>NC_136072.1:165656042-166226426 GCF_964261635.1 Lissotriton helveticus
AGCTCTTGAGTGGTTCCGCTCCTTCCTCTCGGACCGGTGTTTTAAAGTGGCCATTCCACCTGGCCAGTCCTCGTTTCATTCTCTCGGTCTGGGAGTTCCCCAGGGCTCTGCTTTAAGTCCTACACTGTTCAACCTGTATGTGAAACCGCTGGCTGCTGTCGTCAGGGAATGTGGCCTTACCATGACATCGTACGCCGACGACACGCAGCTGGCGGTAACACTCAGCGGGGACCCTGAGGTGAATGCGCCCAGATTTCGAGCTGGACTTATAGCTGTGGCTAAGTGGATGCGTTGCAACTGCTTACAGCTTAACGCTAAAAAAAACGAGGTCCTGATTCTAGGGAGGCAGACGGAACTCTGGGGAGACCAGTGGTGGCCTCCCGAACTGGGGGTTTCTCCCACTCCAGCGGCCGAAGTTAAAAATCTGGGGGTCTGGCTGGATTCCCATCTTTCTTTTGCCAGCCATACGAAGAAGGTAGCAGCTACCTGTTTTGGTATCCTGCGAGGACTGAGACCTGTCCTTAAGTTCTTCGACCCCCCCACGCGGCAACTGGTGGTTCAGGCCTCCATCTTGTCGCGATTGGACTACGGGAGCGCTTTGCTACTTGGAGTGAACCAGGCTGAGGCTTCTAGGCTTCAGATTGTGCAGAATGCTGCTGCACGTGCCATCGTGGGCCTCCCGAGACGGGGCTCTGTTTCTACTGTTTTGACCTCCCTTCATTGGCTTCCGGTCAGACAGAGAATCAAATTTAAGGCTCTCTGTCTGACATTTAAGATTCTGAAGCTTTCCTCCCCTCCCGCCCTTGCGGGCCTCATTGCTCCGTATTTGCCCACACGGTCCCTCAGGTCTGAATCTCACCATCTGGCAATTAAGCCTAGGTTCAGACTGAGTAGGATGGGAGGGCGCTCCTTTCGCGTTCTGGCAGCTGACCTATGGAATTCTCTCCCCGTACACATCCGTGCCCTGGATAGTCTCACTCTTTTCAGGCGCGCTATTAAAACCCACTTGTTCGTTTCTGGTAATTGATCTCTTCTCTTCCCGGCTCTGATCTGTTGTGTTGTGGTATTTGAACAGGCGCCAGGACGCCCCTTCGCTGGGGCAGCTGTGCGCCGAATAAAAGTTATTAACATAACATAACATAACATTAGCGACTATTAGTCATCATCCTCAAGTTTTTTTTGGATTTCAAAAATCCTTAACACCACATACAGTACAGTTTCATAATTCATCAAAACAATTAAAACATTTTTAAAATAGCAACATGATTAAAAGCAGAAGGGAATAGCAACTACACTGCCTTTGTGAATGATACAGGCTAAACAATATTTCATTAGATAAAAACTACTCTTACAAATGTGTGTAAAGAGTTCACGACACGCAGCACCAATGTATGATAAAGTGCAAGTAACAATCTATAAGGGAATAAACCTCGGGGCACATGAACAACATTTAAAAGTAAGACAGGCCACTAAATACTGCAATCGCACAGTCTACGTTGCTGGCAGGAATTGATTTGAAAATAAAGTTACCTTAGATTAGAGGAGTGAGTCCCGGATCATAGTTCCCATACTTTTTTACGCACATCAACTCTGTAGAACTGCGCTGCAAGGACAAAACCATCCGTGCTGACAGGCTGCTCCCTCTCACTGCTGCTGTGAGCGCGCTTCCGACTCCAGCAGAGGCACGGAAAAGGGCTGGGATTAGGCGAGGTGTGGAGAAGGGTGGTCGGGAAGGTGGCAGTAGGCCTGGTATTTTTATTTAATATGTTGATTTGAGCAGTCACCTCGGGGTTTTCAGTGGCTTCATAGACATCTCGAGTTTCGCTCTCCTTGCCTCTTTCATGACATTCAGAAACCCCGCAGTGAAAAACGTCTGTTATTCGCCGTTACAATAACCACTTGTGCCAATCTGCGCATTAATACCATGGCACCGATAGTTACCAAGCAAAGTATGGCCGGATGTGGTTTCAGACGGCTGCCTCTCATTGAATGCACCATGGTACCTAAACAACCTCTAGCCCATCACCTGCTCTTAGCTCGAGGCACTCAGCAGTATCAACTCAATATCTAACACTGCCCTATTCAGACCTAACTGTAGCTGGTCTATCAAGATTACTGGTAGGTCTGCGAATAGGGCATCATAGGAGTAAAGACTGGAATAATCATTACTTCCACCAATAATGAGGTAGTCTGCAAAAAAAGAACGGGGGTTGTTCCAACGTTTTCAATTGCGAGAAAAAACTATTAAGCACAGATTTAATTTGAGAGGTTAACCCCAGATTTAATTTGAGGTGCCAGCAATATGTTGGTGTCAAAGCTAAAACCAAAAATGGTAACATTGATGTTGGGGTAAAAGGAAAGCCCTAAGATATTCAAAGGGTGAGTGAGGTAAGATATGTCCATCCTTTTTTACCAAAATTTAAATTTCTATTTTTGAAACATTTTAAAAAGGGTGACTAGTTTCCCCTCTCCTGACTCTGACAGGTAAACACAGTTTGTAACGGTACTCTCCCGAGGAGATGGTGGTAGATAGACGGTCTCTCCCGGGCATTAAATGCCACCCCTTGAAAGGGCACCCAGGAAAGGGTTGGGTGGATATTCAGCATTTCGCCTTGAGTCTGTTTTACGAGGGAGGTACATTGTGAATGCTATTTGAGCGGGTTGCTTCAGAAGAACATGGATTTTCTTGCTTGTTGGATATATCACTTAAAACATCTGCCACACGTGTGCCAGCGGACCTCTGACGCTAGAATGCTGTACATTCCAACCCTTAGACTGGATCCCACATATGCCAGAACAGATAAGAACATATCTGCAAGGATAATTGAAGCACACATGCAACTAGCATCAACATCTCACTCATAGCCTAGGTACTGGCATTGGTCGGCTTCTACTTAAACGTTTCGAAATTGACACTTGATAATTGTCTAATTATTCTCTCAGACGTGAAAAACAGCCATGTTATAGGCACATGGTAACTTTCAAAGCGATATGGAGACGAACATTTGCACTGGGTGTATAAACGCGTGCACTGCTCACAAACTCACATCTCCGATGCAGCATATCTGACGTCAGTCACACGTTGGTCTGAAGTCTTTCCTGTTCACTCTATCACGAAAAGGCAACAAAAAAATCTGTGCGGTAAACTGTCGCTATTGTGCGCTCGTGGGCTCGGCCTGATCACTATCTCTGCAATTTAAAAACAACAATCATGGAAAGACGACGGTTTTCCTGCACATGAATTGACAAGCCTCTGCTTGTGAAGGTGCCTTTGTGGTTAACCCTCCAACTTATCTTACACCATCATCAGCGGGTCAATGCGGAGTCACTTCCTCGTGACAGTTTAATTACACAGAAAGCCTAATCCAGACCGCACATTCCTGGCGGCCCAAACTTTTCCCCATGACTTCAGAATGCACATCTGACAACATCGGATGGCTTTTCCTAGTTCCACGATTGCGAGATTGGCGTACATTTTGGCAGGAGGAAAGAGCACGGAGATGGAAAGTCTCCGTCCTCAGCACCGACCTTGGAGAGAGTGAACATTCCGGCAACTCCGGGGCACAGCATTGGAATTATCAGCGCCGAGTCAGACATACCAATTGTTGCTGCAGTCACGCTGCTCCGATGCGCTCCACATCCTGTTAGCTCCTCAGCTTGCGGCTGCCACGTCACAAAACCAGCCAATTCCAAATACCCCCACGCGCGGCATCCAATGATGGAAGCTGCGGGGCTGACAAGCCTATCCTGGCACTGCTAGAGCGCCAGGATTGGCTAGAGGGGCATTTTTGCTGCTCGCCCTGTCGCCCTTTGTGAACCCGGGCTGTGGCAGGCGAACAGCACCCCTGGGTCCCGCTGGGGACCTTACAGTGCGCATGCTTGAGGAAGTATCCAACTTTCCCAAGCATGCGCACTGTAAATTCCCCATCGGGATTGCGCAACTATCGGGATTGTGCAACTGCAGCAGGCCACCTGGCGGCTGATTGTTGCAATGAATGTATTGCAATGTATTTATTTTATTTAGAGAAGGATTGCGGCCGGCGGCAGCGATGCGGGTCCATGTGGTGGCTGGTAGGGCTACGCCCCTACGCCCCAATGGACGCACCGCTGCTGCCGGGACATGATACCCTGCGTTCATACACTCCAAAAGGCAAACCTTACAACTTTCACTCACACTATTAACTCTGCACAGTGGCGTAACGAATCTTGAGGGGCCCCCCTGCAGGGTACGTGAAGGGGCCACCTCCGGACTCAATCTAGAGCTCCCCAGCAGAAGTGCGGTGCTGACGGGGCCCCTTGGAGGGTGAGGCACCCCGCACCGCAGGGGCTGCAGGGCCTGTGTTACACCCCTGACTCTGCATTCATACAAATACAGCACTTACACTGCACTCAAACAGGCACTTTTCATACCCTTATCCTACAATCATACTGCATTCACAGAGGTACAGTGCTCAACCTGTATTTCCACAGGTACACTTTTCACCCTGCTATAATACATATGCACCCCTTTGACTGCACTTTCGCAGGTACCCCTTCAACACTGCACTCATACAAGCACACTCCTCCTGCTGCACTCACACATGTACACTGCTTAAGCTGCACTCCGAAGTCAAATGGCTCACATTACAATCACATGGACACATCACTCACCCTGCACTCATACAGGCACACTACTCATACTACATTCACATGAGCACACCACTCAATCTCCACTTATACAGAGGCACCCCCTGCACCCCAAGGCACACTGCTCACTCTACTCTCGTACAGAAGCACCTACCGCACTGCACTTATACAGGCAGAGCACTTATCCTTGCACTCATATAGCTACACTGCCTAACCTGCACTCACATAGGCTCAGCTCTCACCCTATGCTCATACAAATGCACCTCTCCCTCTTCACTCACATACACAAACACAATGCTCATCCCACACCCTAATGGCCACACCAGTCACCTTGATGTCGGACATGTAGGCCACTCACCTTGCACTCACACAGGCACACCTCTCACCCTGCACTTTAACAAACAACCTGGAAAATGGCAACAACACATAAAAAATGCAGCCCATTACCTGCAGCAAAGTCACAGCACACCATACCAGTGCAAGAGGGTTCTGATGAAGTTTCTGCAGGCCCAGTCCGAAGCCTGATGAGGGGTGAGGAATGGGCAGTTGGATACAGTAGCCACCTGAAAGAGCATTAATGTCAGTGTGTCCTCAAGGGGCAGAAGGGAAGGACATTAAAGTTTTTATGCAAAACATGGTTAATGCAGTCCTGGAATGATGAGGTGAGCCCACATACATTAACAGCATGCAGTATGGGATGCTGGGACAGGTCATAAGGCCAATCCCATCTGACATCCTTGCATGTGTTCACTTTTAGCAGCAGCGGCTGGCACTGGTAAGCATGGTGGGGCGGGGCAGGGCGCGGTGGGGGGAGTCGACCAATGACGGAATAGGTAATATTTATTTATTTGATTGTACCTAGTCCATCGTCTGTCAGCTTCCCCCCTCTCCCACCCCACCCTGCCCCTGCTTGGCAGCTCTACCCTGTGCCGGCCACCGCTGACTTTTCGGACATCGAGTAAGTTATACAATGTTTGTATTCTTCTATTACATTGTTACGGTAACTTTGCTGAACTGAAGAGCCTCCAACCCAGTGACCTGCTTATTGAAAAGGCAGCTGATAAAATACAAGTAGAGTCACCCGTTCCATGTAATCTTTAAATGGTGAGACTCTCCGTGGTTGACAAAATCCCTCACTGAGACAAACAGGATCCTAAGTTACTAAGTCTTGGGTGGAGAATGAAGTGCTCACCAGGCCTGGTCCCTGCATGGGCCACCGGTCTTGATGCCATAAATAGAAGAGCCAGCCAGAACAACAAAACAAGGAGCCAGATGAGCAAGAGCTCCTGGCATCATGCTGGAAGGTAATCACACTTGTTAAGAGAAGCTGCTGCCCCAAGGGTTATCTTGGTGCTCGCTTTAAATAACCTAAAAAACGATAACTCAATGCCCTACTGTGAAGAGTTAAAGAAATGAAGAAAAGATTGGAGGTTCTTTTCCTGTCTTAGATTGAGAGGAAGCTTATCCCAACCTCTTAAAGCTAGGACTGAAAAGGATCTGCCTCCTCTTGGGTCAAGTCTAAATTTTGGTATATCAAAAATATTTGCATAAGTGGATCTCAGCGTTCTGCGATTTACATGATGTTTAACTCTCTTAGTGTAATATTTAGGGCAGGCCCCTTGAAAGCTCTAAAGACTGCAACCAGGGCCTTGAAAAGAATCAGTTGACAACCAAGTGATCGAGTTTAATTGCATGAGGTGTTGTGAGACATGATTCTGGTGAGTGTGCTTGAATATCAATCTCGCACCTGCATTCTGAGCCACCTGCATTCTCTTAATAATGTATTTAGGTCGGGGCTCTGAATAAAAGTGGCAAGTAACACATTAGTTACAAAAGTGGTCAAGATGTGGGTCCCATAGTCGCTCTGCCACTGGAATCAACCTACGCCTGATTGAAGAGCCCAATCAAGGTGAAACCGGTCCTGGGTTTCTTTTGTTCCAGTTCAGGGAGGGCCGGGCTTGGCAGTTCAGGCTGGACGGTTCCAGTTGGAGCATACAGCACTCACTCACCTATCATGGCTATGTCTGTTATTAAATATTTTACTTAACTAATGATAATGATGCATGGATTTTGCTGCACTTCAATAGTATACTAACACATTTAGAATCAAGATGGCGGTGGTAACGATGCAGCAGCAGCGGGGATCCAGCGGAGCCCGGCCCGGGAGCTGCGCCAACCTCTGCCCCGACTGGATGAGGTGAGAAGTCAGCACCGGGACCACAATTATGGCTGTCAAGTTTGACGGAGGAGTTGTCATTGGTGCGGACTCTTGAACCACCACTGGGGCTTATATTGCAAACAGAGTGACAGACAAGCTGACTCCGATTCATGATCGCATCTTCTGCTGTCGCTCCGACTCTGCTGCAGACACGCAAGCCATTGCTGATGCAGTCACCTACCAGCTTGGATTCCACAGCATTGAGCTCGACGAGCCGCCACTGGTGCACACCGCTGCCAACCTCTTCAAGGAGATGTGCTACAGGTACCGGGAGGAACTCATGGCAGGGATTCTCATAGCCGGTTGGGACTCCAGGAAAGGAGGCAAGGTTTATAGTGTTCCCATGGGTGGAATGATTGTGCGTCAACCCTTTTCCATTGGTGGCTCCGGGAGGTCCTATATCTATGGTTTTGTGGACTCCTCTTACAAGCCAGGAATGACAAAAGAAGAGTGCTTGAAGTTTACTGCCAATGCTGCTGCTTTAGCAATGGAACGAAATGGCTCCAGTGGTGGCGTGATTCGTATGGCTGCGATTACAGAGGCGGGAGTCAAACGCAAAGTCATCCCTGGCAATGAGTTGCCTCATTTTATTATTGATTGAGAGACTGTCTCCCCAAATTTGTTCCATGTTCACTGTCACCGTGGTGCAGCTGGACCATCTGCACCCATCTTTTGAGTTCCTTATTTTGATATTTCGATGTGTTAAAATAAATACACTTGACACATAGCTTTGCTAAATTTAAGAGCCAAAAAGAATGGGTGTCATTAGTACCAAATGTAACAGTATTCAGCTTACAAACCTTGAAAGGATTGAAGAGTGAGTTACCTAGGTTGGGATTCGATCTCATTACTTGCAAATCACATTAGGAGTCTGCATTGAACTCACTGAGCCATGTTGCTGTGTCAGAGTAATACACCATTTGTTAATACATATTTGGCTCCCAAATTCTACACTCCCTACACTTCCAATCCCTACTCATTTTTTTATTTAAACACATGGCTATGTACCCCTTTTCCTGGTTATTTAGCCTCCTAAAGTTCTAATTCTCAAAATTTGAAAACAACATAAAATAAAAAGAGTGAATACAAATCTTTTTTTTGTAAAGGAACATTTATTTTGGGAATCATCTCATAGACTAAGGGGTCGGTTCCGATGTTGTTTGTAAGGGCTCTGAATCGGAATCGGGTTTGCCGAATCCGATCCGGAGCCCTTGTCTCAGACTAAATCGTGCACACTTCCGAACGACCAAGTACGATGCCTGGAAACTGGTAGGGCTGTCCGAATCGGTTCCGAAAGACATTCGGCTAGCTCGCGTCTTTTGGAGCTGAATCGTAGAGCTCTCTGGACTCCATTTCCGCACGAGCGAGTAGGGTGACCAATTCGGACAGCGGTTCCAAATTAGTATCTCCGGAACAAATCGGTTGCTGGAATCTGTCTTTGGAGGCCCGTATCAGGCCCCCCTTCACCCGGGGCCTTCTGAATCAGGCCCGTGGTGGTACCTATGGGACCCCCCTTTACAACCATGCACAATGTGGCAGGCACCATGGGGTACCTTCACAAGGTGCACGATTTTCTCTAACCATCCCTTTCCACAATGGGACACTGTGTTCTCATTCGGAGCACAGGTTTCCATTGAAGTCAATGGGAGCCCGACGGAATTGTATCTGGAATCATCCAGATGCATCGTACTTGGTCGGTCGGACTCCCCTAATCCGAGTCGTCCGGAAAGCATTCCGGAACCGATTCGGTCGGAAAACTTTCCGAACGAGATCAGAATCGGACCCTGTATGTCAACTTACTTCTTTTCTCTACCTACAAGTTCATCATTTCTAGGTAATTATTTGTTTTTGCAAACAAAGACCAATTTTGTCTGTCGACTGTACTGCTAATGACCCCTGGTGAAGGTAGCAGAAGCATAAAAGCGTCAAGAAGTGCTGTGATCCGGCTGATACATAGAATAACTTCAGGGAATGTCTCACCCGGAGAATCTTATCTGATGATTGAGGAACAGAGTATGCTATACAAAGGATATGTATCAGGGACACAGCTCCCAGTGAGAATGCCTTTTTTAGGCAAAGTTGTGCTGAATTGCATAATGCAGGATTCTGATGAATTTCACTGGCATAATTAGAATTTTGCCCAGGCTTACACTAGAAATCAACAGAGTTGAAACTAAAATCATAGGGTGAATTGAGCCAGTTTATAGGTTTTACTTCATCATGATATGATCAGCTGTATTCTTTGTAAGGCTCTTTGACCTTAAATGAATGTCTGTCAAGGTAAGACACCTAATAGTCACACCAGAGGGCAGTGAGTAGAAATGACGATTCTCTAATTATCATACAGAGAGAATCTTGATTTCATTAAAGACAATGGAGGCTGACATTATGCAATAACTTTTATTGCTGCTCAAGATATGCAGCCTTTTAAAGTGTAACAATTACATCATAAATAAAAACATTCCAAACAGCATAACAAAGTGCCATAGCAACCTATTATCTTCCTCTTAGAGCTGCGAAGAAAAGTAACTATAGCTTCAACTTCTTCCATCATATTAAAAAGCTTATAAGGAAGCTGAATCTGTAAAGAAAAGTAAAAAGGTAGTACTTGTTCCCGGAAAGGACAAAAGAATAAATACGAGACATTAATAATAAGAGTAAGCAATCAGTCATAAAAGACATATTTACCAAAAAAATCCACCAGGGGGTGGTGGTAGGGATAATGTCAGCCTCCGTTGTCTTTAATGAAATCAAGATTCTCTCTGTATGATAATTGGAGAATCGTCATTTCATTACAAGACCGGAGGCTACATTATGCAAGTTCAAAGCTTTTCAATTCAGCATTGCTTACATGTTCATAAGGCTTAAGATACATTTTACAAAAGTTTAGGTATTTGACCAATCTGCTGCTTTCAGAATGTCAGAAAGGGATCCCCCACCCCAAAATACTTTACTAGCCATAGCGCCATGAGAGGAGTGTGCGCCAAACTTTGACAAATCTATACCAGCTTCAAACATCACTGTTCTTACCCATCTAGAAATTGTAGCAGAAGAGACTGCCTTATAGGATTTGACAAATGAGATTAATACTTGGTTTTCATTGCAAGGTCTAAAAACACTAATTTTCTGTTCGTATACTTTCATGCAACTAACCACACATAGTTTTGAAAAATCCAAAAAATAAGGGTAGAAAATGGTCCTTTTCCATATTTCGAACAATACTCCATCTGGTGAGTAAAATACGCTACATATTTCTAACGCCTTAACATCGGATACTGTCCTAAAAGATATAAGACAAAGTAAAGTAGCTAGTATAATGGATAACTGTTTCCTTGTAAGGAAAAAATTGTCTGGCCAGGATGAAAAAAGATCGAAAACAAGGTTTACATTCCATACGGAACTACATTTGGGTTTAGGAGGACCAATAGAAAAGTCGTTTAACAAAGAATGTCCTGCAGAAATTGCTTATCTATAGCAATTCACTGTTCTATAACATAGTCCTGAATTAAAAAGGTCCGCTAAGAAGTTTGCTGCTTCTACTACAGGTGCCTTCACGGGATCCAGATCCCGTTCCATGCAACAACTACACTATCTTTTCCAAGCACCGGTATATCTTCTCCTTGTTCCCGGAGCCCATGATTTATCCAAAAGGCTTTTAGCTTCGCCTGAATGGCCTGAGCATCTTGTAGAACCCCTGAAATCTTCCAGGCAAGAAGGTTCATGCTGCCTTCTAAAAGAAGAGGATGTATTTCTCCTTCTAGACCCTGAAGGAGATCTAAACACCCTGGAATAAGATGTGGAACTTCCATCGCCAATTCCATCACACCTGGGAACCAAATTTGGGAATTCCAAAAGGAACTAATTAGAACAATGCAGCAGCGTTCCGATCGAACTTTCAGAAGAACTCTTTGGATTAGAGCGAAAGGAGGGAAGGCATAACAATTGAGAGTGTTCCAAGATTGGAGAAGTGCGTCCACCGCAATTGCCAAGGGGTCTGGTCTCCAACTGAAAAATCGATCTATCTGGAAGGTCATTCTACTGGCAAATAGATCTATTTCAAATGGGCCCCTTAAGTCTTCAATTCTCTGGAAAATTAGAGGATTCAGTTTCCAATCAATTGAGTCTCGAAGGAATCTTGAATTCCAATCCGCCCTTGTGTTTACGTGACCCAGAATGAATTCTGCTCTCAGTATTATTTTCTGCATCCAGCAAAAGTACCAAATCTTCTTGGCTAGATTTGCCAGAATCATAGATCTTGCTCCCCCAAATGGTTGATGTAAGAGACGGCTGTAAAATTATCCAGTTTGAGCAGCACTACACTGTTTTTCAGAATTGATTTTAAACTCATTAGAGCATTCAAGCTCATCATCATCTCTAAACAATTTATATGTAAAGTGAGTTCTTCCTGGGACCATTTCCCACCTGTTTCTAACATTCCTAATCTGGCACCCCAGCCTAAATTGCTTGCGTCGGATTCCAAAATGTGATCCGGCGTATTTCCGAATATCACTTTCCCATTCCAACTGTCTAGGTTGTTCCGCCACCAAAGGAGGTCGGCTCGAGCCTCCGGAGACAGGGGAATGTGGTCTGAATAGCAAAGACCTTTCTTCAGATCCACGGATTTTAATCTCTGTAGGGCTCTGTAGTGAAGTGGTCCGGTGAAATAGCTTGAATGGATGGAGATAAGAGACCCACTACTCTTGCTAGTTCTCTCAAACTCACCAAATCTTTGGACAAAACAAAAGAAACCTCTTTCTTTATTTTTGCAATTTTTTTTAAAGGGAGTTGTAATAGGGCTGAAGATGTATTTACTTGAAAGCCAAGAAACTCCAGATTTTGAGAAGGAGTCATGACAGATTTTTCTACATTGATGATGAATCCCAAATTCTCTAAAAGCTCTACAGTCCACTTCATGTGGACTAGTGGTTCTGATAGAGCAAGATTTCGCATATTACGCGACTTGCTTGAGTCATGAACCTCAAATCTGTTATAACCCGGTAATCCAAATTGTTCGTCTTACTAATTTCCTTTATTTTTGATGTATGTGTGTCTTAGAGACGCTTGCCTATGTGTTTTACTAAAACGATTAACTCTTGTCCGTAAACATGGCCGCCGCTTGGGAATTCTCTACTGCGCATGCGTTAGTCACACTCACGTGACGTGACGTAGTTGCAGTTCTGGTGGGAAAA
Source organism: Lissotriton helveticus (assembly GCF_964261635.1). Classification (NCBI taxonomy): domain Eukaryota; kingdom Metazoa; phylum Chordata; class Amphibia; order Caudata; family Salamandridae; genus Lissotriton; species Lissotriton helveticus. Next base: position 165,668,076 of record NC_136072.1, read on the forward strand.
TGCGCGCATGCGTACTTGCATCTAATATGGCTGTCTGAATAATCACATGGTGAAGCTTGCGCAGATACTCTCGTGTTATTGTCAGTTGCACTAAACAATAATGGCATAGTATATTTTTATAATAAGAAATATAAAGTAGTTATTCATGATATGCAATGAATTCATTTATTTATATGATTTAATTTGTTTTCGCTTACTTTTCATGTACCGCGGTGTTGTGTGTCTGATGCGAGGCTCAAGACTCCATGTTAAGACGATAGTCTGCGCATGCCTGAGCGATGGCTGTGGCATTGACAAAATGCCAACTGAAGGTCCCTGCCAAGATGTGCCTGGGAAGATGCACCTTCACCCAGCCGGAGAAACAGAATTTGTCCTGCATTTGCAACATTTGTATATTCTGCTATTGTATTCTGTAGAGTAGGTCATGGGAACCCCAAATTCACTAGGCGGTTCCTTAACATGCAAATGCGAGATTGTAGAAGTTTGTTCTGATTGGTGTGTTAACCTATCCTACTTGGGGACCAATCCAAATTGGGGATTCTAACACTTTGCAACATTTGGGGGGTGGTACACTGACCCGAAAACAGTATATCTAGCCTAAGCTCAGCTAGAGAAATTGTCCGACTTGTCCGAATAGCTGACCTGTCACTGACCCATCGCACTCAATAGGTGACTGAATACAGAGGTGCTGCGGAGCACTCTGTCCGAATTTGACCATAGACTAAAGGTTTTATTAAACCTTAAGTGCTGGCGAAACACTTTGCTGGGGAGTTCGCTAACCCAATCGGGGTTCTGACTGATAGCTGCAGAGAGGGTGGAGCGCAGGCGTTGCTTCCAAACTGCGGGTGCTGGTCGTATCCTGGTGGTCCTGTCCTGATCCTAATCTGGTTTCCCTGTCCTGTCCTGGGGTGTCCATTCTGCACCTGCTGTCCCATTGATGGCTGTCCTTCCTTGAGGGTTTTCCTGTCCTTGACTGACCCGTGGCCAGGGTTGGTTTTCACACCAGTCTAGGTAATTATAAGAGCGAAACTCTATGCTGCTCTTTCTATTTTTCTGTCTTTTGCTTCAATAAAGACATACTATTGCATATGTTAAAAATTTCCATGCTTTCCGCAATCTACTATATGAAGAATTAAAGCATCTACTTTCCATAGCATGTTCCAATGTTTCCCTACCTTTTAGAGTACAATTCTCTCCACACTGTTTATGAATTTAGATATGATTTATAATTTCTCTAAATCCTGAATTGAAGTAATGATGCTAGAACTATAGCGTGTTCCACTTTTCTACCCTTCCTATAGATATATAGGTTTTCCTAGATTCTCACTCATGAGATACGTCCCAATAGTATAATTCTAGTACGTGTAAATCTTACTCATTCATAGGTGTTCATTCTTAAAGTTACATGTCTGCTTAAGCGCATTCACTATTTTTCCAGATTTACAGGCCTTAAATGATTGCCTTCATAATTTTTCTGTATGGTTATGTACTCTTTGCTAATTTGATTGTAGACTGTCTCCTTGTAGTGGAATGTATATTCTAAGAAATTGAATACTAAGATAAACTTTTAAAACTTTCCAGTTGTCCGTGGTCACTTTAAATACAAAGTGAGATATAAAGGTGGTATTTTGTTGTATTTTGCCTGCCTTTTCTTTCACAGCTAGCTCCCTGATATATCGTGGTCATAGGTACCCGTAACGGTGGATGGTAAGTCGGGTACACTAGAATACAATAGGAAGGAATCAGGGTTACTGATGGTAGAATTGTAAGGTCATCTGACAAATGTATATGTTGAACTGAAATTTATGGGCCCGAAAACTATATGGTGAAATTACTGGTCGGATGACCTACGATCTCTATCAGTAATTTTCTGGTAGCAGAGGAGATGGTTAGAGACTAGTTAAAGTTAGGTAGGACTAGTTAAACTAGATAAGTTGGATGCTGCTAGGAAACGTTAATGCTGCTACAAAAGTAAATCATTTTTAGTGAACTGATCACTCACGTGAAATGTTTTTCTTTGAAAAATTATGAAATGTTTTAATTTTTTTTTCCTATTATTGTACTGATATATGTATTAACACATTTTTGTAAGTTAAGCGTTATATGTTTGTTGGGAATCCCCGGGGAATAGAATAGCGAGTGGTGAAGAGAATCCACTTGCTGTGAGGTCACTGGGTTTAGGAAAGTTGGTGCAGGTTAGGTAGAACTGGAAGCACTAACTAGGGTTTTCTGAATGCATGTTTGAATAAATGATAGCTACGAGATCATTGGCAAAACTTCTATCGTGATACAACCTACTAAGGGTCACATCGGAAGGAGTAGCAGGTTCATCGGAGCTTGGGTGATAGCAAAGGGGTTCGTGGGTAAAACTTTAGACTTAGAAAATATCCCAGAAAGTGGATAAGTCTGAGGAAGTAACAGGTGCCCTAATGCTTGAGTGAAGGGTAGGCGGAAGAGATCTATCCGTAGCGTGTGAAAAGTAAATGTAAGTAGTTTACTTGCAGTGAAACAAATCTTTTCTGTCTAGACACTTGAGTACAGTGGCGAATGTGTATTCGTTGTTAAATAACCAAGCACAAGCACTTTAGAGAGAAATTTAGTTGCCGTTACCTTGTGAAGGAGGGAGTCAGTCGCGAAGCTGCTCTGACGTCACTCTGTGCCGCGCTGGGATTGGTAGACGCAGCGGGTGTGTAGCGGAGCTGAAATTGTAAAGGAGGGGTGAGTGCCGAAGTGTGAGAACTGTCTCGCGAAAAGGCAGCGCACCCATTGGTCGAGACTATTTTGAATTCGTGCATTTCATTCGTCGCACGGAAAATATGAAACGCATTTAGATTGGAAGTGATTTTGTAAACAAAGAGTCACTTGAAGGAAATTATATGTGGCATACGTACCGACCACATACTAGACCAGACCCAAGACAATTAGGGTTTGAAAACGATCAGTGGAAAGGTCATAACACTAGCATTATGTACGGAAATAAGAGAAAATTGTCCCTGGTAAACAAAGTGAAGAATTATTTTAAAAAGGACAAACCAATTAGGACTCGAGAAGGTGTTGTCATTCCGCCACCTAATACTCCCGCATCGTTTATGATGTTTGATAAAGGGTACCACTCATGTGTATGGTTGGAGAACTGGGCGAAATACACAAAAGATGACGGAGTATTGGCTTTTCCGTTAGAAGGTACATTTAACGGCAGGATTCTATTTAATTGGAGAACCCGAATGAATGATTTACATCCCAGACCTAGATTAACGCAGTACGAAGCACTAGAGGAATGGGAAATCGAGGCTTTTGAAAGGGACAAGCCCAGAATGGATAAAGGGTTAACAAAATTTTATCCGAAATTGAAGCAAGAGACCTGAGACAAAAAGATGAAGCAGTGGAGACAGAATATGATTGTAGAGGGACTGTTTCCAATGATGCCAGCGGGTGGTCCTCCTGGGGGGGAAAAGAAAACAGAGAAATGCAAACACTGGGTGCCCATTGGAGAATCGGATGACGAGTTGTAAGATGACATGTTTATGAGAAGTCCACCTCCTTATAATGAAGGACACCGACCTTCTAGTGAAGGGGATAATTCTCGAAGACCTCCGCCTCAGGAAGAGACCAGATCCGCAAGTGTAGGAGGGGGCTGTCACATACCTCCCTATACCGAGAGTCTAGGACCCATAGATGCGAGAGATATTTATCCAAGAATACCCGCTAGTGGAGAGGCGAGATACTCACGCGAAAGAGACTTTTGCTCTAGACCTCTCTATGAAGGTGAGGCAAGACCATCCAGTTCAGGAATGCCGTTCTTAAACCCTCAATATGAGGAAGAACCAAGATCCCTAGGCACAGGAACTTTGTTTCCAAAACCTAATTATGGTGAAGGACCAAGAAATTATTACAAACAAAATGGAATCCACTAGGTGGACTGCGGTTGTCACCACAATGATGGGGAGCAACCAGTGTTGTTAAAATACCCCTCACACACCAACAGGCCCCTTGGTGTCATGCTTCATCATCGGGGTCTTCGCAAACCTCTACGGGATGCGGCGTGCTACGACTCACGGCTACGCAGGAGCACTTATCTGTGAACTATGTGTTTGGTGTGTGTGAGTAAATGATGTGAGTGGTGAGGTGAAAGTGAGAGGTTAAAAAATACCTGGCACGTGAGTACAGAAAAAGTTTTATTTAGTCTCCGGCTGGTATTGTTAAAAGAGTGCTAAAGTGGTTGTGGTTTACTGATTAGGGTAACCCAACCATGTTAGTGCGTCGACATGTTTCGGAGTTAGAGAACCCCTTCTTCAGGACGAGGATGTGCACTACTTATCCCCACCTTACTCACATGTATGTAGATTTAAAAGTGTGCTCTACAAAAATAAGATTAGGTGAAAATTTACCTATCTATGTTTAATATAAGGTCCGTTGCGCCCAATTGGCGATTAAAGACACTTATGGAAAGGGGTCAAATGGCCTCATGAGCCACAGCGTGATGAGGGGGTTCGTTCTACCCGTTATGGCAACGGTTACTTCTAGGGCTGTCTGGCTTCCTACCCCTCCACGCGGCTCCGACTGAGCCATAACGGGTAGAACGGACCCACACACACACCAAACACATAGTTCACAGATAAGTGCTCCTGCGTAGCCGTGAGTCGTAGCACGCTGCATCATTGTGGTGACAACCGCAGTCCACCTAGTGGATTCCATTTTGTTTATAATAATTGCTAGGGGAGACAGAATCCACTATTCCCTCTCCCTCCCCCTTCTGTTAACGATTATGAAGGACCAAGAGAGACACATCCCACTGCCCCGAGTTATGCTCCAACTTTGACCCCAGAGGTATTACATGACAATTCAGTCGAAAGGATATTGGAGGACAGGGAACGAGAGGCTCTAGCCAAGCAGAGAACTGAGATAATTCAGAAAATCTCCCAGTTAAATACAAGTCCTGAGTCCTTAACCATTCCGGTAACTATTGGACCAGTGGTTCCATTGTATGGGGACCGACAGGGGAGTCCAAAAACTCCAGTTATTACCCCAGTTATAGCCCAGCCGAGACCAGAGCCCTTAATTCTAGATGACCTAACAAGTGAGTGTGAGTCTGAAGTCTCGCTAATGGATCTGCCCATTAGGGAAACAGGAAAAAGGATGCAGAAAAGACATAATCCTTTCAATACGAGGGAGATTCAAATGGAATCAACTTCAGGCACTAAGAGTGTCACGGTAGTGACTCCTGAAAAAATTGAAAGATGGAGTCGAGAATTAGAAAAACAAACTCTTCAGACAAAGCCTTTAGATCTCTACAAACTAAGAGTAGAAATAGAAGAACTGATGGCAGGAAATGTAGGATTAGACAGACTAAATACCTACTCAGAAGAGGAGCTGTTGTTTATCTGCAAGAGCCTTACTCGAAATGCCAGAGTACTCCATGAAAAACTAACTGACACTGCAGCTAGTATGGGAATAGATATCTCAAAATCAAAACCTTTGCAGAAACCGTACAGAGCAGATTTCTCAGACAAAGATCTTGAAAACCTGAATATGTCAGGGAAAAAGGCACAGGTCAAAGAATTATTGACAGTATTGCAGAAATGGGGAGATGTGGACAGATGGGAAGCCAGGTGGGCCAAAAAGAAAGAGGAAGCTAGATCCAAACAGGCGACTCCCGAATTTGTTTTAAAAGAAGCTGACAAGCCAGAGCAGTTATATCCTATGCGAGAAGTGCCAGGTGGAAAATACGTGCATGTTCCATGGTCCAGACAGGATATTGTGTCCTTTACAAATGACTTTCCAAAATTACGAGAGAAACCTGTGGATTGGTACAGACAGGTGGAAAGGTTTGTAAAGGTACAGAAATGCCTGTGGAAGGACCTGGATTGGTTCTTCGATATAGTGGTTCCTGTGGATTTGTGGACTGAGTGTAAGATTGCCATAGCTTGGCCTAGTGAGGAATACCCGAGGGATCCTAACAAAGGAGCACCCTCTAATGAAGTGATGAAGAAATATGATCAGGTAATTCAACATCTGAAGCAAAAGGTGCCTGCAAAGGAAACTGATTGGACCAAGATAGATAGAACCACGCAGGAAAGGGATGAGACTGTACACTCCTTTTATGAAAGATTGTTGCAGGTATTCAAAACCTACAGTGGTATAGATAACATCGAGATGAAGGACATGACCCACTTCATTTACAGGTTTGTAAACGGTTTAAGACTCGAAATTTGCCAGTGGATAAAAGATAATAAAATTTGTTGGCAGTCTAAGAAAATGGATGAGGTCCTCCGGTACGCAAAGTACTGTGAGGACGAGATGGCAGAAAAGCAAAAGGCTTTAAAGGAAAAAGTAATGTGGGCACAAGTAAAGTTAGCCGAACAGCAGGAAAAGCAATTAAGTAAAATGAATAAGAATACCCAAAATCAAGGAGCTGGGGGTGGAGGGAAGCCCAAGGAAAAAATGAGCAGAGAAGAAGCTAAAAAGAAATTTCCCTGTCACCAGTGCGGAGAAATCGGGCACTGGAGAGACGAGTGTCCATATTTACAGCATGATAATACCCAAACCCCTGATTTAATTCCACAGACGCAGAATGAAAACCCAAGAAAGACCCAGCAGCAGGTAAAAGCAAGTCAATTGCCCCGAGCGCCAAAGCCAAATTTCAAGGGAAGATCACCGCAGGGTGACGACATAGAAATCTGAGGAGGAAATGAGAATAGAAATGCAGCAACTTCGCAGTTTTTGTTGAATGACACTTTTCTCTGTGATGACCAGTACTGACGGGGCCTGAGAGGGGAGGATGAGGAGTGCGTACTTGGCGCATCCTTGCCGGTAGACCAGTCAGGGCCATACATTGAAGGAAAGGTTGATGGAAATGATGTCACCTTTCTGTTGGACACTGGTGCTACCCGTTCTACTGTGAGAACAGCGGACGTTCCAAACCTACCCCTCTCGGGAGAAGCAATCCAAGTAGTGGGTGTATCTAATCAATTAATTAGTACCCCCGTTCCCGAGCCCAGGAAAGTCACAATAGGGAATTTCAAAGAAATGCACAGATTTGTCGTTTGTGATACCAGTCCAGTGAACTTACTGGGACGCGATTTGTTGTGCAAAATGAATTGCACCATCATTTGCACACCAAAAGGCGTCGTAATTCAGACCCCAGACGAAGATGGCATCTATAAATTAATGTTAATCATACCTGACTCAGAAATTACACGAATGACTATACAAGACTTACCTGAAGAACTCCAACAGACAGTAAAACCAGAAGTATGGGACTTTACTGGAAAGGATGTAGGATTAATGGCAAATGTAGACCCCATACAAATAACCATGAAAGAAAATGCAGTTTACCCAAATACTAAGCCATATAAAATGAGTGCCGAAGTGAGAGCAGGAGTTGCCATTGAAATACAAAAATTACTAGAAGCCAACATCATACAGGAAGTAATGAGTAGCCCATGTAACTCTCCCATAATTGGAATCAAGAAACCTAGTGGCAAGTACAGAGTAGTGCAAGACCTGAGAAAGGTAAACAAAATTGTTGTTCCTTGCTGTCCCATTGTCCCGAACCCAGCAGTGATCCTGTATCAGATTCCCTGGGATGCCGAGTGGTTCATTGTGATAGACCTATGTCACGCATTCTTTTCGATCCCATTGCATCCAGACAGCAAGTTTATTTTCTCATTTGCATTCAACAGTCACGTGTATGTTTGGAATCGTGTCCCCCAGGGGTACACAGAAAGCCCCTCTATCTTTAATCAGATCTTGAAAAAGTGCCTTGAATCTTTAGTCTTACCTGGAAAGTCTGTATTGGTGCAATATATAGACGACCTCTTGGTGGCGTCTAAAAGTCATAGAGATTGTGTGATTGACACCATTGCCCTGCTGAATCACCTAGGTGAAAGAGGACATAAAGTGGCCCCTGAAAAATTGCAGTTCTGTTCAAAGTCAGTGAAATATATGGGGCACCAGATAGAAAAAGGCATCAGAAAAGTCACTTCAGAAAGAGTCAGAATAATTCAAAAGATGCAGTTACCCCGTACTCAGAAAGAGATCAGAATGTTCCTTGGAGTTGTAGGTTACTGTAGGCAATGGATTGTGGGATTTGCAGTCCTGGCAAAGCCTTTGATAAATATGACAAAGAAAGGAGCAAAGGACCCAGTGGAATGGGATGATGAAAGCTTAACAGCATTTACTAAATTACGAGATTGTCTGTGTACAGCCCCTGCTTTGGGAATGCCGGACTATTCTAAAGAGTTTGCCCTGTTCTGTGACACGCGAGACAATTGTGCACTGTCAGTCTTAACTCAGGAGCATGGTTTGACTAGACGTCCAGTGGCATATTTCTCTGCCACTTTGGATCCAGTGGCTGCTGGATTACCTGGATGTCTGAAAGCAGTAGCTGCCACTTGCACGAGTTTAGAACAGAGTGAATCCATTGTGATGGGACATCCTGTAACTGTGTATGTTCCTCATTCAGTTGTGATTTTGTTGACCCGAACTAAGACTCAGTATCTCACCCCTAGTCGGCTGACTAAATACGAGAGGATTCTCGTGGGTGCTGCAAATGTAGTCATTACTCGATGTAATGTTCTGAATCCAGCCACCTTACTCCCTGACTCAATGATTGTAGAAGATGAGGGAGAGAACGAGCATGACTGCATTGACCTGACCGAATTCAGTACTAAACCACGCCTAGACATTAAGGGAACACCTTTGCCTGTAAATGATGAGGAGTTCTTTGTGGATGGCTCATGTATGAGACACGAACTTGTAGGCCTAAGCGCTGCTTATGCTGTAGTCACTTTAAACAGCATTAAAGAAGCATCCTGTTTATATGGGGTGAAGTCTGCACAAGTAGCCGAATTGATCGCATTGATAAGAGCCTGCAAAATTGGGAAAAACAAAAGAATAACAGTATATACTGATAGCCAGTACTGTTATGGGGGTGTGCATGACTTTGGCCAATTGTGGCTACAACGTGAGTTCCTAACTTCTTCAGGTACTCCCATTCGAAATGGGAGGGTGGTACATGATTTACTGGAGGCAATCCAATTACCAAAAGAATTGGCAGTGGTCCAATGTGCTGCTCATAAAAAGGGCCTTGACCCTGTATCTTTGGGAAATAATTTTGCTGATGAGGTGGCCAGACATTGTGCAAAAAGCTGCATGTCTGTAAATATTAAATTGGGTGGAACTGGAAACAGCTGCCAATTTATGGTGTTTGAAGAGGTGCCTACCTGGGATGAGGTGAGAGATTGGCAGCATGCTGTGCCATCGGAGGAGAAAGAAAAGTGGAGGAAACTTGGTTGTCGACCAAGAAGTGAGGATGGTGTCATTGTGGGCCCAAATGGTATGCCTGTGTTACCTAGACATCTGCTTGCTTCTATGGCCAGACTGATACATGGAAATTCACACACTGGTAGGGACGCCATGGTTCTGGTTTTCCAACAAACATGGTACAATCCGAAGTTCAGGAAAGTAGCAGAATCACTCTGCCAGAGGTGCTTGACATGTCAGCAGTTCAACGCTGGGAAAAGAACAGTAGTTGAACTGGGGAAAATTGGAAAATCAGGGGGTCCCTTTGTGAGAATACAAATTGACTTCATCACCATGCCTCGTTGTGAGGGAAACAGATATGTCCTTGTCATTGTCTGCCTGTTTTCAAAATGGGTGGAAGCCTACCCAGTCAAACAGAGTGATGCCATAACAGTAACAAAATTGTTACTAAAAGAATTGATACCTAGGTTCGGGGTTCCAGTCACTATTGAATCAGATAGAGGAAAACATTTTCAGAATGAAGTAATCGATCAGCTCTGCAAAGCATTCGGTATCACACAAAAGCTGCACTGTGCATACCGTCCAGAGGCTTCTGGAGTAGTAGAGCAAATAAATGGCACTATAAAATCGAGATTAGCAAAGATGTGTGATTCTACTGGCATGAACTGGATAAATGCCTTGCCTCTTGTTCTGATGGGACTCAGGAGCATTCCAGACCGAAAAACAGGCCTGAGCCCCCATGAAATCCTGATGGGAAGAGTGATGAGACAAGCATGGGTACCAGGATACAAACTGTTAAACATTTCTGATGATTTGGTACTTGAGTACTGCAAGCAACTAGGTGACCAAGTGCATTCTATCTCTCGCCAGATTGGGGAAGACACCGTCGCCAATCCAACGACTCCAGTCCACAAATTGGTCCCTGGTGACTGGGTCAGAATCAAGAAACATACTCGTTCGAGTTGCCTTGCACCGAGGTGGGGAGAAAAACGCCAAATAATACTGGTGACCACGACAGCGGTGAAGTGTGCAGGCGTTCCCAAGACGTCTCCAGACGAGGAAAAAGGCGCTGAAGGTTGTCCAGCTGAGGGGTCTGCAGACGTTGGTCCTGAGGTAGCTGATGACGAACAACCGAGCACCAGTCAAGATGATTGGATACCCATAATCGACCTAACTGAAGACCCAATCAGAACAAGAGAGCGAACCTACGAAGATAGAGAGTGGAATAGAGAGAAGGAGATAGGCACAGGCGAAGAGCCTCAGATCATTGAGATTCACGTCAAGTCTGAGGAAGGAGAAGGTCAGACAGGGACAGAACAGGTGATCGATACACCACCACAAACTCCTGAAACTGAAAAGGGACAGACTAGAACTAGTCCAAAAGTTCGAGCAGAAGAAAATCAAGAGATCGAAGTGCTTGAACAGGATCAGATAGAATTAGAAGAACGTGTTCAGGACTCAGAAATAGAGACATTCGAAAACCAAATCCAAAATCCTCCTGAACCAGGCCAGCTTAGTAACCAGGCAGAAGAAACAGATACAAGACCTGGGACTAGTCAGACAGGAAGGGAAGAGACAGAAGCAGAAGTGCCGCAAACAAACGAAAATAAAAGAGCATTAGAAGAAAGCCAAATCACAGTGCCAGCGAAAAGACTCAAGAAAAAGAATAATATTGAACCAGGATATATTAGGAAACTGAGGTTGAGAATAAAAACAGTAGAAGAAAAACTTGCAGAAAGAAGGAAAAGTTCCCGTATTTCAGAACAAGCTGGAGAAAGCTCCAAAAGACGGAGTGATCGAATAAAAAGACTGAACGAGAAATACCAAGATCCTGAATGGACATATTTGATTTTGGAAGAGTTTGAGGATCTTGATATAACTGACGAAAGTGACGGAGAACAGATTGCTGATCTGTCTGCCGAAGAAGACGAACTCACCTGAAGTTACGCAGAGTAAGCTACCTGTGTAAAGTTACAAAGAGGGGTTGAGAAACTTCTTCTGAACGAAAATGTCTGATTCAAACGTGAATGGAAGGCCTAAACGCAATTGTTGCAAAACATGCTGCAAAGTATGTATATGTAGTATAGCTATAGTGTTAATAATATGGATAGGACTAACAGTTTTCATTCCTTTTATGATGAGCAAAAGTACTAATATTAACTCTACACAGACTGTGACTACTGACACTGAAGAACTGACAACACGAAGTGTAGGAAGACGTGAAAAGGCACTCAGACAAACAAAACGAGACTTAGAAGCATCAGATGAGGAAGTACTACATTACCACGGAGTTAAGAACCAGACTCATTTAAATGTTTTCGCAAACTTGTTAGTGCATTATGTAGAAACTATGGAAATCGAAGACTGCTATGTCTGTATGAAGCTACCTACTTCTGTAGCTGAAGGCGTGACTTATCATCACCTGCCCCTGACTTATGGAATTTCCTGTAGTATTTTAGCAAGCTTATTCTACAAAAGAGGACCGTTACAGTACTACTACTCTAACGCAGACGTAATATTTTCTGAACTTCCTATACGTGGAAATCTGAATCCTGTACATACTAAAAGTGACGTTACACGTTATATGGGAGAATACTTTCTGACTATAGGTACCATAGACTTAAATGAAGCACACAGAGACAACTTGACCTGTTCATTACATGAACAAGAGAAAATATTTCTAAACATGGCAGAGAAAAGAAGGGAGAGTTTCCAAAGAAAGGCTGATGACAAGAGACAGAAAACTCCTAAATGGGCTGAAAACATGGAAAGCACCTCAAATGGTGGGGTGGTCCTGCTTTGTTGCTGGATTTCGAAAGGAAAGGGAAACTCTGTCTTCACCGCGAAAAGACTAGTTATTATAATAACATTTTCATTGGTTCCAGTCAATGTGAGCACAATTACAAGGTAATTGGAGGTTGGGGTTTCAAAAATGGGTCAGAACCTGTGTTTCCCGGAATTTATTATATATGTGGAAACAAGGCTTTTTTCAAATTGTCGGATCACTGGTATGGAAGCTGCTACTTTGGCATTGTCTTCCCGAAAATATACCATGTGAATGAAATTGCTGGAAGCAATGAAAACACTAATGGCTTAGTGCGTAGTAAAAGAGAAAGCGTAGGTGAAATAATGGGTAGTATTTTTAGTGCACTGATACCTGGAGTGGGAGTGGTTCTGAACACACACAGAATTTGCAAATTATCCACAATAGTGGATGTGCTGTCTACTGACACAGCTCATGGATTTCTGTTGGTCAATACCGAAATGGTTGCGATCAGGTCAATGGTTTTGCAGAACAGACTTGCGCTTGACACCTTATTAGCAAAAGAGGGCGGAGTCTGCCGGATGCTGAAGGCACAACATTGTTGCACTTACATACCGGACAAAAGTGTACAGATCAAAAAGTATGTGAAAAACATTACAAATTTGGGAAAAGAACTTAAACCACTTGAGGTTGATAGGGCCTGGAAGAGACTTGTTGATGGTCTCTCCAATGTAGGTCATTGGTTTGCTAATTTAGGTAAAGGTTTATTGTTCAAGGTACTGATGCCAATTGGAGTGATAGGCTTCATCATATTCCTCATATTTGTCTGTTGCAAATGTCGCAAAAGCTCAAAGAAATACACTATGAATCGGAGAGGTGTGAAACGGAGTGTGGATGAGCTTGAATTAGAAGACTTAAATAATAAGATTTACAAAAAGGTGAAAAATTCTCACCCTGATAAAGATGTGAAAGAGAAATTGAATCGAATATTGGAAGAGATGGAAATGCATAAAATTTAAAGTTGGCATCTGGTTTCATTTTTTGTTTGTGATGATAGTAAATATCATCAAAGAGGGGATTGATAGAGCAAGATTTCGCATATTACGCGACTTGCTTGAGTCATGAACCTCGAATCTGTTATAACCCGGTAATCCAAATTGTTCGTCTTACTAATTTCCTTTATTTTTGATGTATGTGTGTCTTAGAGACGCTTGCCTATGTGTTTTACTAAAACGATTAACTCTTGTCCGTAAACATGGCCGCCGCTTGGGAATTCTCTACTGCGCATGCGTTAGTCACACTCACGTGACGTGACGTAGTTGCAGTTCTGGTGGGAAAATGCGCGCATGCGTACTTGCATCTAATATGGCTGTCTGAATAATCACATGGTGAAGCTTGCGCAGATGCTCTCGTGTTATTGTCAGTTGCACTAAACAATAATGGCATAGTATATTTTTATAATAAGAAATATAAAGTAGTTATTCATGATATGCAATGAATTCATTTATTTCTATGATGTAATTTGTTTTCGCTTACTTTTCATGTACCGCGGTGTTGTGTGTCTGATGCGAGGCTCAAGACTCCATGTTAAGACGATAGTCTGCGCATGCCTGAGCGATGGCTGTGGCATTGACAAAATGCCAACTGAAGGTCCCTGCCAAGATGTGCCTGGGTAGATGCACCTTCACCCAGCCGGAGAAACAGAATTTGTCCTGCATTTGCAACAATTGTATATTCTGCTATTGTATTCTGTAGAGTAGGTCATGGGAACCCCAAATTCAGTAGGCGGTTCCTTAACATGCAAATGGGAGATTGTAGAAGTTTGTTCTGATTGGTGTGTTAACCTATCCTACTTGGGACCAATCCAAATTGGGGATTCTGACACTTTGCAACATTTGGGGGGTGGTACACTGACCCGAAAACAGTATATCTAGCCTAAGCTCAGCTAGAGAAATTGTCCGACTTGTCCGAATAGCTGACCTGTCACTGACCCATCGCACTCAATAGGTGACTGAATACAGAGGTGCTGCGGAGCACTCTGTCCGAATTTGACCATAGACTAAAGGTTTTATTAAACCTTAAGTGCTGGCGAAGCACTTTGCTGGGGAGTTCGCTAACCCAATCGGGGTTCTGACTGATAGCTGCAGAGAGGGTGGAGCGCAGGCGTTGCTTCCGAACTGCGGGTGCTGGTCGTATCCTGGTGGTCCTGTCCTGATCCTAATCTGGTTTCCCTGTCCTGTCCTGGGGTGTCCATTCTGCACCTGCTGTCCCATTGATGGCTGTCCTTCCTTGAGGGTTTTCCTGTCCTTGACTGACCCATGGCCAGGGTTGGTTTTCACACCAGTCTAGGTAATTATAAGAGCGAAACTCTATGCTGCTCTTTCTATTTTTCTGTCTTTTGCTTCAATAAAGACATACTATTGCATATGTTAAAAATTTCCATGCTTTCCGCAATCTACTATATGAAGAATTAAAGCATCTACTTTCCATAGCATGTTCCAATGTTTCCCTACCTTTTAGAGTACAATTCTCTCCACACTGTTTATGAATTTAGATACGATTTATAATTTCTCTAAATCCTGAATTGAAGTAATGATGCTAGAACTATAGCGTGTTCCACTTTTCTACCCTTCCTATAGATATATAGGTGTTCCTAGATTCTCACTCATGAGATACGTCCCAATAGTATAATTCTAGTACGTGTAAATCTTGCTCATTCATAGGTGTTCATTCTTAAAGTTACATGTCTGCTTAAGCGCATTCACTATTTTTCCAGATTTACAGGCCTTAAATGATTGCCTTCATAATTTTTCTGTATGGTTATGTACTCTTTGCTAATTTGATTGTAGACTGTCTCCTTGTAGTGGAATGTATATTCTAAGAAATTGAATACTAAGATAAACTTTTTAAACTTTCCAGTTGTCCGTGGTCATTTTAAATACAAAGTGAGATATAAAGGTGGTATTTTGTTGTATTTTGCCTGCCTTTTCTTTCACAGCTAGCTCCCTGATCTATCGTGGTCATAGGTACCCGTAACGGTGGATGGTAAGTCGGGTACACTAGAATACAATAGGAAGGAATCAGGGTTACTGATGGTAGAATTGTAAGGTCATCTGACTAATGTATATGTTGAACTGAAATTTATGGGCCCGAAAACTATATGGTGAAATTACTGGTCGGATGACCTACGATCTCTATCAGTAATTTTCTGGTAGCAGAGGAGATGGTTAGGGACTAGTTAAAGTTAGGTAGGACTAGTTAAACTAGATAAGTTGGATGCTGCTAGGAAACGTTAATGCTGCTACAAAAGTAAATCATTTTTAGTGAACTGATCACTCACGTGAAATGTTTTTCTTTGAAAAATTATGAAATGTTTTAAATTGTTTTTCCTATTATTGTACTGATATATGTATCAACACATTTTTGTAAGTTAAGCGTTATATGTTTGTTGGGAATCCCCGGGGAATAGAATAGCGAGTGGTGAAGAGAATCCACTTGCTGTGTGGTCACTGGCTTTAGGAAAGTTGGTGCAGGTTAGGTAGTACTGTATATGTTGAACTGAAATTTATGGGCCCGAATACTATATGGTGAAATTACTGGTCGGATGACCTACGATCTCTATCAGTTCCACTTGGCTTTGGGACATCAATAAGATATCGTCCAGATAGATAATCAAACGGACTCCTCTTCTCCTTAGAGATGCTACAACCGGTCTTAGGATCTTGGTAAAACACCAAGGAGCCGAGGAGAGACCGAATGGAAGACAGCGAAATTGGTAGGTCACACCCTTCCATACAAACCTTAGATATTTCTGAGATTCTGCATCCATAGGGATAGTAAAATATGCGTCTTTGAGATCTAGTTTTATGAGCACGTCTTTCTCTTGAAGGATGTCTCTCAGAAGATGGATACCCTCCATCTTGAAGTGTCTGTACACAAGAAATAAGTTCAGAAGCATTAGATTTATTACGGGGCGCCAACCCTTCTCTTTTTTCTTCACGGCAAATATTGTGCTCACAAAGCCGGGGCCAGTGTTTGAGACAATGAAAATTGCCCCTTTGTCTAACATTTGACAAACCTCTTCGTCGACCAGAGCGGATTGATCTTGGTCCAGAATAAGTTCTCTGGGAAGTGAGGTCTGGTGAGGAATAGAAACAAAGTTTATTTTGAAGCCTTTTACATTTTACAGTAAACATGCATCGTTTGATATCGATAACCAATTTTGGCTGAAAAAATCAAGCCTTCCCTCTACCTTTGGGAGGAAAGAACCAAAAGGAGGAGTTGTTAGCTTGACTTCCTTGTCCTTGGAATCTTCCACAGTTGTTTCCACCTCCTCGAGTGCGGTAGTTGCGGCCTCTCTGAGGGAAGAAAGAGTTGTTCCCTCTGAAGTATCTTCCACAGCCACGCTGCTTCTGTAGATAGAAGGACCTGTTGTACCCTCGGCTGGCAGCCGGTCTTGCCCTGTCAGCCCTTACAAAAAATCTACCCCCAAACATTCCCCTCATATTACTTTGGGCTTTGCTGAATGCAGAGAAGGTGGGGACATATTTGCCAAGTATCTTGATAAAGGACTTGCCAAAGAGGAGTCCATTAGGGTCTCCCTCAATATCCTTATTAGCTAGGTTCCCCAATTTTGGGTTCAGTCGCATCAGAATGCCTCTTCGCCTTTCGGACGTGAGACTAGCATTAGCATTACCGAGGAGGCATAGGGCACATTGACTCCATCCTCTTCAGAGTTCGGTGTCAACTGGAGTACCATTCATAGAGGACTCTTCTGCAAGGTCCAGAATTCTGGCCAGAGGGCCTAACGTGTCCAGTAACTTATCTTGACACTGTTTAAGGCAGCGTTCAAGTCCCTTACGAGGGTCCCATCCACTTTTAAAAAGGAGGTCAATAATTCAGGGTCTAGGATAAGGGTCATGCCTGCCTTGTTGTCCAGGAAGGGTCTAGGGCATTCAGACCTCATTAGGTTTCGTGAGTCCCTCTCAAGCAGCTTTCTGATCCAAACCTTAATGAATTTAGCTACGTGGTCAAGAGGCCACCAGTCTGAACCTCTAGGGATTAAACATCTCCACCCCTGCTGGGTTTTTAATGGGGCCTGAGGGTGAGGGTTGGTTCAAATCCTCATCGAGTAGGTCATCAAGTTTTTCTAATGGATCAAAAACGTACTCGTCAACATCATCAGGGTCATCAATAGGGGACAAATAATCGTCATCATCATAAGGGATGACGTCTCTTGTGCCGTGAAGGACACCTTGTCTAATTGTGCCGCGAAGGGCACCTGCATTCTTTGCGCCATGAAGGTCGCTTATTCTCTTTGTGCCACTCAGGACACCTGGTTCATTTGTAGCGCGTGGGCTACCAATAGATAGGATTTGGTCTCTTGAAGCGTGAAGGCTACCCTGAGTTTCAAGATGTTTGGTCTTTTTTAAGACCTTACCGTCTTTCTTAGGAAGAGGATCCTCCTCATCTGAAGAAGCTGTGTCATCTTGAGGGGTATCCCTTTTTCTTTTAAACAGAGACGCTTCAACTGCCTCCTTTAAGGAGGATGTATTTGTTTTTCAGAGAGACTCATTAGAGTGTTCTCTGTGAGAGGTGCCTCACTAGCACCCTCAATACCATTCTCAGACATTTGCCCTCTTTTTTTTTGTTAGTGATAGAGCGCGCGGGTCACCCGACCAATAATTTCGCCACTTCCGGCTTCGGGCCAATATATTTCAAATCACCATATACATTGATCGGATGACCTCACGGTCTGCTATCAGATATTTGTGAGTCCCTCTCGTTATTCCTCAGAGTACCCGACTTACCATCCACCGACACGGGTACCTATGACCACAATGGATCAGGGAGCTAGCTGTAAAAGGAAAGGCAGCAAAATACAAACCCAGCAAATAACATTCAATACCCTTTGTAAAATGACCACGGACAACTGAAAGTTTTAAAATCTTTATCTAATTTAGTAAAATTCAGAAATCATCAAATTCACAGTAATTAAGCAATCGATAATCAAAATAACAGAAAGTACATAGCTGAATAGTAAATAAGTCAGTGCAACCATTTATAACCTACTGGAACCAGGACACAATTAAAATAAAGGATCAGAAATTAGAACGTTTAGGATGAATCACTACAGATGGGATAGGCTTTGATTGGGACTAGTATTCTAGAATTTATCTCAAAAATATGAGACAGGAGTTCGGGACATTTATATAACTATAGGAGAGTCTATAGAGAGAGACACGCTATGCTTTAAGGCAAAAGTGCTTTAGACAATTTAAGTAGGGAGGTTCTAGACCATATCAGGAAATGACAAACTGCAATGCAAAATATAATTTCTAACAGATAGGGTGACATAGGAACACGTTATAAATGCAAATGACTTTATAATTCAATGGTTGCGGGAGAAATCATGGAAAATTAATTCACGTGCAAGGATATGTCTTTATTGAAGCAAAGACAGAAAAATAGAAAGGTGCAAGATTCAGAGTTTTCAGAGCAATATTTACCTAGACTGGTGTGAAAACCAAACCCTGGCCACGGGTCAGTTAAGGACAGGAAACCCTCAAGGAAGGATACCCCTCGAATGGACAGCAGGTGCAGAATGGACACCCAAGACAGGACAGGAAACCCTCAGATTAGGATCAGGACAGGACCCTCAGGATACGACCAGCACCCGCAGTTCGGAAGCAACGCCTGCGCTCCACCCTCTCTGCAGCTATCGATCAGGACCCCGATTGGGTCAGCGAATTCCCCAGCAAAGTGCTTCGCCAGCACTTAAGGTTCAGTAAAACCTTCAGAGTCTATGGTCAAATTTCGGACAGAGAGCTCCGCAGCTCCTCTGTATCAAGTCACCTATTGAGTGCGTTGGGTCAGTGACAGGTCAGCTAAACCCAACAAGTCGGACAATTTCCCTAGGTGAACCCAGGGTAGATATACTGCTTTGGGACGGTGTACCACCCCCCAATGTTGCAAAGTGTCAGAATCCCTCAATTTGGATTGGTCCTAAGGTAGGATTTGGGTAACACACCAATCAGAATAGACTATTTGGAGGCCTACTTTGCATCTCTGGGTACCGCCTAGCAAGATTGGGGTTCCCATGAGAAACTGCACGGCAAACAGTAGCGCAACACACAATGTATCATATAAGGAGCAACTTTCTCCATTCTCGTAGGGCAGAGGTGGCTTTCCCATGAGCATCTTGACTGTGGCTGCCAGCTGGCTGAGTTCCACTGTCCAATGTTGCCACCTTTCAGTGCTCCACGAGTATGCGCAGAAGGGACCTTCAATATGGTTCCCAACCGGTTCGGGCCCCCATTCCCCGCAGTACATGAAAAGTAAGCGAGGACAAATTAATACATAGAAATAAATGAATGCATTACATGTCATAATTTTGTACTTCATTCTTATCACTATAAAATTATACTATGCAGTTTAAATGTTAGCAACATATACACACTCACAAGAGCATCACCACGTTATTCACGAAAGCTGTGTATTACGCATGCGCACCCTTTCCCACCAAACTTATAACTACGTCAGGTCACGTGAGTGTGACTGACGCATGCACAGAAGCCATTTACCAAGCGGTGGCCATGTTTTAGAGACATGGATTAGTTGTATTAGAAATACACATACGCAAGCTTCCTCTACTTCGTTCGAATATAAAAATAAAAGATTAGTAAGACGTACAAATTTTATTAATTGATTACACACAGGCGAGGTTCATGACTCGAGCAAGTCGCAATGCGAAGCTTGCTCTATCAATCCCCTCTTTGATGATATTTACTATCATCACAAAAATAATGGACCCAGATGCCAACTTCTTCACACTTTATACAGCTCTATCTCTTCCAACAAACGATCCAGTTTCTCCTTTTCATTTTTAGTAGGGTGAGAATTTTTCACCTTTTTGTATATTTGATCATTCATTTCCTCTAATTCAAGCTCATCCACACTTCGTTTCACTCCTCTGGCATTCACTTGATGCTTTCTGGTGTGCTTACGGCATTTGCAACAGACAAATATGAAAAATAAGATAAGACCTATAATTCCAATTGGCATCAATACCTTGAACAATAAGCTTTTACCTAAACTAGCAAACCAATGACCTACATTTGAGAGACCATCTACCAGTCTCTTCCAGGCACTGTCAACCTCGAGTGGTTTGAGTTCCTTTTCCAAATTAGTAATGTTTTTCACATATCTTTTGAGCTGCACACTTTTGTCCGGAATATAAGTGCAACAATGTTGCGCCTTCAATATCCGGCAGACTCCGCCCTCTTTTGCTAATAAGGTGTCAAGAGCAAGTCTGTTCTGCAAAACCATTGATCTGATCGCAACCATTTCGGCATTGACCAGCAGAAATCCATGAGCTGTGTCAGTAGACAACACATCCACTATAGTGGACAATTTGCAAATTCTGTGAGTGTTCAGAACCACTCCCACTCCAGGTATCAGTGCACTGAAAATACTACCCATTATTTCACCTACGCTTTCTCTTTTACTACGCACTAAGCCATTAGTATTTTCACTGCTTCCAGCAACTTCATTCACATGGTATATTTTCGGGAAGACAATGCCAAAATAGCAGCTTCCATACCAGTGATCCGGCAATTTGAAATAAGCCTTGTCTCCACATATATAATAAATTCCAGGAAACACAGGCTCTGACCCATTTTTGAAACCCCATCCTCCAATTACCTTGTAATTATGTTCACATTCACTGGAACCAATGAAAATGTTATTATAATAGCTAGTCTTCTCACGGTGAAGACAAAGCTTTCCTTTCTTTTCAAAATCCAGCAACAGAGCAGGTCCCGCCCCACCCTTTGAGGTGCCCTCCATGTCCTCAGCCCATTTTGGTGTTTTCTGTTTTTCGTCATCTGCCTTTCTTTTTATTTTTATTCTCCTCTTCTCTGCCATGTTCAGGAAAATCTTTTCCTGCTCACGCAAAGAGCAGGTCAAGTTATCTCTGTGTGCGTCACCTATGTCTATATTACCTATAGTCAGAAAGTATTCGCCCATATAGCGAGTAACGTCACTTTTGGTATGTACAGGATTCAGGTTCCCATGTATAGGAAGTTCAGAAAAGATCACGTCATTGTTAGAGTAATAGTACTGTAACGGTCCTCTTTTGTAAAATAAACTTGCTAAAATACTACAGGATATTCCGTATGTCAGGGGCAAGTGATGGTATGTCACGCCTTCAGCCACAGAGGTAGGTAGCTTCATGCAGACATAGCAATCTTCAATTTCCATAGTTTCTACATAGTGTATTAACAAGTTTGCGAAAACATTTAAATGTGTCTTGTTTCTAACTCCGTGGTAATGTAGTCCTTCCTCATCTGATGCTTCTAAGTCTCGTTTTGTCTGTCTGAGTGCTTTTTCATGTCTTTGTACACTTCGTGTTGTCAGTTCTTCAGTGTCGGTAATCTGAGTAGGGTCAATATTAGTATTTTTGCTCACCGCAAAAGGAATGAAAACTGTTAGTCCTATCCAAACTAATATCACTATAATTATACTACATACACATACCTTGCAGCATGTTTTGCAACAGCTGCGACTAGGTCTACCATTCACGTTTGAATCAGACATTTTGGCTCAGAAGAAGTTTCTCGACCCCTCTTTGTCTCTTTGCACCAGTAGCTTACTTTGTGCAAATTCACGGTGGCTCGTCTTCTTCTTCGGCAGAGTACTCAGCAACTGGTTCTCCGTCGCTTTCGTCAGTTATATCAAGATCCTCAAATTCTTCCAGAACGAGCGTCCATTCAGGAGACTTGTACTTTTTGTTTTGTCTTTTTATTCGATCGCTCCTTCTTTTGGAAGTGTCTTCTGGTTGTTCTGCTATGCGAGAACTTCTCCTTTCTTCTGCACGTTTTTCTTCTACCGTTTTTATCCTTAGCCTCAATTTCTTTATGAATCCAGGCACAAGGTGCTTTCTTTTCTTAAGTCTTTTAGTTGGCACTGGGATTTGGTTTTCTTTTATTACCCTTTTATTTTCATTTGCTTGTGGCAATTCTGCTTCCTTTTCTTCCCTTCCTATCTGACTAGTTCCAGGGCTCGTATCTATTTCTTCTGCCTGGTTACTAAACTGGCCTTGTTCAGGAGAGTTTTGTGTTTGCTTTTCAAATGTCTCTGTTTCTGTGTCCTGAACACGTTCTTCTAACCCTGTCTGATCCTGTTCGAGCACTTCGATCCCTTGATTTTCTTCTGCTTGAACTATTACACTATGTCTAGTCTGTTCCTTTTCGACATCAGGAGTCAGTGGAGGTGTATCAATTACTTGCTCAGTCCCTGTCTGACCTTCTCCTTCCTCAGGTTTGATGTGAATCTCAATAGTCTGAGGTTCTTCGCCTGTGCCTTGCTTTTCCTCTCTATTCCACTCTCTACCTTCCAAAATTCGCTCTCTTGTTCTGATGGGGTCTTCGGTGAGGTCAATCAAGGGTATCCACTCATCTGGCCATATGCTCGGCAGCTCGTCATCAGCTACTTCTGGACCAACTTCTGGGAACCCCTCAGCAGGCTGGATTCTTGGTAGTTCGTCATTAACTACTCCTGGACCAACGTCTGCGGACCCCTCAGCTTGACTGGTACTGGGCTGTACGTTGTCAGTTGTTTCTGGTCTTGCTTCTGCAGGCCCCTCTGCTGGACGGCCTTCTTCTCCAGACTCCTCGTCAGGTAGTGCCTTCTGGGTGTGGCTGGCGTGGATCCAATGGGGAACACCTGCACACTTCACTGCTGTGGTCGTCACCAGGATTACTTGGCGCTTCTGTCCCCACCTTGGTTCCAGGCAGCTCGACAGAGTATGCTTCTTTATTTTGACCCAGTCCCCTGGAACCAGTTTGTGGAGAGGAGTCGTTGGATTGGTGACGGCGTCTTCTCCGATCTGGCGAGAGATATAACGTACTTGGTCACCTAATCTCTTGCAGTATTCAAGCACCAAATCATCAGTAATACTCAACAGTTTGCTTCCTGGTACCCACGCTTGTCTCATCACTCTTCCCATCAGGATTTCATGTGGGCTCAGGCCTGTCTTCCGGTCTGGAATACTTCGGAGTCCCATCAGAACCAGAGGCAGGGCCTTTACCCAGGTCATGCCAGATGCATGACACAATTTCGCTAGTCTTGTTTTGATAGTCCCGTTTATTTGTTCCACTACTCCAGGAGCCTGGATGATATGCACAGTGGAGTTTTTGCGAGATCCCAAATGCCTTACAGAGTTGGTCGATCACATCATTCCGAAAATGTCGGCCTCTATCTGATTCAATAGTGACTGGAACCCCGAATCTAGGTATCAGTTCTTTTAGTAAACACTTTGCTACTGTCAGTGTGTCACTTTGGGGAGTAGGGTAAGCTTCCACCCACTTTGAAAATAGGCAGACAATGACTAAGACATAACGCTTCCCCTCACAACGTGGCATGGTGATGAAATCAACCTGTATTCTCACAAAGGGACCCCCTGACCTTCCAATTTTCCCTAGTTCCACCATTGTTCTCTTGCCTGGATTCATCTGTTGACATGACAGGCACCTCTGGCAGAGGGACTCTGCTACTTTCCTGAACTTTTTGCTGTACCAAGTCTTTTGGAATACCAGAATCATGGCGTCCCTACCAATATGTGATCCCTCATGTATCAATCTCGCCATTGTGCCAAGCAAGTGTCTGGGTAACACAGGCATACCATTTGGGCCCAAGATGACACCATCCTCACGTCTTGGTCTACACCCTTCTTCCTTCCACTTCTCTCTCTCTTGCCAGGGTGTCGCCTGCTGCCATTCTCTCACTTCATCCCATGTAGGCACTTCTTCAAACACTCGAAGTTGGCAGCTGGTTCCGGGCCCCCCCGTTTTGGATTTATGATCAATCGATCCCTGGCACATTATTGTGCCACTCGATCAGCGAAATCATTTCCCAATGATACAGGGTCAAAGTCCTTCTTATGGGCAACACACTTGACCACTGCCAATTCTTTTGGTAATTGGATTGCCTCTAAAAGGTCTTGAACAACTTTTCCATTTCGAATAGGGGTACCTGATGAAGTCAGGAACTCCCTCTGTAGCCATAATTGGCCAAAGTCATGCACAACTCCAAAACAGTACTGACTGTCAGTATACACTGTTAGGCGTACATTTTTCCCAATTTTGCAAGCTTTTATCATAGCGATCAATTCGGCTACTTGTGCAGACTTTACTTCAAATAAATAACCTGCTTCTACAATTTTAGTTAAGGAGACTACCGCATAGGCAGCACTCAGGCCTCCTTGTTCATGTCTTAGGCATGAACCATCCACAAACAATTCCATGTCATGTTTAGGCAAAGGTGTTTCTTTAATGTCTGGGCGTGGTTTTGTGCAAAATTCTGTTAAATCAATGCAGTTATGCTCATCTTCCTCCCCATCTTCCATATCCATTGAGTTGGGAAGCAGAGTGGCGGGGTTCAGAATGTTACACCTGACAATTGTTATATTTGCAGCACCCACGAGAATCCTCTCGTATTTAGTCAGCCGACTAGGGGTGAGATACTGAGTTTTCGTTCTTGTTAGCAAAATTACCACTCCATGAGGAACATACACAGTCACAGGATGTCCCATGACAATGGATTCACTCTGCTCTAAACTTGTGCAAGTAGCAGCCACTGCTTTCAGACATCCTGGTAATCCAGCAGCCACTGGATCCAGGATGGAAGAGAAATATGCCACTGGCCTTCTGGTTGTGCCATGCTCTTGTGTTAGGACTGACAACGCGCAATTATCGCGAGTGTCACAGAACAGGGCAAATTCCTTGGAATAGTCTGGCATTCCCAACGCAGGGGCTGTACACAGACAATCTCGCAATTTTGTGAAGGCTGTTAAGCTTTCATCATCCCATTCTACAATATCTGGTGTTCCTCTCTTGGTCATTTTTATCAAGGGCCTAGCTAGGACTGCAAATCCCAGAATCCATTGCCTGCAGTATCCTATCACCCCAAGAAACATTCTGATTTCTTTCTGAGTACGGGGTAAATGCATCTTTTGAATTATTCTCACTCTTTCTGACGTTACTTTCCTGATGCCTTTCTCTATCTGGTGCCCCAGATATTTTACTGATTTTGCACAGAACTGTAATTTTTCAGGGGCCACTTTATGTCCCTTCTCACTCAGGTGATTCAGTAGGGCAATGGTGTCAATCACACAGTCCTTATGACTTTTGGACGCCACCAAGAGGTCGTCAATGTATTGCACCAAGACAGAATTTCCAGGTAAGACCAAAGTTTCCAAGCATTTTTTCAGGATCTGATTAAAGATAGAGGGGCTCTCTGTGTACCCCTGGGGGACCCTATTCCAGACATACACGTGGCTGTTGAAAGCAAATGAGAAAAGAAATTTGCTGTCTGGATGCAAGGGAATGGAAAAGAATGCATGACATAGGTCTATCACAGTGAACTACTCAGCATCCCAGGGAATCTGATACAGAATCACTGCTGGGTTCGGGACAATAGGGCAGCAAGGAACCACTATCTTGTTTACCTTTCTTAGGTCCTGCACTACTCTGTACTTGCCACTAGGCTTTTTGATGCCCATAATCGGTGAGTTGCATGGGCTACTCATTACTTCCTGTATGATGTTTCCTTCTAGCAGTTTCTGTATTTCCAGGGCAACACCTGTTCTCACTTCTGCATTCATTCTGTAGGGTTTAGTATTAGGGTATACTGCATTGTCTTTTATGGCTATCTGTATGGGGTCTACGTTTTTCATTAACCCTACATCTTTCCCCGTAAAGTCCCATACCTCTGGCTTCACTGTTTCTTGGAGTTCTTTGGGCAAATCCTGCATAGTCATTCGTTTAATTTCTGAGTTAGGTCTTATTAACATTAATTTATAAATGCCATCTTCATCTGGGGTCTGAATTTCAACACCCTTTGGTGTGCAAAAGATGGTACAGTTCATTTTGCACAGCAAATCACGTCCCAGTAAGTTCACTGGACTGGTGTCACAAACGACAAATCTATGCATTTCTTTAAAGTTTCCAATTGAGATCTTCATGGGCTCGGTAACAGGAGTACTAATCAGTTGATTAGATACCCCCACTACTTGGATTGCTTCTCCCGAGAGGGGTAGGTTTGGAACGTCCACTGTTCTCACAGTAGAACGGGTAGCGCCAGTGTCCAATAGAAAAGTGACATCATTTCCGTCAACCTTTCCTTCAATGTATGGCCCTGACTGGTCTACCGGCAAGGAGGCGCCAAGCACGCACTCCTCGTCCTCCCCTCTCAGGCCCCGTCAGTACTGGTCATCACAAAAGAAGGTATCATTTAGTAAATACTGCGAAGTTGCTGTATTTCTGTTCTCATTACTCCCCCAGACTTCTACGTCCTCACCCTGTGTGGATTTTCCCTTAAACACTTGCTTTGGTGCTCGGGGCAACTGAATCGTTTTTACCTGTTGTTGGGTCTTTCTTGGTCTTTCATTCTGCGTCTGTGGAGTTAAATCAGGTGTTTGGGAGTTATCATCCTGCAAATAGGGACACTCGTCTCGCCAGTGTCCAATTTCTCCGCACTGGTGGCAGGGAAATTTCTTCTTAGCCTCCTCCCTGCTCATTTTGGGCCGGGGCTTTCCTCCTCCCCCACCCCCAGGACCTGGATTCTGAGTAGTTTTGGCCATTTTATTCAATTGTTTTTCCTGCTGTTCTGCGAGCTTCACTTGAGCCCACATAACCTTCTCCTTGAGAGCCTTTTTCTTTTCTGCCATCTCGTCCTCACAGTACTTTGCGTACCGTAGGACCTCATCCATTTTTTTTGTATGCCAACAGATTTTGTTATCTTTTATCCACTGACAAATTTCGGGTCTTAAACCATTTACAAACCTGTAAATAAAATGTGTCATATCCTTCATCTCGATGTTATCTATACCACTGTATGTTTTGAACACCTGCAACAGCCTTTCATAAAAAGAGTGCACTGTCTCGTCTCTTTCCTGCGTGGTTCTATCTATTTTGGTCCAATCAGTTTCCTTTGCTGGCACTTTTATTTTCAGATGCTGAATTACTTGTTCATATTTTCTCATCACTTCTTTCGATGGTTCCCCTGTTTTGTCATCTCTCGGGTATTCCTCACTAGGCCAAGCTATTGCTATTTTACACTCGGTCCACAGATCTACCGGGACCACTATGTCGAAAAACCCATCCAGGTCCTTCCACAGGCATTTTTGCACCTTTACGAACCTTTCCACCTGCCTGTACCAGTCGACTGGCTTTTCGCGCAATTTCGGGAAATCGTTAGTAAAGGACACAATATCCTGTCTGGACCATGGAACGTGCACATACTTTCCACCTGGTACTTCGCGCATCGGGCATAACTGTTCTGGCTTGTCAGCTTCTCTTAGAGCGAATTCGGGAGTTGCCTGCCTAGACCTGGCCTCATCCTTTTTCTTGGCCCATCTGGCTTTCCACCTTTCCACATCGCCCCATTTTTGTAATACTGTCAATAGTTCTTTGACCTGTGCTTTCTTCCCTAAAACATTCAAGTTTTCCAAATCCTTGTCCGAGAAATCTGCCCTATATGGTTTCTGCAGTGGTTTTGATTTTGAAATATCTATTCCCATGCTAGCAGCAGTATCTGTCAGTTTTTCATGAAGTACTCGGGTATTTCGGGTGAGACTCTTGCAGATAAACAGCATTTCGTCTTCCGAGTAGGTATTTAATCTGTCTAATCCTACGTTTCCTGCCATCAACTCCTCTATTTCTATTCTCAGCTTGTAAAGATCTAAAGGTTTCGTTGGGGACGCTTGTTTTTCAAATTCTTGACTCCATCTTTCTATTTCTTCAGGAGTCACCAATGTGCCACTCTTCGTACCTGAGGTCGATTCCATTTGAATTTCCCTCGCATTAAAAGGATTGTGTCTTTTCTGGATCCTTTTTCCTGTATTTCTAACGGGCAGGTCTAGCAGCGAGACCTCCGACTCGCACTCACTCGTCTGGTCATCTACGGTTAATGGTTCTGGTCTGGTCGGTGCAATGACAGGAGTAATTACTGGAGTTTTCGGACTTCCTTGACGGTCCCCGTACAACGGAACCACCGGTCCGATAGTTACTGGGATCGTCAAAGCTTCAGGACTTGCATTCAGTTGTGACATTTTCCGTATTATCTCAGCTCTCTGATTTCCTAGCGCTTCTCGTTCCTTTTCTTCTAATAACCTGTCCAAAGTGTTTCCATGTAACACCTGCGGGGTTAGAATGGGAGCATAACTCGGGGCAGTGGGATGTGTCTCACTCGGCCCTCCACCATAATTAGGTTTCTGAAACAAACTTCCTGTGCCTAGGATTCTCTGATCTTCCTCATCCCGGGGCTGTAATAATGGCATTCCTGTACCTAAGGACCTCACCTCACCTCCGTAAGGGGGACGAGGGCAAAAATCTCCTTCACGTGAATATCCCGTCTCCCCACCCACGGGTCTCCTGGGGTAAATACTTCTGGTTTCTACGGGTCCTAGATTCTCAGTATAAGGAGGAACTAGATAATCCCCTCCTACACTTGCGGACCTGACTTCTTCCCTTTGTAGGGGTCTCCGGGGAATATCTCCTGCACTCGAAGGTCGGTGTCCCTCATTATAAGGAGGCGGACTTCTCATGCATAGGTCATCTAACAACTCGTCATCTGATTCTCCTAGGGGCCCCCAGTGCTTGGACTTCTCCGTCCTTTTCCCCCCCCAGGAGGATCTTCTGCTGGCATCATGGGAAACAGACCCTCAACAATCATGCTCTGTCTCCACTGTTTCATTTTTTTGTCTCGTGATTCTTGTTTCAGTTTTGGGTAATACTTTGTCAGCCCTTTGTCCATTCGGGGCTTTTCTCTTTGGAAAGCCTCAATCTCCCATTCCTCTAATGCCTCATACTGCGTTAGTCTCGGTCTGGGATGTAATTCATTCATTTGGGTTCTTAAATTGAACAAGATCCTACCATTAAAGGTACCTTCTAACGGAAAGGCCATTATTCCGTCATCTTGTGTGTATTTCGCCCAATTTTCCAACCACACACATGTATTGTACCCTCTGTCGAACATCATGAAAGAGGCGGGAGTATTTGGTGGAGGAATAACAATGCCCTCTCTAGTTTGAATCGGCTTGTCCTTTTTGAAGTAATTCTTTACCTTATTTATAAGGGACATTTTTCGCTTATTTCCGTACATAATGCCGTATCTATTAGCCTTCCCCTGATCCCTTTCAAACCCTAGGTTTCTTGGATCGGGTCTAGTCTCTGGAGTATACGAGTGCCACATACGATTCCTACGCCTAACTTTGTTTACAAAATTACCTCCAATCAGAATGCGTCTTGTAATTCCGTGCGACCAATGGGGTGCACGAGTTCAAATAATTTTCGGCCAATGGGTGCGCGGCCCTTTCGCGAGACCGTTCTCACGCTCCGGCGCTCACCCCTCCTTCACAATTCCAGCCCCGCTACCCGCCCGCTGTTCCTACCAATCCCAGCGCGGCACGGAGTGACGTCAGAGACGCTTCGCGACTGACTCCCTCCCTTCACAAGGTAACGGAAACTTTCTTTCTTTCAAAGTGCTTAGTACTTGGTTATTTTACAACGAATACACATTCGCCACAGTGCTCAAGTGTCTAGACAGGAAAGAGTTGTTTTACTGCAAGTAAACTACTTCCATTTACTTTTCACACACTACGGGTAGATCTCTTCCGCCCACCCTTCACTCTAGCATCAGTGAACCTGTTACTTCCCTAGACCCATCCACTCTTTCCGGGATATATTCGAGTCTAAGGTTTCCCAGCGGACCCCTTTGCTTTCACCCAAGCTCCGATGAACCTGCTACTCTTCCGATGTGACCCTTATTAGGTTACGCCACTATGGGAATTTTGCCAATGAACCTCGTTACTAACATTTATTCACACATGTATTCAGAAAACGCCCTAGTTAGTGCTTCTGGTTCTACCTAACCTGCACCTAACTTTCCTTGAGCCTGCGACCTCAAGGCAATGGATTCTATTCACCACTTGCCATTCAATTTCCCCGGGGAGTTCCGACAACACTTAACAAAACGTTTTACATACGCATGGATTAATACATATAACAATATAAGAACAAGAATAACAATTTTCAAACAATTCATATATTTCAATAGCAGCGCATTCTCAAGAGATTGATCAAGTCCCCCGAAATGGCCGTTCTTATAGCAGCAATAATGTTTAGCAGCTATCGACTTGCCTAGCCTAACTAGTCCTACCTAACCTTTAACTATTCCCTAACCATACCTCTGCTACCAGAAAATACTGATAGAGCGCGCGGGTCACCCGACCAATAATTTCGCCACTTCCGGCTTCGGGCCCATATATTTCAAATCACCATATACATTGATCGGATGACCTCACGGTCTGCTATCAGATATTTGTGAGTCCCTCTCGTTATTCCTCAGAGTACCCGACTTACCATCCACCGACACGGGTACCTATGACCACAATGGATCAGGGAGCTAGCTGTAAAAGGAAAGGCAGCAAAATACAAACCCAGCAAATAACATTCAATACCCTTTGTAAAATGACCACGGACAACTGAAAGTTTTAAAATCTTTATCTAATTTAGTAAAATTCAGAAATCATCAAATTCACAGTAATTAAGCAATCGATAATCAAAATAACAGAAAGTACATAGCTGAATAGTAAATAAGTCAGTGCAACCATTTATAACCTACTGGAACCAGGACACAATTAAAATAAAGGATCAGAAATTAGAACGTTTAGGATGAATCACTACAGATGGGATAGGCTTTGATTGGGACTAGTATTCTAGAATTTATCTAAAAAATATGAGACAGGAGTTCGGGACATTTATATAACTATAGGAGAGTCTATAGAGAGAGACACGCTATGCTTTAAGGCAAAAGTGCTTTAGACAATTTAAGTAGGGAGGTTCTAGACCATATCAGGAAATGACAAACTGCAATGCAAAATATAATTTCTAACAGATAGGGTGACATAGGAACACGTTATAAATGCAAATGACTTTATAATTCAATGGTTGCGGGAGAAAGCATTGAAAATTAATTCACGTGCAAGGATATGTCTTTATTGAAGCAAAGACAGAAAAATAGAAAGGTGCAAGATTCAGAGTTTTCAGAGCAATATTTACCTAGACTGGTGTGAAAACCAAACCCTGGCCACGGGTCAGTTAAGGACAGGAAACCCTCAAGGAAGGATACCCCTCGAATGGACAGCAGGTGCAGAATGGACACCCAAGACAGGACAGGAAACCCTCAGATTAGCATCAGGACAGGACCCTCAGGATACGACCAGCACCCGCAGTTCGGAAGCAACGCCTGCGCTCCACCCTCTCTGCAGCTATCGATCAGGACCCCGATTGGGTCAGCGAATTCCCCAGCAAAGTGCTTCGCCAGCACTTAAGGTTCAGTAAAACCTTCAGAGTCTATGGTCAAATTTCGGACAGAGAGCTCCGCAGCTCCTCTGTATCAAGTCACCTATTGAGTGCGTTGGGTCAGTGACAGGTCAGCTAAACCCAACAAGTTGGACAATTTCCCTAGGTGAACCCAGGGTAGATATACTGTTTTGGGACGGTGTACCACCCCCCAATGTTGCAAAGTGTCAGAATCCCTCAATTTGGATTGGTCCTAAGGTAGGATTTGGGTAACACACCAATCAGAATAGACTATTTGGAGGCCTACTTTGCATCTCTGGGTACCGCCTAGCAAGATTGGGGTTCCCATGAGAAACTGCACGGCAAACAGTAGCGCAACACACAATGTATCATATAAGGAGCAACTTTCTCCATTCTCGTAGGGCAGAGGTGGCTTTCCCATGAGCATCTTGACTGTGGCTGCCAGCTGGCTGAGTTCCACTGTCCAATGTTGCCACCTTTCAGTGCTCCACGAGTATGCGCAGAAGGGACCTTCAATATGGTTCCCAACCGGTTCGGGCCCCCATTCCCCGCAGTACATGAAAAGTAAGCGAGGACAAATTAATACATAGAAATAAATGAATGCATTACATGTCATAATTTTGTACTTCATTCTTATCACTATAAAATTATACTATGCAGTTTAAATGTTAGCAACATATACACACTCACAAGAGCATCACCACGTTATTCACGAAAGCTGTGTATTACGCATGCGCACCCTTTCCCACCAAACTTATAACTACGTCAGGTCACGTGAGTGTGACTGACGCATGCGCAGAAGCCATTTACCAAGCGGTGGCCATGTTTTAGAGACATGGATTAGTTGTATTAGAAATACAAATACGCAAGCTTCCTCTACTTCGTTCGAATATAAAAATAAAAGATTAGTAAGACGTACAAATTTTATTAATTGATTACACACAGGCGAGGTTCATGACTCGAGCAAGTCGCAATGCGAAGCTTGCTCTATCATTAGTATAAGAAAATAATATAATAGAATCCTAGCAAGGACTTTCTTAAAAGTACAGTCCTAGCGAGGACTTAAATTCCTTTAAAATTCTCTAAATATTGTCAATCAAGTCACCTTCGCCGAGAAAAGGGTAAAACAGTCTGTCCGTTAGCTCTGTGCTGTGCGTTGGCATGGAGAAGCACAGAGCGAGCTGAAAACAGCCCCTGTTTCAGTCTCTCAGGCTGTAATCTTGTCCTTACCGGTCCCAAAGGGAGGTGACAAAAGCATACATCATGCTAATTTTTGTGAGCGGGTCACATTTCTCAAACCCTGAAGAGCAGCGCGCGTTCGACTTACTCACGCTCGGGAGCGGAAACAGTCTCGAGGTAAATGTGATTATTTAAGAATAAACAAAGGTCAATGTTTAAACAATGCTCAAGTTAATGCTCAGATAACTGTGGGAGAGGTTAAAAGCAATTGGAGAGATAATCTCCGTACAAGCGGTAAGCGGAGGTAGACACGCTCAAGTTAAGGCGTGTCTATCGTCCGTTAGAGATTATTTGCGTCAATAGTCAGTCCCCGAGATGCTAAAAGCTGATGTCACAGGTTAAACAATATATTCCCATAACATTTCTTTAGCATAAATAGAAGGGAAGAAAGGAAAGAGCCCAACTATAAATTTGAAGGATGAGTAAAAGAAAAGAAACTTACCTGAAAAAAGGTAAAGTTGTCCAATAAGCGCTTTTTAGTCCAGAAATATAAAGTTACTTACCAAACCAATAAAACTGTGAATAAATAGTAAGTTTAGATCATTCATTTACATCAAAAAACATCAAATAAGGGAGAATAGGAAGAAGTTGTACTTAACTGTCCATGAGCAGCGAATAAAAGAGGAAGCTAATCGGTTGCTATGACACTTTGTTATGCTGTTTGGAATGTTTTATTTATGATGTAATTGTTACACTATGAAGGCCTGCATATCTTGAGCAGCAATAAAAAGTTATTGCATAATGTAGCCTCCGGTCTTGTAATGAAATCAACCTTAAAGGGTTGCCCCTTTAACTTTTTGGTACAGTTTTTTTTTGGGGTAGCTTACCCCATTACCATCTATGAAACTCCTTGCTGCTTAGACCAAGTTATAATTCCCAGTAAATGTATCCCTCACAGAACCTAGGTTAACTCAGTGAGTCTTTTTTGGGTCCTGGATGAACTGAGCCTTTGCCTGAGTTTGCCAATTCCTACTCATATATATTCATATATATTCATTTATTAATTCTTCTTTCTGAAGTCCCACGCTAAGTTTCAGCTATAATGGCCTTGTATCTTTTAGGTATTTAGGGGCATATTATAAACACGTAGCGATAATTATCGCTAAACTCGCTTAGCGCGTTTTTTCCTATCGCTGGCTATCCCCTGGCTATCGTTGGATTTTATCACCATGATAGCGCTGTTTTAACAACGCTTTGTGCATTGGCGATTTAAAATCCAGCGATAGCTGCAGAATGCTTGAATATCGCTGGAAATCCAACAATATAAACTTATCAATGGTGAAATCCTTGTTGATACGCCCTGGTGGACTAAGCCTGACAAATCCACCTTCCATTGGCAGGATGGCTTGGTCAGGTTTTCTTCAGGGGTTAAAATCTGGTGCAAAACGCGGTTAGCGCGTCTTTTGTGATCTCCTGACCTGCCTCGATAATAGGGCGATGTTGTGTTTTTGATGGAATCCATGCGGATTCGTTTGGGAATGCCTACTTTGCATGTCATTAGCGATGTATATCGCTGACATGCAAAGTAGGGTTAAAATGGCACCTGACTCAAGGAAACTTGCGGTAAAGCGTGATAGCGAGTCCTTGTAAATTTTGAGTTGTAAAAATTGCCGCTTTTCCGGCGCATTGCGCTGGAAAAGTGGCGATTTTGCTCTTGATAATATGCCCCTTTGATTTTTTCTTAAACAGTGTTAAAGAAATAGGGACACGAAACTCAAACGTTTTTGTTCATCTAAATGTAACTTGGTTACACAACAAAAGTAACTTGCAATTTGAAGTTCCACATTCTGATTCATAATATCAGGATTAGTGGAGTAGAGTGCATTCACAAGGATGTGTAATGCACCATACACAGTTTAGTGTTAGGTGAGCTGGAAAGGGGCATTCAGGGAGGTATAAGAACGGCAGTGACCATCTATACCTTTTATGCTTGTGGGCCCGGTCCCGTCCATGCTGTTTTCCATCCTGGAAACACATTTTAAAAAGCTTCTGTTAAAGTTAAGAGAAAGTGTAGGGGTTGATGTATGCAAGACACTTAACTAACACACTCATGTAATACTTCTCAATGTACATGTCCAGGTAGGGAGGGAAAAGAGAAGGAGCACCCCAAGGGGCATATTTACAATAAAGTGGTGAAGCGCGTTGTTAAGCCAAGGAGGCTAATGACACACTTTGTCACTGTAGAAACGCAGGGCTACACCAAATTTATTAGAACATGGTGCAGCCCTGTGTTTCCCCTTGCGCTAGAAGGAGCGGCTCCTCCACGTGGGCAGAGGAGCATCACCCCACTGCTTTCTCCCAGTGCGAGAAGCAGAAACTGAAAATGGTATAAATATCATTTTATATTTCTTCTTCTTGCAATGTGAGAAAGCAGAAGAAGGGTTTGGTTGGGGGCAGGCGGGTGGGCGGCTAGGGGATGAGTGGCTAGGCCAATGTTTTGGGCGCTGACTGTGTGGTCGGCCCCAGGGTCGACCAAACCAGTCATGAGCACTCTCCTGTTTTCTCCATGTAGGCTGCATGCAGCCTGCATGAAGAAAACGGCCACTTCATAGACTCCTGTACGGACGGCGTCCTAGCCAATCACAGTGCTGCCATTGCAGCCATGTGATTGGCTTAGAGGAAAGGGATGCTGCCTGCTTCTGGTTCCTGTGAGCAGAGAGAGAGAGCAGGAGACGCAACACGGGACTGTAGGGGAAGGTAAGTTTAACATTTTAAGAAAATTAAATTAAGCCCCCTCCCGGCGCGACCTCCCGGCCCCCCACCTGCGAGTCATGCCGACCGCGACTGTGTGCTGGCGCTAACTTTAGCAGCCTAGCACCAACACAGGCACCCTTGCACCATAGTGCAAGGGTGCCTCTGTTGAGGGGAAGATTGTTTACGTGCCAGAGGTTCACCCCTCCTGCACAATAACAATCTTTAAATGCCGTTTTGTAACTTCATGTGTGATGCTTAATGCAGCACACACAGAAGTTGCAAAATGGCATTTAAGTTTTTTTTATTGTTTATGTGCAGGAAGGGTGACCTTCCTGCACATAAAAAATCATAGGTAATTAACTGTTTCTATGTGTGCTGCACAAGGCAGCACACATGGAAACAGCAAAAACAAGGAGAAATAAAGCATTTCTCCTAGTTTCGCCTGTTTAAGACCAGCTGCCTCCTATTTACGGTGCCCTTCTAAATAGGGGGCTATGTCAAAATCAATGGGTGTTGCGGTGGAACGCCCACAACAACACCCATTGCCCACCCCTTTCAAGCTAAATGCAGCGTGAAAGGGGGTCTTATTTACAAGGCAGCGTTAAGTAACGCTGCCTTGTAAATAAGGCGAGGCCCCTATTGCCATCACAAGGTCACTGAAAGTGATGTTGTGGTGGCGATAGGGGCTTGTAAATAGGCCTCTTAGCCGACACGTTTTCATGTAATACTAATCAATGTACATGTCCAGGTAGGGAGGGAAAAAAGAAGGAGCAACCCATGTGTCAGTGAATTATGGATTCCAAAACAATTTTTACTTTACTCATCGAAAAATTGTGCATCTGCATCATTGAACAAGACTGGGTAAAATTAATGAAACTGTCGCACTCTCTGAAATTGACGCTTATGATAAATATGCAAAAGTAATCTTTATTGCTCGTCAAAACTGTTGGAAATATGCTCTAAACAAGTGAGGACAAAAGGCAGGAAGAGACTTCTAGCAGTTGACAGAAAGGCTTTGAAATTCGGTTACACAGTGTTTTTGCCTAGCTATCTGTGTTTTGAGGTTACTGTTTTTCTTGGTCACTCTCTTCAACATAATAAAATGCCTTCCTTTGGTGCCTTTGTGCGTCATCCAGAAAGAAATATTCAGAGGTCAAGGATGGGGAGGAATAAAATGTCCTGCAGAAAAGACCATTATGTCTTTCCGCCAATTACTCGCCATTCAAGCTTCAATTGTAGAAATGCAGTCGTTTGCTCAATTTTGATTCATAAATCTGTGACAACATAAACCTCACACATTCCCATTATCGTTATACACTGTACATCAATAATATTCCTTTTTACCTACACAAATCAACATTAAATATTTAATATGGGCCAGGGTGGCACAAATCACTAACTGAAAATAATTTTATTCTCTCTGAAGTCCAATTATGGTGAAACCAGGCAGTGGCTGCCGGCACGGATTGAGGGTGGCGTGGCTGACGTTGGGGGCGGGGAGGAGGTGTCAGAGGGGGAAGGCAGTAAAGGAAAAAACATACCTCCTCGCTGCGTCTCTCCTCATCGTCCCTCATCGTCATACCTGCCCTCCAGAACTGGAAGCACCCAGGCTTCTAGGCTCCTCCAAGCCAATCATAATGCTGCAACATAGCTGCCAAGGTTTCGATTGCTTATGTGTGACATTTTCATAATTTCAGTGAAATTATGAGTGACATTCAACGACTATGAGTGACACTTTCTCGCGTGCAAAATCATGCAATAAAGAAAAGGGAAATATATAAATTCAAGAAATTAAACCCATTTGAGCAGCAAGAAACCCTAATAAGAGCGTACAACTGTTGTAAAGCTGAAGAAATGGAAGGGTACTAAGCTAGTAAAAAGCATGAACTCACAGTTAATCCTCATGAAAAAGTTTTTCAAATATATGTGTGGTTCATGTTGTTTCTCTCCTCCCCTTTAGTCTTCTTTAATGCTTTTCCCCTCCTAGCCACTGTCTCATTTCCCTCCCTTGTACTCTTTTTATTCCTCCTTCCTCACCCACTCCCACCTTCCTTGTCTCTGCAATCTGGACCTAAAAGCACTATGAAGCCGTCAGCACTCTCCACTTTCTAGTGCTTTTTTCAAGTCATTCAGTTATCCGACACTCTTTCTCCATTAGCTACCCCCCCCCCACTTGGCTGCCAGAGTCAACAGCACACACTCCTTCCCAACAACTGCTCAGTCCGCGCAGTGTAATGCTGTGTCCACATAAACTCCAATCTTACTTGACAAAATGATAAGTGCGACTTCACTGTGCCCATGCATTCTGGGAGAAACACATGAAGTGCAGCTACAATGAACGAAAAAAGATGAAACCGTTTAACATTAGATTAAAAGCGGCATTCTAATCATTCAGTATAGAATGGTGTGAAATATTAAAAAAACGTAGGAAACAGGAAATGATCCTATGACCAAAGTCCGTTCACATGTACAAAGCGGTATTGTCAAGTGCCATATATGCTGACTTGTTCCTGGGCCCGGCGCTCTCTGCTGAAATAAAGGAGCCTTGCAGGGTGTTTTAAAAAAATGCTCTCTATGCTGTGCTTTCTTATGTCCTGCAAGCTCCCCCTGCTGGACAATTAATTGATAAGGGGCTTTTTTTCACGGCAGACTGCCATAGCCCATCTCCCCTCTACGTCCTAAACTGACCAAGATTGTGAGCCGTCTCTGGCGGTCACTTTTGCCTGCCCCTCTCTCTCTTTGCTCCCTGTGGCGTGACCTTAAGAGCACATTTTAAATGAAGAGCACTACTACTCTTACTTGCACAAATAAAGAGCGTGTACTCGGTAGCAACTTCTAATCCGTTTGTCATTTTAACATTCAACTTAAACACAGACTCACAGCATATTTATGCTTCCAATCCTCCTCCACTGAGCAAGTTCGGTCCTTCGGTCCGTCCGTCGGTCCCGGTGTGAGCGCCGCACCATGTTCATCGTCTAGGCCTCTGACGCACCATGCTAATCATCATACTGACTTCTTATTCTTTTTGTGGACAGTGCACACTTTTGACTGTATGCAGCGGATTGTGTAAGCTGCCGGCGGCGCGCACGCCTCAAGGCACTAGAGCTGACTGTCGTCAGCTCGGCTGCCACTGCCAGGAGGTGGTCAAGGTGCAGCCTGCAGTGTTTAGCAGGGCACAGGCGGCCGACTGCCGCAAATGATTCATCCGGCCCCCTGCGGCAGCAGCGGGTGGCCATCATGGCATGAGAGAGACTGATTCTCGTGCGCAGCCTGCACTCATCTTTCAGATTCCCCCGCCGCTTTCTGGACTTCCTAGTGCCTCCGGACGTGACGGCACTCTACCGCCGGCACATCCGGATTTAATCCCGGCCCCCTGGTGCCACGAGTGCAGAGAGATACATTGTAGCGTGCCGCTCTCAGCCACTACACAGAGCCGAGAGCGGCAGTCTTGTTAACTGTTTAGGAACTCGGCTAACAGCACCTCTCTCGGAACAGCAGAGAGAGCCCGGGCACAGGCGCCGCTGGCATGCCTGCCACAGGTGGCAAAATGCGTGACAATGTATTTCAGTGCGGTGATGCGGATCACCGCACTGAAATGCGTGAGCGTCACACCTGTTGCGTGACGCTTGGCAGGACTGCTGCAATGCAGCATTGTGATTGGACTGAGTGCCGTGGTTTGCCGCTCAGCCAGGGAATGGGAGCCTGGGCATGTTCTCCACCAAGGCTGTAATGTAGCCTGGTGGAAAACATGAAAAGTACACATGACTGTTTGAGCGGCCTAAGAGGGCCAGCCAATCCGTAATTGCGCATTACCAGAATGCCCACCACTCCTGCCTCCTGATCTGAGAGCAGAGCAGCCTTGCCCGCATCACAAAGACGCTGCAGCAAATAATAATAACAACAAGTTATTATCATTTTATTTTTCCTTTGTTTCCTCTGAAAGCAGTGAAGCAACGTTCCGCCTCCTTAGCAGAGGAGCCGCCACTGAAACCAGGTAAATGAGCTATACAATTTTATTAATGTTCATTAATCAATCATTTTTTCGATCTCAGTATAACACACACACGCACCGGCACACTAACACACACACACACTCTCTCTCTCTCTCTCTCTCTCTCTCTCTCTCTATCTCTCTCGCGCTCGCTGTCTTCTTCAAGAAGCAGACGCTGAGGCAGCAGTATGTGACATTGGGGATATTGAATTATTTTGTGCCCTGATTCTACTCTACTGCAGTAAGCCTTTTGGATATATTTCCATATTTTTACTATGAGTGGAAGGTGTCTTACTGGGCCACCATAGCATGGTAGGATTTACATTGATGTTTATATGTTTAGCGGAAACTTTTCAATCTATTTAAGTAGATTTATTAAGATTGACTATAAGTGTTTTCCCTTTGAAGCACAGATCACCTTCTCTAACCTTTGGTACTGTGAGAAATTGGGTTGTTGGATGAGGGGGTGAAACACTACTCAAACAGAAG
This sequence comes from Lissotriton helveticus, assembly GCF_964261635.1. Lineage (NCBI taxonomy): Eukaryota > Metazoa > Chordata > Amphibia > Caudata > Salamandridae > Lissotriton > Lissotriton helveticus. The sequence continues at coordinate 165,707,902 of NC_136072.1, forward strand.
CCCCAATCCTTGACAGGGTGAACCACAAATAGTCACTTAACCCTCTTGTAGTTTGGAACAAAAGCAGTCAAGCTTAACTTAGAGGCAATGTATACAGTATGTATGCATCACATAAACAGTAGCCAGGATTCATTTCAGGCTGGGCCCAGATGTAGGTTCAAGATGTTTGGAACCTTTTCTGTCCCTCTTTTGCATGAGTCATCTGAGGGGTCTGTGGTCAGTCTGAACTTGGAAGTGAGTCCCAAACAGGTATTGTCTTAGCTTCTTCAGTGCCTAGGCCACAACAAAGGCTTTCCCTTTATTAGCACTCCACCTCTATTCCCTGGGAAGTATTTTCCTTCTAAGGAAGGCTACAGGTTGGTTTAGGCCCTCTTCATTGAACTGTAATTCCACAGTCCCAATGCCATGCCCTGAAGCATCAGTCTGTACTATGAACTCTTTGGAGAAGTCAAGGGCCTTGAGTACAGGTGCTGTGCACATGGCTTGCCTGAGGATGTTGAAGGCTTTCTGGCTGGCCTCTGTCCAGATCATCTTCCTGGGCTGCTTTTTACAAGTCAGCTATAATATCCAGAGAGGTCTTGGAAGACCCTCACATCTGTCACAGTTTTGAGGGTGGCCAGCCCAGGGTGGTCTTAATCTTGACATGGAACAGCTGCACCTCTCCACCCACCAGGTGTCCCAGATACACCACATTTTCTTGTCATTCTGGCACTTGCTGGCCTTGACAGTCAGTCCTGCCTGTTGCAGGGCCAGAAGTACATCCCGTAGGCGAAACAGGTGCTTCTCCCAGTTGGAGCTGTAGGTAGTTATGTCATACAAGTTGGAGGCGCAAAAGGCCTCTTCCCAGCCAAAAACTTGTTCACCAACCTCTGGAAGGTGGCAGGGTTCTGAGGTGGAGATTACTGAACTCTTCTTTTCCCCCTCAGTCAGGAAAATTTGCCAGTACTCTGGTAAGAGATCAAAGGAATTGAGGAACATATCAGTGTTCAGTCTGTCTATGATCTCATCACCTCTGGGGATGGGGTGAGCAGCAGTCTTTGTGACTGAGTTGAGTCCCCCGTAGTCCACACACAACCTAAATTCTGGGGCAATATACGGTGGGGCGGCTTTGGTTACCAGCCCTACTGGGCTAGACCATGTACTGTAGGGGGGGCTCATTCACCTCTAAATCTTGCATTTTCGAGGCTTCCTCCTGAAGGCCTACCCTCACCTTATCTAACAGCATGCTAATTTAATTCTTTACAGGTGTACTGTTTCCTGTGTCTATGTCATGGGTACACAAGTCCTCTGGGGTAGGGGAGAGATTGACACCCTCTACTGACCCATTGTTCTCCTAAGAGGAAAAGAGGCCAGGATGAGGCTCACTCCTTTTCCACCACCTTATCGATCACCAGGAGCACGGTGACCTTAGACCTCTTATAGTGGAGTTTGAGGCGGTTGAAGTGGAGGACCCTTGAGGGGTTTCTGGGGGTCTTGATGTCCACCAAGTAAGTGACCTCCACCTTCCTCTTCTTCACCTCATAGAGCCCTAACCAATTGTCTTGAGGAGCCCTGGGCTCCACAGGCACCATCACTCACACTTTCTGGCCAGGTTGAAACTCTACCAGAGTGGCTTTCTGTCATACCAGAGCTATATGCCTTCCTGGCAATGCAGCTCCCTGGCACATACTGGAGGTACCTGGTGGGCTAGTTCACCCCCAGGGACTCTCAGGATTGAAGGGGACTTAAATCCCCAATTTACAATGTGCTAGGGGGTGCGTTTGCACACTTGCTATGTCAGGCCCCGCCCCCTCTCTGCACCACTGTGCAAACACGCCCCCAAAAAAATCTTTTTTGGGCCCTGGGGGTTTTTCTGGGACCCCCTGAGCAGGACTAGGGGGTTAGGGGGTTTCTTCCCTGCCCCCTTCACTTGTTTTATACCTTTGTTTCTCTGTTTTCTGGTGACTCGCTTCTACCGAGTCACAAGATGGCTGCCAACACTTCCTGGTTTGGAGTGTTGAAAGCCAATCACAGTGAAGCTCATGCACAAGACTTAGGCTACACCCAGATATAGAAACTTTTATTTTTCTAATTTTTCAGGAACTACTGAACGGATTTACACCATTTAAAAAAAAAAGGTCGCTTTATGATCCAAGCACTACCTTTTAGCCAAATTTGGGATAATTCCGTTCAGTAGTTTCGGCTGTAACCTTGCATAAAGTTTCTTATGGAAAATTAATTTTTTTACTCTTATTTTTTGAATTTCTCAAAAACTACTGAATGGATTTACACCATTTGAAAAAAAGGTCCCTTTCTGAACCAATCTCTATCTTTCTGCCAAATTTGGGGTAATTCCATTCAGCAGTTCGGGCTGTGGCTGGTCGCAAAATTTCCTATGGAAATTTACATGGGGAAAATGTGTTTTGGGACCCCCCTTTTTTCACAGCCCCCGCTTAACGAATCCCAAGCAAACAGAGGAGCATATTTACAATAGACTGGCGGAGCACAGCGTTAAGCTAAAATTGCTAACGCTGCACTCTTCCATTCTGAAAACACATGAATGCCCTATATTTAAAATGATGCGGCACACACCTGCATTTTCCCCAGCGCTGGCGTTAAATTCAGCTGCCTTGCATCAATGCAGGGACCCTTGCGCAATAGTGCAAAGGTGCCTGCATTGAGGGAATGATTGTTTATGTGCACGAAGGTCTTCTATGTGTGCTGCATTGTGCAACACACATAGAAGTTGCAAATCATAATTTTTTTAATGATTGTTTATGTGCAGAAAGGGACACCTTCCTACCCATAAACAATCACTGATGGTGATTTGCTGTTTCAATGTGTGCTACACAATGCAGCACACATAGAAACAGTAAAAAGCAAGGCGAAATTAATCATTTTTCCACGTTTCGCCACGTTAAGACGAGGTTATTTTCCACCCTTGTTTATAGGGGATATCGTCAAAATCAATGGTTGTTTAGGTGGAACGCCCACCACGACACCCATTGCCCACCCCCTTCATCCTCAGAGTAGTGCGAAAGGGGTCCTTATTTACCACGCAGCATCAAGCCCCATTAAGTGGCTTAACGCCGCCTTGGAACTAAGGCAAAGCGTTTATCGCCAAAGGAACACCACAAAAAGTGGATTAAATGGAAATTCAGAAATACAGGTGCTCACTGGTCAGAGTTCCTGTTTGCTCCTGACAAGGGAGAAGTGCTAGTACTCTTCCATTAAATGCATTGCAGCAGTGCTGAGAAGTGCAGGAACTCTCCCTTTCAAATTAAACAAGTGCAGGTACTCAGTACCGAACAGTGCCTGCCCATTTAAAGCACAGAGAACACATATAGGATATGTGCCGTGTACAGTTGGAGGAAAACATGACCATCCCTAAAGTTGCGTCCAGCTGCCACAGTAACCTGCCACTGATCATTGAGACAGGAAGTCAGGGCCGGACTGGGAACCAAAACCGGCCCTGGCAAACTGCTCGGCTGGCCCCCAGGGGGCAGGTTGGGGGTGGGGGTGCAATCGAGCTCTTTGCCTGGGCCGGTTTTCGGCCGATTTTGTTACAGGGTCGATTTTGCAGCTTTGCTGCAAAAACGGCCCACAGGGGCCCAAAACCGGCCCCCACCCTTGCGGTGCACCGGGGGATTGCCCGGGGCCCGCTACAGCCAGTCTGACCCTGCAGGCAGTCACATAGAGAGCGTTCCTGTGACAGTTTCAATGTGTTTAATGTATTGCTTCTTTTTCTGTGAACTTGGGTGTACAAGACATGTGCATTCATTGTGTAAACAACAAGTAGTAAGAATATGTAAATACCTTGTATTAACCCTGGGCGTAGCACTTCGCTACGCCCACGGAGTGGGCGTAGTGTTGCCTACTCCGCCATTTGCGAAGTAGGCGTAGCAGGCAATACTACGCCCACCCCGCGGGTGTAGAGAAGTTGCCCGCCAGTTGCCCGCCACCCGCCTTCCTAAATACATAAATTACATGTTAGAAAATTATTATAAACCACTTACCTTGTCCGCCGCGTCCCCGGGGCCCCCTCTCGTCATCGTGCGATTCGAGCCGCCGTCTTGGATAGTAATGCGCATGCGCGGCCGCCCACGCATGCGCATTTCTCACAAGAAATGTGCATGCGCGGGCGGCCGCGCATGTGCATTACTATCCAAGACGGCGGCGCAAATCGCGCGATGACGAGAGGGAGCCCCGGGGACGTGGCGGACAAGGTAAGTGGTTTTTAATCATTTTATAATAAGTAATTTAAGTATTTAGGGAGGGCGGGAGGGAGGCGGGTGGCGCGTAGTGGGGCTACGCGAAGTGCGTAGGTGGACGTAGTTTCTCGCCCACTTCGCGTAGCTTCGCGAAGCCCCACTACGCCCAGGGTTACCTTGTATAGCATAGTGTCTTGGACACAAATACTAAAGAGTGATGATGTCATCAGTCCGCGCCATAGAATTCTGTCAAATCGCGGCCATGTTTTCATAATGAGGCTCCTTGACTGCATTGTTTTGGTTTGTGTTTTGCATCTCTCTGTCGCATGATGACAGTGTATCTATTGTTCACCTGTCCTGGAAATCCAATGTTCCTCTTATGTAACTCAGGGCTCCAGAGATGGGAGGTTTTACTGGAAGAAGGACTGGCGTTGAATGGCCTTAAAAGCGAAAAGTAGGTCAAAAGCAAACAATGGTGTCCTGGGCTGAAAGCTGAGTGCCCTGCTTTGCCGATGACTCAGATATAACCCACGTGTTCGCTTTGATTCACGAAGGCCAGGCATGCTGCCGGAGAGCGACAATCTCCCTTGATGCATCATGTAACAGTGCAGATTGCAAGGTGCCTTTCTGCATTTATGTCTGGTCAAGGAGGATTTGATGTAAAGCGGGCCACGCACTTTATGTCAGTGGTCGCCGGTGGAGGACACTGGCACTCATTTTTGGGGCCTGTATTTGTGATTCTTGCATATAGGTATATTCATGTGATATTTGTATAGTGAGACGTTAGCCAGTCAGCAGAGTGCTGTACAGGGTCAAAGGCAAACATACAGTCAGGGAGTGGGAATTCAGACAAAATATTGATGTAAAAATATTGCCTTACCAAAATATTGTGTTCAAAATATCGTGATATGGAAATATCATCAGCAAGAATATTGTTGTGAAGAATATCGATTTTAAGGTAAGTCATTAAGATTGTTTGTAAACATATATAGTTTAAAATATTGTTTTTGAAACTATTGTTAAGTATTTTAGTATATATTTTAAATGTATATGATGTGTTTATTTTCTTAATATATTTGTTAACTTTTTAGCATTTATTACATTTATTTAATTAATGCTTGTGATTTTTAGGTTGTGGATTTATCTGGGTATAGGGTGGGAAGTAATTTAATTATAATACATTAATGATTATTTTTTACTTAATAATAATTATTTAATTAATATTCAATTATTTTAGTGGTGCTATTAATGTTTTCATGTAAATTTAATATGTGGGTTGTGGGGTTTAGAGGGATGAAGGTTGTTATGTAATTTATTTTTAATTCATTATTAATTAGTTGTTAATCAATAATAATTATTTTAATTGATACATAATTATGTTAATTGTGTAATTTATTTTTTCCTTTATAGGTGAGGTATATGGGGCTTATGGGGTAGAACGTGGGAAGTTATTTATTTAAAAAATATTTTGTTGGTTATTAATTAATTAATTGATAATTAATTATGTTAAATGTGTAAACTTCTTTTTTTAGGTACGGGAAGTGGGGTTTACAGGGTTAAAGGGTGGAAAGTATTTTTTTAAAAATTATTTAATAACTAGTTGTTAATTAAGTTAGTGATTTCATTTGAGATGTCATCAGTGATGTCATGAGTGATGTCACTGGCCATGTCATGAGTGATGTAATATGTGATGTCATCAGCAATGCATTGAAGGCGCGCGAGTTATAGTTAGCTGAACTAACTATATCGGGGCAATTTCAATGGTTTTGTATGAGTGAAATGTCCAGCTAACTATAACGCCCCTGAAACCTAAGTTTTTTTCAGTGAATTTCTAAGGTTTTTTAAATGCTAATTCTTAACTCTATGCCTACAGAGATAGGACATGTGAAGAAAGAAGAAAAACGCACAGAAAGAAAATAAAGAAATGCAGAAAGAAGCAACTGAAGTCCTCGAAGGTGAAGAAAAGTGCAGGAAAAAGGAAAACGTGTAGAAAGAACAAACAGAAGAGCAGAAAGAAGCCTTGTTGCAAAATCATCCTGTACACTCAACTTTTCAGACGGATACTGGTGGTAACTGAGTCTGACTAACCAGTCCTAGAGCCAGTGCTATGTTAAAAGACACTTAGAATACAGTGAAAACACCTACATACACTAGGGAACACTATGTGTTGGGCACCCCCTGTGATTAGCATGACCTCCTCTGTAAGCCCCTAGTATATAATAGGGCAGGGGGATTAAAACTACCTCTTAAAACACGCCACAGGGCGTGTTTGCACACGTCACCTCAGGCCCCGTCCCCTCCCTTCACCATTGTGCAAACACGCTCTGTGGCTGTTTTAAGTTGGGACATTAAGTCCCCTTGAATCCTGAGGGTCCCTAGGGTCCAACTAGCCCACTAGGTACCTCCAGTAAGCGCCACAGAGCTGCGTTGCAGAGAGGTGGTCTAGGCCGTGCCCCTTTTTACATCTCTGTACAATGCTACGGACCCCCAATTTTAATATTTAGTGCCCCGGGGAGTTGGCAGTCCCCGGGGTGTGTGGTGGGGTTGAAGCCCCCCACACAGGTTTTTTAAAGAAAATAGAAGCCACAGGGGTTCCTGGGGCTGCGGTGGGACCATGAGCCCCCCGCAAATGTTTTTGAAAAGTCCCGCGGGTGGTGGTCTCCGGGGTTGGGGGGGCTGTGAGCCCCCCCACACATATATTCAAAATTCCCCGGGGTGGTGGTCCCCGGGGCTTTGCGGGGCCTTTGAGCCCCCACCCATTATTTTAGAAGCCCCGTGGGTGGCAGTCCCCGGGGCTGGGGGGCTGTGAGCCCCCCCACACATTACTTTAAAGCCCCGGGGTGGCGGTCCCTGGGGCTGGGGGGCCCCTTTAGGCCCCCATCCCTATACAAAGATTGCCCAAGGTATTTGGCCCACCCAGGGGCTAATTATGCACGGGAGCCCGCGCTTCATTTTTTTTTCACGGCTGGATCCGCGCACCCTCGCGGATTTTAGCCGATTTAAAACAAATATATATATATATTTTTGGGCCCTGGGTGTCGGGTACCCTCTAAGCAGGCCTAGGGGGTCAGGGTGTTTCTACCCTGCCCCCTTTTCACGTTTTCTACATTTCTTTTACAGATTTCTTGTGCCTCGGTTCTACCGAGGCACAAGACGGCTGCCAACACTTCCTGCTTTGGAGTGTTGACAGTCAATTAGCATACATCTCGTGATCGGGAGGGTGCGCGGATCCTGCACGGCCATAGATATATATGTGTTTTTACTTTTGATTTTCTCAGCAACTACTGAACGGATTTACACAGTTTAACAAAAAAGCCTCTTTCTGAACCAAGAACTACCTCTTTGCCAAATTTGGTCGAATTCTGTTCAGCAGATCGGGCTGTAGCCTTGTCTAAAGTTTCCTATGGGAAATTGCATGGGGAAAACACGTTTTGGGACCCTCCTTTTTTCTCGTTTTTTATGATGGAGCCAATAGACTTTCATCAGGAGGAGGGTGATGTGATCATATTTCTTTTAGCCCTGGATCAGGTGTACATGCCGTAGGGTGCGATTATGGGGTGACAATGTGGAGTCTGGAGGTCATGGTGCAGGGTGTTACCACCATCCAAAGACAAGAGTACAACAGCTTGAATAGTAGTTCTGAAGTTGCTTTCTGGAAGAAATGAGAACTGTAATGTTTGTGTTTTTGGCAATGTGTTCCTTGAGGGTGAGATTGGTGTCAAAGGTAAATCCAAGTGACTGGAAATTTGGGAAATGGTTGGATTCGGAAGCATTAAGGTAAATGTTATTAAGCCCGGTTTTCACTGTACCTTGCTTATTGTTCTTGACAAATAGGAATTCAGGGTCATTAGGTTGACGGATGGACTTTCGTCCATCTGTCATCCAATCGTATTTGGGACCGCCCGCCTACGAGGCGGCAGTCCCTCAGAGCAAATTAGGATGTGACCGCCACTGTGGCGGTCGCATTGCCCATGTTTTGCATTGTGGTGGGTGCTGCACTCTGCAGCATCCACCATAGGTGCCCCCCCAGGGCAAAATGCGATGCAGCGAGCGCAACAAAATTCGTCTTATTGTTTTGATTTTGTTACTTTCCTCAAATCGTCCGTTTGCCGCATTTTACAACCCCTGCCCCACGTCACCGCCCGGTGGCATGCCCTATACGGGCTGTGGCTGAGTGTAACTCAGTCTCTTTAACATGTCAAGAGAGGCACTTAGAATACAGTTACAATTTTACTACATTTCTACTGATTTATTACTGTTTTAATGTGAATTTTAAGTATTTTTGTACTTTCTGTTTATCTTTTTAAATTACAATTGACTTTATTTATTTTCTTTAGCTTTCCATATAGTATAAATATGTTTCTAGAAAGTGATGGTGTGCTGTGAATACAACGATTTCATCCAAACTGTATGGTGGGATATTTCTGGGAGCAGAACGAGTGACTACGGGCCACTAATGCGTAAGCAGGGAATTTGCTGTGCCAGTAGAACGAGCAAAACTGGGAATTCAGGGAAATCATACGTAGAATTGTGGAACTGTAACTGAATCACTGGACACTTAGGGGCTTATTATGATGTTGGTCGGTGTTGCCCCTGACCATCACCGTCTCGGAAATGACCAAACTCCGGTTGGTGGTTCTGACCGCCTGATTACAACGCGACCAAATGCTGTTTGGTCAGATACTCACCTTTCTCCGTGGGAGCCTGTGTTACGGCCGTAAACTGGCCATAATACAGGCTCCAATAGGGAAATGCGTCTGTGTGTAAAACCCTGTACCCTGTGGCAGGCACCCCATGCTGCCTGCCACACAGTGCAGGGATTTACAGGGGTGCGACCTAGGTACCCCCTCTGCCTTCAACCGTAGGCCGCAGAGGCAAATGGGCCCTGCTAGGGGCCCCAGAAGTCACTTTCTGACAGACTTTCCATGTCAGAAAGGCCAGCACGGAAAGACTGTGGGAAACCGTCATTATACTCCTGACGGCGGAAACACCACCCATAGGGGATTGCGGTGCAGGTCCAACCGTTCAGAAGACTCAGAGAGCCGGTCGGAACCACATCGGAATGACCGGCCAGTTTACGCTCTGACCGCCGATATCGTAACTCGGCGGTAGGACTGCAAACCGACCGTGTCGGTCGGAAAGCCTCCAATTAACAGGCTTTCTGACTGACATTGTAATCGGACTCTAAGTGAAAAAGGTTTTCCTTAGTTTCAAATTAGAAGTTGTGGTGTGTTTCTCACTAAAACGCCTGCTTTAGGCTTGGTGGTGGATGTTTAGGTTAGGCTATATGTTGAATATTCCATGTGTTCCAAGGTAGGAAATTTTAAATCAACATTTACCTGTAGATAGACAAAAACATCATGGCCCAAAGTGGTCACAGGGTCTGGACACAGGGCATGGTGAAAAGTCACATCCTGAAATTAGAGGCAGCATAGCAAATTCTAAAGCATTTCCAATTCAGTACCACCACAAAATCATGGTCACTGCATTTTCAGTAAAATTATATCTTAAGCTTCTTAGAGATCTAAAACTCACATAGAAGAAGACACTTTAACCTTTAGATGTACTATTACATAATACAATTAATCTGAGCCCGACTTTACTACTGTCCTGCTTTCTGCTATCTATTTTCAATAGACCTCTCGTAGTCCACATCAAAAACATACAGTGAGCTGGGTGTTAGCCCATTGCTTACCATTGGTTGGCATTTCTGTCACTCTCAACTGCTTATTACGTATTCAATCGTTTTCCTCCTACTTCACTGTGCTTGTCCCTCTCCTGAAACATAGCTTTTCTTTCATCCTTTTGATTGGATGGCTTGTATCCTTCTACATCTCACATTCAGGGAGCTATGTTCTCCATAGAGTGCCTGTGTTTTCTTACTCTCTCCTTCCTGTGCTCCTTTCCCGCCACATCTCTACCCCGCCAGTGCTTAATTTGTAAAAAAATAAGTGCAAGGTGACTCGCCAGGAGGCCACTGCAGCTTGCACTACACATGGACAATGGCAGGGGCACTGCCAAGCTGCCAATGATAGTAACAACATAACTACTAACCATCACAATCCTACAAGTGTAGCAATCCAGACTATCACAGGCCCCCAAAGCTATAATAATGGCTTGGGTGGAAGTTAATAGTCATTTTTAAAGTATATTGAATTACTATTTAACTGTTGTTGTGGTCATCTCTAAATTGGCCAGACAGTGCCACCTAGTGACAGCAAGCGTAGGTGTTGACAATTAAGTGCCGGTGTCGAGCACCAGAATCCACCAGAATCCACCGGCTCAAATTAAGCACTGGACCCCTTGCACTCTCAGTGTTGCTCTCCACGCCTCCCAGCCCATTCATAAAAACACAGCAGCAAGTATATTTTCACTGAGGTTTAAATAAAGGACAGACTTTATTAAGCCGGTCTTATTTCATCTCCTCACTTCCAGATGTTGTATTAAAGCCCAGGCCTTGGCACACAAAGGTAGCAGCTATGGTTCTTGGGGTTACATGGACCACTGCACAGATACTTACCTGGCATTTGCGGCAGAAGAAAAGAGATTCCTGTTGTCCTAGATGCGCATAAATCAGCTCCCCAGGCAGCGACTAAGCACTAAATGGCTGCAGCATTCGGCATTTATGTCAGTTCCAAGTCCTGTGCTCAGTAAATACGGCTGTGGCATATGGTTTCCTTTCAATTCTGACATTTCCGTTTTCATTTTGAATTCTGTTCAGAGTTTTCCTGCTTGAAACGTTTTTGAAACATTGAGTGGGCCATTTATGAAGATCGAAAATGTTGACTTCAATGTACAACTTCGAGATACCTTAAAAATTGTGTTTGCTCTTCCTCCAATATTTTGAAATGTTTGTTCTCTTACTTTTTTTTTTCGTAACAGTGTTTTCCAAACAAACACTGGCAAGACCAATAATTTGGAAATCACATTTTTGAGAGAAGAACTATGGGGCAAATTACCAATCCTACATCGATATTTATCGCTAAGTAGGGTTAGCGGTAATATTATTATCACCGCCCTTCACCTGTTTTTATCGCTGAGATAACTTGCTATTAGCAAGGTTTATCTCAAAAGCGATAAAAATCAGGCGAAATGCGTGAATATCGCTGTCAATACAGCGATATTCACGCATTAGGGTGACAATGCTCTTAGCCATGTTATCCACCTCCCATTGGATAACATGGCTAAGAACTGGTCAGGGCAGGCGTTAGCTTTTGGAGATATTCGCGTTTAGCGCGAATATTTCCAAAACTACGCCTGTGTTGATCATAGGCGATAGCGATGTTAGCGACTGTTTTCAGTCGCTAACATTTTGGCACGCCCACTTTGCATGTCATTAGCGATAAATATCGCAGACATGCAAAGCGGGCCCCAAAATGCTCGCTATCGCCTACAAGCTGTCGCTAACACCAGTACCAAAACAATTGGTCTTCCTAAGGCAACCTTCTGTTCAGCATGTATCTTACTTGGCCTCAGCAAAATACTACCATCCATCCTGATGGTGCTTCTCTTGTGGGCACTGATATACACAACCTTATCTTTTTATGAACTCTTTCTTTCTTTGGTTCCCTCCACTGCCTTTGCTGTGCATTCAAACCATGTCTTTTCTGATTGACTGAATTTCTTACTGAGCCTTTATTAATATTCTTCTTCATGCACATTATTCACATAGGCACTGGAAAGTAGGGAAGCATGGGGTGATGCAGCACCCCCAAAATAAACATGCTGGAGTTCAGAAGGTGAATGAGCAATAAAGATGCCTTTAAATTATGGTTTTATCTTGTCACATTTGCAATGTGTTTAAAGATAGAGGTCAAATGTCAGGCTATGTCTTCTGACAAATTGCTGATTATTCTTTTACCATATAGATTAGGCTTTACTTTATAAACTGAACTATTTTACAACTTGCTGTGAACAGAAAAGCTGGAGGATGTCGTGTTTGCTAATACACAATATTTACATAACTGTAAATGAACTGTGCAACTATTTCAAAACATATTACCAGTTAAGAAACCACAAATAAAACACATTTTATTGGTAAGTCTGAAGTGTGATGGAAACAAGGATTTTAATAGAATCAAAACGAAACAAGACACCTTGCTTGGTGATGTGGAAATGATCAACATTTGCTGAAACCTGATTTCCAAGCATTATTGTTTGTGAATTGTTAGAAATTGGTTAACTGAGTAATAGGTCCTAGTCAAGCAATAATTCCAAACCCAGTTAGGGGAAGGTGCAAGCAGACCCCAAACTAGCCCGTGCACACCCTCTGGTAGCTTGGCACAGAGCAGTCAAGCTTAACATAGAGATATTTAATAAATAAAACAGGACAAAAATGACAAAAATCCAATTAGTAGAATCAGAGATATTTAATTGTACAGTTTACAGTGAAAAATAGTGGCAAAAAGCACCAAGCGCTATTAGGGATATCTGGTCTTGCTGGACAAGGACATAGTCAAAAGTGCAGGGCCTACTGTGATACAGTAGGCAGGCAAGCTGAACAAAGTACCTTAAATCCTGATTGCTGAATGATGCATGGATCTACGTCGAGGATGTGTTGCGCAGCCGAGGCAATGCGTCGGTTCTGAGATGCGCCGAGGCTGTGGTGCGAGGTCCTGTTGCATCAAGTATCCTGTCAATGGGACTTGCGATGTGCAGTTGAGGCAATGCGTCATTCCGATGGGTGGTGAAGCTGTGGTGCAGAGTTTTGGCATCCTCGTTAGGGCTACGTCAATGAGAGATGCAAGGTGTTACGACGGGGAATGCATCAGGCAGTGGTGGCTCTGAAAGCGATGTGTCATCCCCAAGTTGTGGCTACGATGTGAGTCTTTTGTGACGGGTTCAATCCATGCAGTAGCAGCAATATGTTTGTTCTGCTCGGGGAATGCACTGCTTAGTCGAAGAGATGCATCAATCCTGCTTAGGGATGCACAGCTCAGCAGAGAAGATGCATTAGTTCCACTGACATGTATCTTAGGCCCCCTTCCAAGGGTCCAGGGCTGGGGTGGCACCACTTGGCAAGGTAGACTCAGAGATGGCAGAGTCCGGATTCAGATGCAAGATTGGAAGCCGAGGCTTCATCTCAGGAGGCCAATCAACTAGCCCTTGGAGTCACTCTGGGTTCAAGAGATGCGGGTCCACTCCTTCGCACCCAGGCAAGAGGGCAGCATGCCGCAGATTAGCACAGCAAAGCAGAAGCCCAACAGAGTGCAGTTCAGCAGAGTGGCAGTCCATCATCATCAGGGAATCCTTATTCCTGGCAGGGTAATTTCAGGTCCAAAAGTGTTCTGAGGTGGTGGTGTCTGAGGTCCAGTACCTATACCCAGTAGTGCCTTTGAAGTGGGAAAAGACTTCAAAGACATGCCTTTGAAGTGCACAAATGTCCTCCCTTCCTATCATGGTCCAGTGTGGGCAGGGCACAGCCTACTCAGGTGTAAGTGAGGCTGTGCCCAGTTCCTCCCTCCCATTCTGCCAGAGATGGCCCATTGAGACACACCTAAGCTCCCATTGTGTGTGATTGTCTAGGAGGAATACACAAAGCCCACTGCCAACTACACCTAGTCATGTGATGAAAGGCCTACTACATGCACCAAATGCCTAAAATTGTGTACCATTTTGATAACATACTCAAACATAAACATTAACTCTACTGTTTATTACTTCTCACCTTTATAATATTTTTGTGCATAATCTCAAAAACAATATTTGAACATTATATGAATTATCATAGAATAATATGCTTTTCTTCATATACAGCAGGTTTCGAGATTAATTGTATTAATGAAAATAATGTTGGCTATGATCATTTGAACCATAACCAAGTATCCGTATCACTAAATAGACCTTTTAGGTGTAACATATCCTCTACCCTTCAACTCTCCATCTCAAATACCTGGCTTCAATTTGAGATCATTATGATATCAAGACTGTCCTTCTGATCCATAAAGCCCTCTACAGTATTTCAAATGGATGTAGAAAATATTATCTTGCTGCTGCTGGTTTTTGACAATTTCAGCCATAGCACCTTCACAAAACCTCACGCGTGGTCAAAAATCCTTATAAAAATGATTTTTAGGATCATTTTCTATCCTTAAATGTGTGAGAAATGCTAATCCCGGGAACATTCCTGGAGGCTTGCGGAAGTTTAGTATGATCAGTGAAAATTTGTGGTCAATTGTGTCACTCGAGTATTCAGATGCTCACGAAAAGAAGAATGTTTATCTGTGTAATGCTAAAAGACTCCTAGATGTGGAGTTGAAGGTCAAGTGCTGGTGGTGTAGACCAGACGTTTTAGGGGCATATTTACAAAGTAGTTATGGAGCACGGCGTTAGCCTTCATGGCTTGACGCCGTGCTTTGCCACTTCTGAAAAGCAGGGCTGCACCGTATGTGTGCTGATTTGTGCAGCACACATAGAAGTTGCAACTCGTCATTTAAAAAAAAAAGTTTATGTGCAGGAAGGGACATCTTCCCGCAGCACATAAACAATCATGCATGGTGTTGTTCTGTTTATATGTGTGCTGCACAATGCAGCACACATAGAAACAGCAAAAACAAGGAAAAAAAACATTTCTCCTCGTTTTGCCATGTTAAGACCATTTTTTCCCTTAATTTTGGCCTTGCCCATATTTACACCACCCGTCGTAAATAGGGGACAGTGTCAAAATCAATGGGTGTTACGGTGGAACGCCTACCACAACACTTTGCCCACCCCTTTCACGCTAGCTATAGCGTCAAAGGGGGCCTTATTTACAAGGCAACATTAACACTGCCTTGTAAACAAGGCAAAGCCTGTATCCCTACAGGAACGTCTTTAAAAGTGACGTTCCTATGGCCATAGGGGCTTGTAAATATGCCCCTTAGAGCAGCCGCGGCCGGCAGTGGGCGTACCGGCAGGGCGGTGACGTGGGGAGGGGCAGGGTGCGGGGTAGTAATGTATGGATTACGGAGTTTTACAGGTAAGTAAATATTTAAATAAATAAAACGAATGTCGTTGCGCACACTGCATCGCATTTGGTGATGCAGTGCACTCAACGAAATTAATTTTATTTATTTAAATGTTTACTTACCTGGGAAGCTCCGTAATCCATACATTACTACCCCCCACCCTGCCCCTCCCCACGTCACTGCCCTGCAGGTACTCCTGCTGCCGGCCGCGGCTGCCTTAGAGAGGTAAATTGGAGGAGGTGGGGCATGGAAACCAGATGCTCTCTCTAGTCTTATATAATGCAGACGAAACAGCTTTCACCGAAATGCAGTATTCAAAATGTAATTTTAACAAATAGGTCCATATTACTTGATTCAAGGTTCATGAGTCTCTGAAACCTCCTGATTCGTTATTCTAATGTAAAAGTTCACCCAGTCCTTGTCCCAGATCTTAGCTCCTGTTTATTTGTGGGGCAGATGGTGTGCTGTACTTATTGCACTTGGTGAATAATGATATTGAGGGATGTGGAATAGATCAAGGGACATATTATCAAGGAAGCTGCGGTAGTTTATTGCCGCTTTACCGGCAGGAAACTGCCGATAAAGCGGCGATAATGGGCTTGATAATATGCGATTCGAATTTCATTCGAAGCCCAGGTTAGATGTGTGAACATCTAACCTGGGCTTCGATTGAAATTCGAATCACATATTATCAAGCCCATTATCGCCGCTTTATCGGCAGTTTCCTGCCGGTAAAGCGGCAATAAACTACCGCAGCTTCCTTGATAATATGGCCCCAAGTGCTGTAAATAACTCGAATTACAAGTTTCCTTGCCAAAATTAGAAACTCCATATGGAATTTGTTTGGATTCCTGAACTCCACGAACGTAACCTCCAATTTAAATTGTGGACACTTCAGTAAAGAAAAAAAAAAACAACAACATCTATTTTTAATATAAAATGCATTGAAATTAAAGTATTTCAAATTTACTCTGTCCTTATTCATGATAAATGTGTCTTTGTTTTTTGCTTCATCTGTTATGACTGCACAGCTATGGGTATTGCATTTATGGCAAATAAAAGATGAGCAACCCTTCTGGTTGCCAAACCCTGTAGTCTGCCACACGGGGGAAAAAGATGAATAGGCTTGAATGAGTTATTGCATGTACCATTCCTAATTATAACTATCGAAAGGCAAAGGCAGATGTTCCTAAAGGGTTTTGTGCCAAGCAGTGATCATTAGAGTAGGCTGTTAAGTTGACACAGTAATAACAGTATTTTCATCTGTACAGCTTACCAATGCAACATGTCTGTGAGCAATGGGACATTGTTAGCAGTTCAGTAGGGTGTTAGCAGATTTGCCTTTACACTTTCAAAAATATCCTCGGCAAAGAGTGTGTTATCTAATTTAGACATGGTGCTCTCAAGGGTGTTGAGAACATGCACACACTTCATTATTATGGCTTTTGATGAAAGGTGGAAAAAGGTTTCAGTGTCATGAGACTCTATGGGGCATATTACCAAGCAATAGCGATAATTATCGCTATTGCTTGGTTAGAGACAAATATTTACCGCTGAGCTGCGGCGATTTTTATCGCAAATAAACCTAGGTATTACCAAGGTTTATCGCAAATGCGATAAAAAACGGCCGCAATGCATGAATATCGCTGAAAAGTCAGCGATATTCATGCATTACCGAGCTAATGCTCTTAGCCATGTTATCCACCTCCCATTGGATAACATGGCTAAGAACTGCTCAGGGCAGGTGTTAGCTTTTGGAGATATTCGCGCTTAGCGCGAATATCTCCAAAAGTTGGTAATAGGAGATAGCGATGTTAGCGACTGTTTCCAGTCGCTAACATCTTGGCACGCCCACTTTGCATGTCATTAGTGATAAATATCACTGACATGCAAAGTGGGGCCCAAGATGGTCGCTATCTCCTACTAGCTGTCGCTAACTGGTGTTAGCGACAGCTAGGTAATAGGGAGATAATTTTATCTCCGCTTTCTTGCTTTTTTAAAGCCAAAAAAGCGGAGATAAACCCCCTTGATAATATGCCCCTATGTTTTTAAGAGTTAATTTACTGATCACTGGTGACATTGGTTCTATAACATTTCATTTATGCAATATGGGATAAAGTACCCCCTGTCTTATATTAGAAGAGTTTTGCAAGTCATTGAGGTGCACTGTGACCATATAGAGGAATGAGGCAGAATACTGATTTCCTTTATAAGGCCATAAAACTCAGCGATGACCTGCAATAAATATCCATTTAATGAGGGGTGGAACTCATGGTGTTTCACTCTGCAGAGTTACAGAAAAACTCAGAGAGATTCTGCGGAATTCCTCCAACTTGGTGGAAAATATGCAGCCTGCACTGCTCGTGCTGCAATTTAGCGCAGGTAGCATGAGCAACGCTGAAAATCAGTATGAACCGCACCATTAGTTGTGCAAGAGTGTGCGCGACCATTCAAGTTAATTTTGCTGCCGCTCAAGACTACTTGAATGGCAGAAAATCTACTCAAATGGAGGCTCTCTCTGACTGAAATCGTTCATGTCTGCCAGCGTATAGAACGGTGCCAGAAGGCTCACTAGTGACCGGAAATCGAGGCAGGGACCAGCAAATCTTGCTCGCGAGAGCGCGTTGCGGAGCCTCAAGTTGTTCATGTGAACGGCAGAATAATTCCACCATGCACCAATTGGCAGAATTTAGCAGAAACTCCACATTACAAATGTAACATGAAGTAACCAAAGATCATCAATACTCCCACCGGAATTATAATTCTACCCAGGCCTACTTTTAATGCATGGCAGAGTTTAGATTATTCCTTAAAGTAACTGGTCACACCATCACCTTTTCCCAAAATACTATTGTGTTGATCCTTTCATATATGAGAGATAGTAAGGATGTAGAAATGACAAATAATGCAGAACCCCTAGTGCTAAATTGAACAAATCAAAACAGAGTTAGTAAATTATTGCAAAAAAATATTGAAATCAGTTTTATATAAGTCAACTTAAAGAAAAAGCTGAAGCTCAGTATGACTAGTTCCAAACAAAGAGATTATTTATTTACTGTAATAAACTAGAGTGTGCAATCAAATAAATATATTGTAATAAACATCTCCTGTCAGTTGTTACCAGTTCAATTTACAACAGATTTAAAGAACTACAAGTTCATTCATGTTTGATTTGTTTAAACAGCATCTGCAATGCTGTTCTGTGGTAGTCCTTTCACCATTGATGCTGAATCTTAAAAAAGATCTCTTTTATGATTTTCATTTAAAAAAATCAAAGAAAATCAAACTCAAATTCCAACTCTTGCTTAATGGTGCACATGTTGAACATATCACATACTACACATTCCTGGAGCTTATATTAATTGCACCCTGAAGTTTTGAAATGGTAATATGGACACTGTGATTTTGTTCCATTAAGAAATGATTAGTATATTTCAACTCACCAATCAATTCTAAAAATATTTGACAGCATTATCTTCCCAATCTTCCTTTCTGGAAATAAAGTTTGAAACCTTGCAAATCAAAGTCTACAGGATGGAACAAATCCCCACCCGAAACTCTGCACCTACAGTTCTGCAAACAAGTTCTTTGTGTGCACAGAAACATGGTATGCACCAAGAATAAGCACATCTTTAAATTCTGATGTTGCATCAAGGATAGTGACCGAAATTATTTCCACTACCATGTAGCAAACCCTGTAAAGATTTCATATAAAGCTATTTCAGTATTCTAAACTAAACTGGAACAAGTATCTCTCACCCATTCTTAATAGAGACTCCTGCCTAGGATAAATCTAGGTCTCGTGTAAGCCTATTGGATCAATGTATCCTAAACTTCTCAGATATTGATTTAATTCCCAAAATATTGAAAAACTATGAAACCCTTGTATTATTGAACCTTGACTAATTACGCTTACTAATTTAGAGACCTGGGACACACAGGGGCAAGATGGCGGCTGAGTGAGATCTCAGCAACTCACCTCCACATCACCTCTCTCAACCCTGCGCGATTCACCGGATAATAACTTCTGGTCCGATGCTCACGGATAGCGGATTGATCACTGGCACTGTCGCGCTACCGGCATGGTTGCAGCGGGATGATCGGCGGGGTCAACAGCTCTGTGTCCCTGAAGAAACATCAGCGGTGTATTCCGGACGGCTGCCGGCGCTGGGAGACGTTCGCGCGGATTCTCCTGTCCGTCATTGCCAGCTGGAGGAAAGCTGACACATGCAGGTGTTGGTTGCCTCGCAACCAGGCTGTGTTGCAGGAAGTCAGAGCTTGCTGGGGAATCTCGAAGAACGCCAAGAACGCGGAAACGGCTGCGTGGGGCTCGATGGCAGCCCGAGGCAGTGCTCGGAGCAAACTGCACTCCACTGTGACTGTGCCAGCATCTACACCGCGAGTAGAGAACAGAGATGCTCAAGACGGCAAAGACGGCAATGATCTGGGAGATACCTCTGGTAAGAGGCGTGTTTGGAATAAAAGTGCCAAAATTACTGTAGCTAACTCAGCTAGTACCCCCATTACCTTGAAGGAGAAAAAACAAACTGCCATTACGAGCCTTTTTTCTAGTAAACAGAAAAGTGGTGTAATTAATGACTCTGTGGGCATGGGGGATTCTATAGAGACTCTGAGTGGGGTCACCATGACAGGGGAGCCGTCTCAATGCAAGGTGTTACCCGATGAGGGCAGAAAAAATTAAAATGATGGAACCTCTGCTGTTGAAACTAAAGCGGTGATGACCGATGAGAATAAAAAGAAGGACAAATTTGATGAGGCAATTGCAAAGGAATCCGGCTCTGCGACTAATGAATATGATTCAAAAGGCAAGATGGATGACACCACACAGGAAGCCGTGAATGATACAAATGGTCCACAGGAGACCAGGCGGTCAAAAAGTAGCGATTATGATAAAACTATAATTAATGCTGATACTGCTGATATTACTGAGACTGAGACAGGGTATCTATCCCCCGACCCCGCCGAGAACTTCTACTCCCTAAATGAAGAATCTGTGGAGTCAGATGATGTGCATACATCCAGCGGTAGCAGTCCCAATGAATGTGCGGAATCATCAGCCAGTAGTGGGAGTCAGAAAAATAGCCAGAAGAAATCCAAGAGATCCAAAAGGGTGTCTGTGGGGCGCAAGCCTAAACAACAAGAAGATACAGAGGAGGAGCAGGAGCTAGGCTGGGATTATTCAGACACGCAGCCACTTATTACAACTGAGGGGCCAGAGACTAATAACGAGGGCAAAAGATGTCAGAACGCCCAGACTTAGGACAAAGAACATAATAACTCAACAGAGCGGACCCTGGCATTAATTCTACAATCTCTCAATGCATTTCAAAGAGAAGTTAAAACAGAGAGCCGGGCCGCCCGTGCTGCAGGAAAAAAACTCCAAGGTGCAGTACGGAAAATTGGGAAAACGTGTACGGACATCTCGGAGAGATTGAGCATGGTGGAAACACGTACCGAAATTTTGGAAAATACTGTGGAAACCCTAAAAACGGAGGTGACTCAACAGGGCAGCTCTGTGATGGATATTATGTGGAAACTGGAGGAGGCAGAGAACCGCCAACGACGGAATAATCTAAGAATCCTCGGAATACCTGAGAACAGCGATGGGTCGGATATCGGGGCCTTCACGATCAATCTTTTTAAAAATGCTTTTCCCGAGTTGACAAACTGGGATTGGGATAAGGAATTACAGACGGTGCACAGATTTCCCTTTACACCCCCAAAACACTCCAGAGGAAGCCAATCATTCCCCAGAGCCATGCTGGTGTTTTTTGGAAACTTTTTACTAAGGCAGGCAGTGTACGATTTGGCTAGACCTAATAAGCAACGGAACTGGGGGAGCTTCACATTCTTCGCAAAACCCGATTTTGCACACGCAACGGTAGAAAGACGCTGGCGGTTGCGACAACTGATCACGCCATTTCAAAATGCAGGTGCTGACGCCTTTCTACAGAATCCAGCCAAATTGAAAGTGATTTCAAAAGGGAAGACAGTGTTTTTTACCTCCGAAATCCAGGCAGGGCTGGCCTTGAAGAAAATAATCTCAGAAAAAAAACGATGGAGCAGAGGGGGGTCACTTATAGACTGTGCCTGGAAAGATTGCTTGGACATTGTCTGGATCCCGATATGACTATATAACTTGAATAAGGTTCCGTGATCTTTTGGGGCTGCACTTACCTTGTTGTTTGGGTGTTTTTCCTTTTTTTTTAGATTTGTTTCATATGTTGGTGCTCCTATATAGGGGCCCTTTTACTCACGTACATGCGCTCAGTACCACTAGGTGTGGGTTGGCAATGATATTAGCTGCGATTTAGCATGGAATGAAGTCATTCTAAATGTGCCAGGCAGGGAGTATACATGGGTGCAGGGAGAAGGGTGATGTGGGGTGTGGGTGAGGTCGGTTAAGACGTCATCACACAGGCTCAGGCTGAGCCTGGCAGCTTCAAGAAAGGTGGGGGGTGGGTGGAAGGGTGGGAGGGAGGGGGAGACCAGGTCTAAGGGTGGTTATTGGGGGTATGTGATATACACAGCGAAACAAAAGGAAAAAAACTATAGCGTGGTAGCTTGCTTTAGGAAGCAACAAATAACACAACCGTGGAGTAATTGTAATAGTGATGGCTAAATTAAAAATACTTTCAATTACCATATGTGGCCTTAACGACGTAAAGAAAAGGCAAAAAGTGGCAGAGAGACTTAAGTTATCAGCTGCCAATATTATCTGTCTGCAAGAGACACATATTGAGGGGGCACAAAAATATCTATTGAAAACACTTGGATACCGGCTTATTTTGGCCACTACACAGGGATCCCGTACTAAGGGGGTGGCTATTTTGGCAAAAGGAGCAGGGCTGCAGTTTCCAAGATCAGTTACGGAAAAATTTGGGCGATATGCTACAGTAGAATGCTGTTACAACAATGGGAAGAACAAATTAACACTGCACCATCTATGGTAGTATAAGCGACGATCCCGAAGTGTTGATTAATGTGTCTAATGAACTCGTGCATTGGCCTCTCCCTTTGGTTGTGTGCGGGGATTTAAATATCCATCTACCTAGTGATTGGTCATTGGGTCCAGAGTTCAAATTTTGTGGGAGGAAACACAAAGTTTTTCAAGCACTAAAAGATATGTGTGGTTTACATGGCTTAGTAGATGGATGGACAGCGAAGCACCCAGGGGATCCTGGTTACACCTACTACTCGCACCCGCATGCTAGGCATGTAAGGCTGGACTATATGTTTATGTCCAACGCACTAAAATCAGTATGCCAAATAGAAAAACTATTAAGAGTCCTCGCAGACCATAACCCGCTAGTGCTCAGCCTTACGTGTGGTTATGATAAATCCTCTAGAAATAATTGGACATTTGAAAAGGCATTACTGTATAATGAAGGATACTGCCAACACATGGGAGCATGGATTCCGGTTTTCCTGACAGAAAATATGGGGTCTGCAGCTATAGATGTGGTGTGGGATACCTTGAAGGCCTGTATTAGGGGCGAAACTATGCGCTTTTCTTTTCAGCTTCATAAAGAAAGGAGGTTACAAATTATAGCACTCGAACAGAACCTTTGTAAAGCAGAAGAGGACTTGATTAAAGATGTTCATGAGGGTAGGTGCGTAGATCCTGAAGTTAGAAGGGTAGCAATCGCAAAGAATTACATCTCAGAAATTCTAATTGGAAAAGCGATCTGCAGGGCAAACTCCCAGAAAGAAAAAAACGTATGAGCTAAGTGAAAGGGTAGGTCACCAATTAGCGGTTAGAACCAGGGAAGAGTCATCGCTCACTCTTATAAAATAAATCATTGATCCTGTAGTTGGCTTGAGGGCAGAATCCTCAGATATTAGAACGGCTTTTCAGAAGTTCTATCAGAACTTATACCACGAAGCCGATAATGAGTGTAACAACCCTGATTTGTATCTGGATCTAATCAACACAGAGCAGCTGGAAAAAGCCGATCAGGATCTATTAGATAGTCCCATTCTGTGGGAAGAAATTTTATCATCGGTGAACTCCATGCCAAATGGTAACGCCACAGGTATGGACGGAATCCCTACAGAGTTTTATGTCAAGTTTGCACCTCAACTTAGGGGGGTCATTTTAGAACTCTTTCATTACATTGGGCAAGGGGGGAATCAACCAAAGTCCTGGTCGTTAGCTAAAATAATAATTTTTCCTAAGAAAAACAAAAATCCCCAGGAAATGGGGTCCTACCGACCAATCACCTTGTTAAACGGGGATTCAAAAATCTATTCCAAGGTATTAGCAGCACGGCTGGCACCTTTGATTCACAAAATAGTCTCTGAGAGGCAACATGGGTTTGTGCCAGCAAGGTCTACGATCGACCATGCACAAAGAGTCATTTCTCTCTTTGACTACATGGGAACTACAGGAGACCCTATGGCGCTTATCCTGCTAGACGCAGAGATGGTGTTTGATAGGGTCTCCTGGAAGTTCCTGTGGGAGGCAATGGCAAACTGCGGCATTGGGAAGAAATTCATAACCGCCATCCAACGACTTTATGTAAATCCTAGGGCCATTGTTTTAATTAACGGGATATTATCAGAAAATTTTACTATAACTAGGGGGACAAGACAAGGGTGCCCTTGCTCGCCCCTCCTGTTTGCTATTTACATAGACACATTTATTCGAAGGCTGGAAAACAATGTATTCATTCCTTCTATTCCGGTGCGAGACATGGATACAAAATGATTAGCATACTCTGACGACAGTACAATTGTTATAGGGGATCCTAAAAATGCCATAAGAGTGATTGAAGCAGAAGCATTACTCTTTGGTAGAACCTCTGGGTACAAACTGAACGCGAGCAAAACTCAGATTGTTTTGAACAACAAGGTTATGATGAGTGACCCTAGAGTAACCGACAGGGCAACATATCTGGGGGTTTGCATTTGTGCTGCTTTAGAACTTATTGTTAGTAGTAATATAGATCAACTTATACAATGTACCAAGAAAGAATTGATCAGGCTGAACAATTTACATCTGACTATTGGGGGTCAAACCAACGTAGTCAAGATGCTGTTTTTACCTAAGTTCCTGTATTTTTTTCGGGCTATCTGTTTAGAATTTTCTCCACAGGTATTTAAAAACATAGATACAATGTTTTCTAGGTTTATTTGGGGATATAACAGACCTCGCAGGGCTCTGAGGTGGCTCACTAATCCAAGAGAATGTGGAGGCTGGGCTCTCCCCAACTTCAAACTATACCACTGGGCCACAGTATTAAGGTATAGTTTGTCCCTCATAACTGGCAACCCAGGAAGTAGCAATATTCCTTCACCACAAGAACTCATCCTGGGGAAGAGAGCGCTGGACGTGTATGGCGACATGTCAACGAAGGGTATTTAAAAAAAGTCAAATTTAAGACGATTTCCAGTGTTGGCAAAGTCTGGGGAATGTCAAAAAGCTTGTAGGACTAGGTCGCTACTCCTACTATACTCCAGTGAATCCGAATTCAGATCTCCCTGAGATATTTCACGATACATGTATAAAGAGGTGGAACTACCTGGGGATTAGTCAGCTTGGTTGCTTTTTTTCGACCATTGGAATCAAATCATTTGACGGATTAAAACTAGAATTTAACATCATCAACAGGGATTTTTTTACATTTCTGCAAGTGAGAGATTTTCTACAGAAGAAAGGGGGGGGCCGGGTTAAATTTCAATCGTGTAATTTTATTGAAAATCTAAACAGAGAAACGCCTCCTAAAATCGGTGAGATTTATGAATCCTTGAATTCATTGCTATCAGACGATATGGACAAGCATGTAGAGGCCTGGCAGAGCAAACTAGGACTTTCTTCCAGAATGGTAGCAAATTCATATGAAATGTCACTCTCTTGTTTAATGTCCGTTAGGCTTCAAGCACAATATTATAAGACCTACTTTTCTTTATATTATACACCATACAAAATATCTAAATGGGGAACAGGGAAAGGAACAACGTGCCCACGCTGTGCTCTATCAGCTGCAGACATCGTCCACATGTTTGCTTCATGTGACTCTTTAACAAACTTACTTACCGAAATATCAGGGTTTCTTACAGAGATTGCGCATTATGATGTAAACATTACAACAGCAGAAGTCATCCTGGGCATGTCAAACACTGCTAGACCAACACAGATACAAGGGTTAATTTTTGTTGCGATGGGGGTGCTTCGGCTATGTATCGCATCAGCCTGGCTCGATCCGATACCACCATCGTTTATGCAGTGGAGAGTCAGATTGCTCGCGACCTGCAGCCTGGAGGTCGCTATCTATAGGAATAAGGGATTTAATACTCGCCGACGAGGTATGAAGATATGGGGCCCTTTACTTGACTGGATTCAAGAGAATGATTAGTGGGAATCTCCGGAGATATCTAACAAAGGCACATACTGTTTGTCATATCAAGTTGCTCCTCTGTTCTTGCTCATTATGGTTTTTTTTTTTCAACTCTCTTCCCTTTCATTTTCTTTTGTATTATTTCCTTTTTCAGGAACTGTTTCATTAGCAATGTACCTCTATTTGGAGTATATGTATTGATACCTGGTCTCGGGGGAGAGGTGGGCGGGTGATTTATTTGTAAAAACCTGAAAAAACCTGCAATAAAGACTGTTTAAAAAAAAACTAATTTAGAGACCTGAAATGTGGAATTTTACCCTAATTTATGTAAAGTATGTCATTGTTTATTCTCTTGTTGAAGCCGAACCAGCTTTTCCAACATTTTCCATCTGGCAATATATTCCAGATTCATACCAATGCTACGAGTGCACTTACAATTTGTAGTATGAGCTTTATAAGCAAGTTAAACACAAACACAGACGGTGAACTAAAATATAGCTACAATTAAATCATTAGATGCTAACCCTCTGATAGCAAGCTATGTAAACAATGTTGACCAGTTTCCAAATCTTTGAGAACTAGAGTTCAACCTACAGAATTAAACAGATATAAGTGAGTAGAAATGTTGCTCAACTTGCAGTTTGAGATGAGTGTCAAGGCAATCAGTTAAAGTCCATGTATAAACTATGCCTAATTAACACAGTATTGCAACAATTAAGTGAGAAGTAAAGTGTGTACAATGTGCACAGGTGGTTTGGGGAAAAGATGGAAATTGAATAAGAAAAATAAGAAACACATGAAGTGAAACAGAAAAGGGAATGAAAGCTATCTGCAAAAGCAAAGAAAAATGGCAAATACCACCAGCAGAAATAAAGGTCCAACTTCCAAGGCAAAGAGACCATAAAAAAATCTCTGCCCTGGCAGAAGAAGCTAAGTGTTGATTCCACATCGACAAGTGACTGCCGTCAACATATGTCAATTAAACTTGCCAGATGTCTTGCTGACCTCTCCCTGACTTCTCATTGGTTATCAGAGAAGTCCAAATTCTGGTGTCAAGAAATTTATGGACTTCAAATCAAGCCCACAAACCTATAGAACAAAAACAAAAAATAATCTTGCCTCTGTTAGAGAGTCTTTCTGCTCCATTTTAATCTTCTGTATCAGGGCAAATCAAGCTGAATCGATCAAATTCCTCATTGTTTACTCTTTTCAGATGTTTCAATCATCACATTTGTCAATATATGAAATGTAAAGCCTACTATTGCTTTATAGACTTTAAATATGCATTTGTTATCAAAGATTTATTCTTCTGTCTTCCATTCTTGGTTGTTAGCTAAGATAGTATGAAGGAGATGTCTGGCTTTGGGTTTGTTAAATGGTACGCAATGTGCTCTAGTATAGCCTTAGAGCCCGGCCTAGTGGGCTCTACTGGCCATTAAGGCCTGCTAAAGCGTTAAAGGCCCAAGCCAAGCTTGTCTTTAATTGCCGGTAGAGCCCGCCAAGAAAGTTCTAAGGCTATCAGAACTTTCCGTCCCTAGAGGGTAGAATGTTCAAATTACTAAAAACAAAGGCCTCACTGAGCCTTAGGGGTTTAAATCCCCTCAGGCTCAGAGAGGCCCCTTTTCACAGCAGCTGTGAACTAAAACAAAATTGGAATGTTGCTCTGAGGTCTTCTACAGACCCGGAGAAGCCCAGAGCACTCCATTGCATTCAATGGAGTGCTCCACATTCCAATGTTCTAATAGTTGATAAATCCACATTTTGGTTTTAGTTCATTGTTTTCCATCTGCATAGCACTATCGTAGATTAGGTTATTCAAGAATACTGTTAGACTAGCCTGTTCTTATGCTGTCTCATTGATCAACAAATTAATATTTATTGAATAATAGGCAAATCAACCAATATAAACTAATATATAATGCATTTGTATTTGAAGACTACCTCCAAACCCAATCAAAGCCCACATCCCAAAAATAAAAATAAAGAATTGTAACTTATAAAACATGACAGCAAATAAATAACACATTACCAATTTAAAATATGAAACAATTAACAATAGTTCATATATATTTCAAAAGCAACACCACCCACTTTAACTCAAATAAACCCCACAACATATGTAATGTGGAGACAACCCATAAATAGATGTTTCGGAGGTCCTTGCTATTATTATAAGGTTTACTATGAACACATGAAAATTGAAGTGTAGAGTAGTTTATGGTGTCACTTGTATTTAGAACAGGAGCACACATTATTGTAAGATCAGCAGATATGGCAAAGCAACATATACAGAGTGTATGGAGGTGATCAATGGCTAACCAAGATGAGCAATATCCTATATTGCTCAAATCAAAGCTCTGCAAGCTCAATGCTATGCGAGAAGATTATGGCATCTTAATATTCAGGGATCACATTTTGGGGATGAATTAGTGGACTCATGACCGCTGTGGCTCATAAGCAGGCCTTTTTTTTTTTTACAAATAATGAATTTGTTAGTGGGTAATAATGTGGTATAAGCGAATCAGGTAATATAATTGCTTTATTTTATCAAATTTATACAAACCTATATACTCCACAGAAACCGCAATTCATACTGAAACCTCATCCTATCTGGAGAATAAAATACCTCCAAAAGTGACCATTGAACCTTTGACAAGCTTAATCCTACCAATCAGACTGAACAAAATCTGAGAAGAAGTTGAAAGAGCACTAAAAGTAAAGCAGCAACACCTGATGGAATCCAGTCTAAACTGTTTGCTGGATCCCCAGTGCCCTTAATGCATATTTTTCAGGGAGCAAGACACCCTCAAATTTGGGATAAGGAAAATACACTCGTATTTCATAAAAGTGACCCCCCATATACAGGCTCATATAGGCTCATGTCACTGTTGAGTGATAATGAATCAATGGACTTCCCAATTAACAATATTCAGGGGAAGAAAAAAACATATGCAACATCAAAAGTGGATAATAGCTAGTACAATGGCGTCAGCTTATATATAAATTGAAGGCGCAGACCTCAGGACTGCCCCATACCTCTACTCCTGTATATGGATAGCATTACTTATCAGTGAATTATTAAGTGCAGATAACATTGCACATATGTGTACAGAAGGGTTAAGTAAACAATTAATGGTCTAAGCAATGATGTGTTTACTTTGTACGTATAATCCCACTATACCAGTCGAAGCAATAGAGACTTTAGCGAACCCGTTGGGGGAAGTATCAGTCTATAAAATAAACATAGCTAAAACAGTAATAATTTCCTTTAATATCTCTGATTCTAATTCCAGATCTGCCATAAAGGCAAAATACTTGAGAATAACCTTAGCAAAAAAGGTATAACAAATAATTTTCATACAATTATGGGTTGGTTTAGAAAGATTGTGGGTCAATTATGAAAAGATGGTTAAATTTAAGCTCTCAGGAAATAATTTGTAAAGATAATGATATTGATAAGATCTTGTATCTGCACAGAACAACCAATCTCTGTTCCAGGTTCCATTTTTTTAAATGGTGGAATCCACAAATTTGTCATTTATCTGGGGCAACTGCAGACAAAGGCAGACACTGAAATTGATAAAATGGGAGACAGTAGAAAGGATGGGTTCTTTTACATTTTAAATATTATTCCTGTTCAGCTTGTGGCAGAAGACTTGCAGCCCTATCAATAAATGCTATTCCTGTAAGTTTGAACATTTCTTTTCTGCACAAATTACATTTTTCACACTTAGATTTCACCCATGGCTTCCAGAATAAGGCTGCAGATATCTGTGTCTGAAGTCAGGACTTCAAAAGGGCAAAGAAAGATCATATAAAGAACAAGAGCAAGGTTATTTGAGGGAATAGCATGCTTCCTGAATTATCAGCAGTATCTAGCCACAACTGAGATTTGGTTACCAGTTGTTCAATCATTATGGGCTCAAACGTTTTGCAGATCTCTGAAGTCAATCAATCAATAAAAACTTTATTTCGGTTTTGTTTTGCAAACCATAAAAGTGAATACAAATACAGCGGTATAAAATTCATTAATAGAAAAAGGCCATCATCAAGATACAAAAATACAGGTTAGCAGCAATTTATTGCAGTACAAATTATGCTGAGACATGTTAGATACAGATGCAAGAAGGTTTGAGTAAAAATCGTTAGAAATCCAAACATTTTCTATATTTTACAACTGATTTCAAAAATTCTAATACAAAAAGGATACTGTCACTATGTAATAATTGTAAATACACCATGGCTGGTCTGATCTGATGAAAATTAAGTTTCTTTAAAAGCGGCACCAGATAGCGTTTGCGGGGAAATTCATATAATTTACATAAAAACATAAAATGCAGCATATCCTGCGGAGACTTTCCGTTGCAGCCACAGGCAGCTGTTTCTTTACTAAAAACTGTTTTTTGTAGCCTAACAAGCAAATAATAAAATACATTCAGCCGGAATCTGGTTAATAAACATTTCTCGTGTGAGGTCAGAGAGCCCATTAAATAAGGCTCAGTGTATGGAGTTGTTTTTAACATAACATATGTCCTGACACTTGATTTCTGAACCTCTTTAGCTTCCCTCGTCATTTCCCTTTCCATGAGGAAGGCCGTTTTTATTGCTTCCACGTCCCTCTTAGTAATGCATTCAGGAGTTTCAAATAACTCACCACGCCCTAGACTCAAAAAGCTTGTCCTAAGATATTTCAGCCAGGGTTTAGCAGATGAGTTATCCATGGACAGACAGTCTTTTAAAATCATATGCGTAAGGGGGATGTGGGGTTTAGCCACAGTTTTAACCAACAAGACAGTGGGCGCAGGGAAAAGATATCACTGACGTACTGGACCCCCAGTTCTTCATGGACAGCTAGATTAGATGTACCTTGCGGGAGACACATAAACGTTTCAGAAAAGTGTTCTCCACAGTCTGTAGTTGCTCTCCCCGAATATACCCCCAAATTTCGCTGCCAAATGTTGCTGTGGCCACTGATTTGGCATTATATAGTTGCAACATAGCGCCGGTTGGCTTTTTTCCCAATTTTGATGCAAAGTTAAATATTTATGCATTCACCCTAGCAACGTCCCCTTTCTTTTTCGAAACATGTGGGCCCCAGTTTAGCTTGTTGTCGAAGAGGACTCCAAGATAGGAGAACGTGCTAGATATGGGAATTATTGCATCTCCCACATTAAATTGGAAATTCCTTCTTGGTGGCTGGCCTACCTGCATAATAAACAATTTAGAATTATTTATTGTTAAATCCCTGTCTGTCATGAAGGACTTGAAAGCAGTTAAAAGAGCTTGGAGGCCTCTTTCAGTCCTGGATATGAGGACCGCGTCGTCCGCATATAATAGGACCGGGATACCCCGACATCCAACTCTAGGGCAATCGGCCCCCACCTCCTGTAAATCGCTATCTAAGTCATTAATATAAAAATTAAACAGAAAAGGAGCCAGAATACATCCTTGTCGGACTCCCCTTTTGATATTAAAATCCTTCGTCACACTCAGATCATGGGAAAATCTAACGTTTGCTCTGGTACGTCTATGTAAATCTTCTAGAAAGTCTACGGTACCACCGTCAACCCCCTTTGCCCTCATGAACTGCCACAGCTTCTGCCTGTTAACACAGTCAAAAGCTGAGGACAGGTCCATGAAGGCAAGGTGGATGGTCCCCTTGTATGCCACTGTATACTTGCTTAGTATCAAGAAAAGGTTCAGGCATTGGGTGGTCGTAGAGCGTCCCCTACAAAACCCATACTGGGAGGTGGACATAATATTATTGTCTTCAACCCATGAGGTGAGTCTTTGCAGGAGAACCCTTCCCATTACTTTCACCATGAAGTCTATGAGTGCTATGGGTCTATAGCAGTGCGGGCTGCATTTATCCCCTTTTTTAAAAACAGGTACGATAGTAGAAATCCCCCAGGATTGTGGACATCCGCATTGAACTGCAGCGTTAGAAACGGATTTCAGAATTGGGGCCCAAAAGGGAGGGTCAGACTTGAATAAGTCTGGGGGAACCCGTCTGGGCCAGGTGCTTTACTGGCTGTTAAGCCTAGAATTCCTTCCAGTATTTCACCCCTGTCAATTATGATTTTATTGCCATTAAAATCAGGTACCAGTCTGTCATTCTCTTCAGAGGGGCAAGCATACATATGCTCGAAATGAGCCTCCCAGTCCTCCTTTGGTATATGACATGCAAGACCACCTCCTGTCTCCTGGACAAGAAATGTTTGTTTTAATGTACCCCAGAACTTTGAACTATTCTTGATAGTTTTAGGATCCAATAGCTCATTCCATGCCTCATCCCTTAAGGTCTCCTTACGTTTGGCTAATGCAGTTTTATAGTCCCTACAACATGCTGTTACGTCAGCTTGCACTCTGGGGTTAGAAGCTAAAGCTACCCTTAGACTTCTTGCTGTTTTTGAGAAATGCTGGTCAAACCATTTAGGGCCCAAATTTATCTGTTTCTTAGCTGGTACAGACAACAGCTCCGTGACCCTATCAGAGATAGTCTGAAAAGCCACTAACACCTTCACGTGTTGTTGCCCCCCCTGTGTGCAGGTGACAATTTCATCTGCACATGCAGCTTTGATATTGTTATAAAACAGCTCAGGGGTTACTTGGGTCCATCTAAGTCTACCCTTTCCATCAGTCGTGCTCAATTCTCCCTGTATAAGGTTTGACCCTATTTTTGTAGCCCAGGGGCCTGTTAAATGTAATGATAAAGAGGTATGATCACTGAATTCACTCTCCTCGATCAAAAAAGAATCTACAAATATCTGCATCGGGATTAAATAAGCACAAAATCAATAAATGTCCCCTTCCCATGGCCCTTAAAGATGGGCACCCCGAATCTAGTGTAAGGGTCCATCAGAGCCATGGTAGGTGTCATATCAAGATCATTGATCATATCATTAAGCAACTCCCCCTCAGTCGTGTGCTCAAAGTGAAATCTGTTAATTCGAGGGCAGCTCAACTCAGAAATACATGTAAGTAGGGGGTTACCACAAGGATGTATATTAAAATCACCCATAACCATAAGATTGTGTAGGTTATGACTCATATACTTTTTGATAAAAGCATTCAGAGCAAGTATGTGACTACAATCCGAACATGAAGAAAGTGAGTTATAAAAATTTACCAGACCTACCATACAATTCCCCCATATAGAGTTATAGCAGGAATACCCGGGTACTTTGCATGCCAAGGCTACAGAGACATAAATAACCAATCACCCCTTTGATCTCCCCCTGTTGGAGACCATTGCTGGAACAAAATATGCCTTGTATCCTTCCAGAAGGAGATCACATTCAACCGACCATGTTTCTTGCAAACAGATTATCAAGAATTGCTTAATATAAGTAATCCAGCTAGGGGTCTCTATCTTGGCAGCTAACCCTGCAATATTCCAGGAGATGAAATTGTTTAATCTCCCCCTATGTAATCTTTCATCTACAGTTCCTATATCAGTCTTCCTCCCTCCTCCCAAATCACCAGTTTCTTCGAGTCAATCACAGGCTTCCAAGCCAGACAGGATTTCATACCTGTTATGAACTGGAAGTCTGCGCCTGGTAATATTTAAATTGCTGGGTGTAATCTGAAGTAACCAAGGGGGTGCGTAGTCTGAGTGGGATCTCACCCTGGACCAGTCTCCCCCTCGCCAATTTTTCTCCCGATTAGATCTTACCGGGTCCCTCCATGGGAGTGGCCTGTAGAAAAACCCCAAAGGTAAGAATTTAATTGCGGTGCCCATCGTCAACTGTGGGTGTAGGCCCTTTGATAATAAGCGACCCGCAATATGAGGATTATCAAAATTGATGATGATACAATTCCCACTCCCTGTTTTGTTAGATCTGACGATCCAATTAACCCTGCGTACCATTATTATATTATTAGTGATGTTCACTCCATCAGGGGTATTCTGGCTAAGCCAAAACATTGTCTTATTCAGCAGTTGTTCATAGCTTTCAATCTCTCCTGGTGGGGGGGCAGGGGCGTGACTCAGTATAACCACATATGGGGTGGCTTCTGGTGGAAGGCAATAGCCACGGGTCTTCGAACCACACTAAATCCCTCATCTGACCTCTGAATTGATTCGGGAGTAGGGGATTTCCTTCTGGTACATAAGGGTTGCATTAGGGGTGTCTTTTCTCTCAAGTCTCTAGTAATATTACTAGCACCACCTATAACAGTATACCTTGTACTAATCGGAACTGGTTCAGCCACCTTAATGTTGGTACCAGCTGTTCTATCCATCGTACTTAGGGGTTGAATATTAGTGTTCTGTGTGCCCGTTGTGCCTGTTACATTCAAGGAATTAGCCAACGAAGACTCCAGAAGCAATAGCCTTGATTCTACCCCACACAGTTTTGATACGATGGGTTCCAACAAGGTTTTTACCATACCCTCTAGTTTCCCCCAGAAGTCTCCCTCACCATGCCCAGTGTTCGATGTTCCGCCATCACTCTGGGCATTGTTAATTAAATCTCTCTGGTCCTCCTTCCCTATGTCATGTATTTCCAACATTGTCACCCCTTTATTTCCTGTACCTATGTGTCCCTGTCTGGTTACCCTGGTTTTTTTTGGACGGGTGGAAGCTAACTTTTGTTTCTGTGCTCTTCCCCGTAATTTGTACTTGACCGGGCTAGGTATCAGTTCTGGGGTCCCAGAGAGCATGCTACCATGATGTATGGATATATCATCCTCTATCTGAGGGGCTCTTTCTTGGCCTGGGGGGGTGATTTGGTTCTGAGTATCTGTGAGGACTGAGGTAGCAGATAACCTGCCGAAGGTGGGATCCAGGGATAGCCTGCACTCCGTCATTATAATTTCCTTGTTAATGACTGACTCTGCCCTGGTCAGATAAGCATCCAGGGTCCCAGCCATCCCCGGGCCACCTCCAACTTTCCGTCTTGCCATTGTGAGATACTATCGATTCAAGAAGACCCAATGCTAATTACTTGTAACAATAAAATAGCCTAGTTCAGAGAGGAATAAAACCTGAGGCGTGTTATAGAACGCAACAGCACCAGCTAATAAGTACGTCACCTCAATCCTGATATGCGTTGTAAATACACAAAATGCTCTTTCTTTGGCTGTAAAGGTTGGGACTGCGAGCTGCTGTATTTTGTGTGCTCTTCCCGTTACTTCTCGCGGAACCCACTGCGCGGGTCCCTCTTCGTGTGGGACTCTGTCACTGCACCATTGTCGACGTCTGGCTGAGGAGGAATCCACTGTATGCCTGATTTAACATCTTGGGGCGTTTGCTGGAGCAGGGCTGCGAGCGAGGGTGGGTGCAGGACTACTAGTCCCAGGAGCGCCCGCCCGTCTCCATTGTCAGCACCTGAGACGCTCTCCCTGCAGGCTCCTCCCCACCATTACCACTGTAAAACCCCCCGGACCTGGTACATCGTTGGAATGCTCTTTCTTTGGCTGTAAAGGTTGGGACTGCGAGCTGCTGTATTTTGTGTGCTCTTCCCGTTACTTCTCGCGGAACCCGCTGCGCGGGTCCCGCTTCGTGTGGGACTCTGTCACTGCACCATTGTCGACGTCTGGCTGAGTAGGAATCCACTGTACGCCTGATTTAACATCTTGGGGCGTTTGCTGGAGCAGGGCTGCGAGCGAGGGTGGGCGCAGGACTACTAGTCCCAGGAGCGCCCGCCCGTCTCCATTGTCAGCACCTGAGACGCTCTCCCTACAGGCTCCTCCCCTCTCACACAGATCCTATAATTTCAACAGACTGGTCCCGCTGCGCGGGAGCGCGCGGGAGTGCGCCGGGAGAAGCCCGGGACAAGGGCGGGACCGTCTGCGGCCGTCCGAGGTCGAACGAGGTTGGGTTGGGCCGGAACCCCAGGCAAATTGCGTTTAAGGTAGAAGGTATATCACCTCCACTGTGTGGGCTCCATAGAGTTATATAAACACTGCTATTTAACAGCGCGGGCGACATAATATAGGTATAGCCTCCCCAAGCTGATTGTAACATGCCCTTAAGATCAGGCAAAGATCGCACAGTCCAAATACAAACAACTAAGGGAGTTGTTTCGGGCCCACTTGATGCATTTATCACCCGAGCTACAGGGATACTGGAAAAGGAAATAGAGATGGTGGAAAAAAGACTCTCCTTAGATCTAATTAGTGGTAAGCGTTCCTCGTTGGGTAGGTTGGCAACAATCACCAGTCCTGCTGCCCAGACACCACTTAATCATGTACACTCTGTTACTACCGAGGCACTGGTTCACATAGAAGAAGAGAAGGTGGGCCCCTCAGCTTCTCTGGTTAATGTTGACCAGAACCCGGATGACACTCAGTCAAGTGGGGGGGATGACACCCAGAATAGCGGAGAAAACAACATTAGTTTAGAAAGTCTTCATTTATCTAACAATGTTGTCTCAAATTCTCCAGTAGAGGCTGACCCCACAGGATCAGGACCGGTATCTCGCAAGAGAAAGCTAGTTTTGAGCCACCAGGGGGGGAGAGACCATAAGCTGCCTAAACTAAATGAACCATCTAGTATTGATGTTCCTGACCTTGAGTGTCCCCCTGCTCCCCAAATACCTTCGGTATTCCCTAACGTGTTTTGCCCTTCCCTTATCTCCTTGGGGTCATCCAATCCCTGTCCACCATGCCTCAACAGTGATGAAATCCTATTGGTAAAAATGGAGGCTATGATTAAAACCCTCCTGCTTCCAGTTTTGGAGCGAACAAGGCTGATGACCCTTAAATTAGATGCTCTGGAGACCGTAGTTAGCACAAACTTGGGCTTACTACAAAAGTTAACTATTCCGAGTCCAGTCGGAGGGCTTTCTACCCAGCCAGTAAGTAAAACAATATGTATAAATAATGCTTCCACCAGTAAAGTCACCAACCCAGCACCAACAGGGGTATCCATTAGTAAACCGCTAGTGGGGGGGGAGGCCTAGAGCCAATCATAGCATTCCAGCTGCAGGCACTTTGTCACAGGCCCTTAAGAAGAAGGTTAATGCCATACCTGACCCAGATAGGTCTCAAGCATCTTGGTCGGACGATCGGGTAAAACCAACCCCTAGTACCCTATTACAACCACTCCCACGGCAAACAGCTAATCATTATACCACCAAAACCCCAATTGTGGGGAAATTAAACAAGTTTACTGGCCCCCGCGCAGACTTACCCCCGGAGGCCACCCAATACACAATAGTGTTAACAAGTGTTGCCCCGTTAAAAGATGGTACTAGGGAGTCATATGGGGACCTACGTAATAAGGTGATATTCTGGTTGAATAAAAATCGTCCTTTGCCACCATCGTCTCCTACTGAAATCCTCTTTGTAAGGAGAGTTGATTGGGTGGGATATGGCACCAAAGACTTGGAGGGTGATTGTATATTAATATCGTTCAAGGATCCTTGGGTGGTGGATACCATTCGAAGGGAAGCCAGGTTTGCCAAACAGGGAGACGTACAAACTCTGGGGCTTGCCTATTTCTACCCTCAAAGAAACAGCAATTTTCCATTAGGCTCTACTCACATGAGACCACCAGTTAGGAGGCACCCTATAGCAAGAACACCTAACCCCCAGCAGTATCCCTTACTTTTTAAACGCTTTGGGCCCCTTTCCGACCTTGAGGCAATAGACTGACTACATATACCGACTAGGAAGATTAAGTCTGTTGAGGACTGTGGGAATGTGGTAGCTATGCAAAGTCGGGCGGTTCCACCTCCCGTAAATTATGAAGAGGTAGGCCTGGGGGCACATGTAACTGAGGAATATGCTGTAGCAGCGGTCGAGGACCCAATAGAGGTCTACTTGGTGGAGGAATGTTTGGATAATGTTTCCAATAAGGAAAGTAGGGCAGGAAAAGGGAGTGAACTGGCGATCCCAGCTGTATCAGTGTCAATTGTTCATCACCCACCATGTATCGTAGCCCCCCCATCTGAAACACTTAATATTGTGTCATGGAATGTTGCAGGGGTTAAGGGACGCATGCACTCTGAGGATTGGTTGGAGTTTGTCGATAAATTTGATGTTGTTTTATTACAGGAAACCTGGGCACCTGATCCAATTCATAGGGCAGGTTTTGTAAACTTTTTTAAACCAGCTATTAGGGGTAGTAAAGGGCGAGCATCAGGGGGGTTGGTGATTTGGGTGAAGCAGGTATCGGGTTATCATCCAATTGAGATATTTGTAGAGAACCCGGACCTTCTGGTCATTAAATTGAGTAAGGATGGCCATCGGGACCTGACCATTATAAATACATATGCACGAGGCCTTCCTGGTGGTCGCTGCCCTGGTATTCTGGATGTACTGGACAAATACCTTGCTGGATTGGGTAGAGATAACTTTATTCTTCTAGCAGGAGACATAAATTGTACTTTTGAGCCGCTCTATGCTGCCGGGAACAGTTGGGGGTCCGCAGAGGACGCAGTATGGAACATTCCGGATTTAATGACCAATAAAATTGTAAAAGCGACTGAGGCTGCCTTGAACTGGATGGCTCTATGTTTAACCTGGGGGCTAAGGGCTGTAAATGGTCGCTCTTCATCTGATCTTGGTGCCAATTATACCTCCGACAATGGACTAAGGAAAAGTCGGATAGACTACTTTCTGTTAAAGATGGAATTCTGGCCTTTGTTGGTAGATATGGAAGTGGTTCCTCGCCCAGAAAGCGACCATAACCCCTTGACACTTAAATTAAGGATGCCGGGAATGGAAAGACTGAAGGAACCAGACCGGGGATGTCGCTTTGAGTAATGACCGAAGGAGGCTAAAATGGTCTAGGTTAGCGGGGGATGAGACCTTACAGGAGAGCATTGAGACTGTGGTTTCCAACACGCTAAATGAAATACTGCCTGAAGACCCAGGGGGGGGGTAGCCCTGAGAGCACCATTATTGACCTCCATGAGTGTTGTTTTGATCAGCTTAAGCTTCTCCTTTCTCTACCATGTCAGAATGGAACCGCTAAATTACACGGCCACCGCCAGAAATGGTATAATAAAAAGTGCAGGGAGGCCTATAGTCATCTTGTCAAAGCGGTTAAGTCCCGGAACATGTGTGTTGTTAAGGCAGCAAGGGTGCATTATAAAAAAAAACTCAGTGGGAAGCCAAACGGGAGTGGGAGGATATCCACTGGTCAGATCTTTTGGATGCCTCCACTAAATTTTGAGAACTGGTAAAATGGGGCAAGGGCCCAGACTCCCGTACTCCTACAAAGCATGTGCCTCCTGAAGCTTGGGTGAATCATTACTCGGCTCAATTTAGTGTTGAGATTTTTGAACCCCCCTCTACATTGAGTGAGGTTGCCTTGACACCCATATGTGGGGAGAAACTGATATTCACAAAAACTGAGGTAGAGTTAGCTCTTGGTTTGACCCAACAGGGGAAAGCACCAGGGATGGATCTAATCCCTGCTGACTTGTTCAAATCTAACCCCGCCCGTTTGGGTGCCGTACATAACCAAGATTGCAAACGCAATAGCTAAAGGGGCCAGAATTCCCAAGTCATGGAAGGGGGCGGAGATTCTTCCAATTTATAAAAAAGGCGACAGGTCTAATCCGGGCAATTATCGCCCGATTAGTCTGATCGACTCCCTTCAAAAAGTCATTGCACGAATGATTTTGGGCAGAGTTCAAGGTTGGATCGAACTAGAGGATATCTTGTCTCCTATGCAAGTAGGCTTCAGATCGGGTACGAGCACCATCGACCAGGTGTTTAGGTTCTGCCTAATCTACTGGAAGGTGGTTTTGCTCGGCGGTGGAACCATCTTTGCCGCGTTCATAGATCTGAAGTCTGCTTTCGATCTAGTGCCGAGGGATAAACTGTGGTGTGTTTTGAGGGATTTAGGGTTACCATCGGAACTACTTGACCTAATTGTTAAACTGCATGCGGATAACTACGCAAGGGTGAGGTGGGGAGGTCAGGGACAAGTGACGGAACCCTTTCCCGTGACTCGAGGAGTCCGTAAGGGGTGTGTCCTGGCGCCAACACTCTTCTTGCTATTTATCGATCAAGTAGTCAAATTCTTCGCAGACACTCCCACTGATGCCCCTTCGCTGGCAGGGACAAGGTTCCCAATGCTTATCTTTGCCGATGACACTTTACTCCTCTCCAAAACACGCAGTGGCTTACAGCGGGCCTTAAACCGCTTTGAGGAGTTCTGTGTCATCAATGACCTCAAGGTAAATGTGAGCAAAACAAAGTTTATGGTCCTCACTAGGAGTCATTCTGTTCGGAGCACTGTAAGTATGAGTGGAGTCAACTTGGAACAAGTTGAGACCATGACTTACTTAGGGGTCACCCTGGACCGTCGCTTGCGATGGAAAGAGCAAGTAGGTGCTCAACAGCTAAAATTTGCTCGACTAACCGGCTGCCTTTTGAGTGAGCAAAAGAGATCGATTACAAAACGGGTCACGCCAGCATTAAAGATTTATGATACTAAGATCAATGCTGCAATCCTGTATGGTGCAGACCTCTGGGGATTCATGGATCTCTCAAGCCTATTCAAAATCCAGTGTAAGTTTCTACGGAGCTTGGTAGGGTTACCCCAATCCTCTCCCTCTATACCCCCCTGCCAGGATCTGGGATGCAACCCAATTAACGAGATGGCAAGATTTAGATTGGTGGCTTTTTGGAGACGCATTTGGACCTCCCCTGATCTCACCCTCTTTGCAAAGGAACTGGCCGAAGTGAGGTCAATTGGGGGTTCAGGGAGAATTCCTTGGCTACAAACGGTAAAAACTATTCTAGTCGAAATGGGTCTGGAACAGCTGTGGGTATCTCAGGGTACTAATGCCTTTCCCTCAAAACAGGAATTCAAGGCATTGTACTGGGCCTCGGTCCGTCACTCGTTGGTGATCGCTTCCAGCTCTGTTAGTTTAACGGGAAGGTTTCTGACCTTTAAGTTGGATCCCTCCCGTGAAACATACTGGGATACTATTACCAGATCACTGGATAAGAAACTTTACCATCAGTTTCGGGTAGGTGCCCTGCCACTGAATTCTTTCACTAAAAATTGGGTTAGCGGAGTAACGGAATTTTGCAGTTGGTGCCCAGGTCATAAGGAAACTGAGGGTCATTTCCTGTTTGCCTGCCCGATGTACTTAGCGCCACGAACAAAATGGATAAAACCTCTGTTCCAACGCCTCCCTTTCAGAAGCTCTGCTGAGGCTATTTGGGTCTTAAAAACTAATACTTCAGAGGTGTTCGTGGTGAGCATAGCAAAATTTCTAGGGTGGGCTTGGGTCATCAGGGCAAGAAGCAGACAAAACCACTAATAGGGTTCCCCAATTTGTTAATCAAAGCTTAACTGTTGTTCTTAAATGCAGGTTAATGTACATTGTATTTGGAATGGTTTTACTTACTTTCTGGTCAGGTCTGTCTTTGTATATTCTGGATGTTTAATAATCACTTTTAAAGTGTTTTTAAGCTAAAATCTTATGAACTAGGACAATGTTGCTGTTATTGTAAAAAGCTATTATAATAGAATATTGTTCGGCTGTCAAATTGTTTAAATATGTACTAAATGTTGTCTTTTATGATTTTATTATCGAAATAAAGACTTTAAAACCTGAACCCGAACCTGAAATACACAAAATTGTACCTTGATAATGAATGAATACCGTTGCCGTGTTCACGAATAAAAAACAAAAAGAGAAACCGCTGTTACAACTACAGTAAAGTCCTTACACATAACATATTAACTTCAGTTTGTGCGTGAAATCATCAAGGGATTGTTCCAAAGTTAGTCTGAGTAATCAGGCTCCAAAGGTATCTATACAAAATATATTTCTAAGGTTTACACAGTTCAGGATACCTTGAGGTTACTCACAGAAAAATGAAAACTTGTCCATAGTAGCGGTTTTTAGAGGGGTTGCCCGGCCCGGCCTCTTCTGGCCCCTGATGGCCACAGATGGCCTGCCCTTTGCCCGCGGCAACGCCCGCGCGCGCCCCGCGGGGCGGGAGGCGTTCCGCGGATTTCTAGCACCTCCAGGCGCAGGCGGTGCCGTCACGGGTGCGCCGTGGTCCCCGGGGCGCCTGGGAAATGAAGTCCTTTGCCGTTTCCCTCACGGCTTTGGAAAGAACGCTGTGGGCTATGGGCGTTGCCCTCACGGCAGGATCTGCAGAGAATGCGGTCAAAGTTCCCACGCCGCCCACAGAGCGCTCGGCGCTCCGCTGATTTCTAGCGCCTCTGGGCGCAGGCGATGCCGTCACGGGTGCGCCGTGGTCCCCGGGGCGACTGGGAAATGAAGTTCTTTGCCGTTTCCCTCAAGGCATGGAAAGGATGCTGTGGGCTATGGCCATTGCCCTCTCGGCAGGATCTGCAGAGAATGCGGTCAAAGTACCCGCGCCGCCCACAGAGCGCTTGGCCCTCCGCTGATTTCTAGTGCCTCCGGGTGCAGGCGGTGGCGTTACGGGTGCGCCGTGGTCCCCGGGGCGCCTGGGAAATGAAGTCCTTTGCCGTTTCCCTCACGGCGTTGGAAAGGATGCTGTGGGCTATGGCCGTTGCCCTCACGGCAGTATCTGCAGAGAATGCGGTCAAAGTTCCCGCGCCGCCCACAGAGCGCTCGGCGCTCCGCTGATTTCTAGCGCCTCTGGGCGCAGGCGATGCCGTCACGGGTGCGCGTGGTCCCCGGGGCGACT
Source organism: Lissotriton helveticus (assembly GCF_964261635.1). Classification (NCBI taxonomy): domain Eukaryota; kingdom Metazoa; phylum Chordata; class Amphibia; order Caudata; family Salamandridae; genus Lissotriton; species Lissotriton helveticus. The sequence continues at coordinate 165,749,998 of NC_136072.1, forward strand.
GGGAAATGAAGTTCTTTGCCGTTTCCCTCAAGGCATGGAAAGGATGCTGTGGGCTATGGCCATTGCCCTCACGGCAGGATCTGCAGAGAATGCGGTCAAAGTTCTCACGCCGCCCACAGAGCGCTTGGCCCTCCGCTGATTTCTAGCACCTCCGGGTGCTGGCGGGGGCGTTACGGGTGCGCCGTGGTCCCCGGGGCGCCTGGGAAATGAAGTCCTTTGCCGTTTCCCTCACGGTGTTGGAAAGGACGCTGTGGGCTATGGCCGTTGCCCTCACGGCAGTATCTGCAGAGAATGCGGTCAAAGTTCCCACGCCACCCACAGAGCGCCTGGCGCTTCGCTGATTTCTAGCGCAGGCGGTGCCGCCACGGGTGCGCCGTGGTCCCCGGGGCGCCTGGGAAAGGAAGTCCTTTGCCGCTTCCCTCACGGCGTTGGAAAGGACGCTGTGGGCTATGGCCGTTGCCCTCACAGCAGGATCTGCGGAGAATGTGGTCAAAGTTCCCAATCTCTGAAGTCAATGTGGAATTCTACGTCAGGAGTTTTGCAAGTATTTCCAGATTTACCACTATTTTAATAGTCTTTTGAAGTCCAAATGGACTGCAAACATTCCACAAATATTTGAATTTCTGTTAAGTTATTCTGCATTATATATTTCAAAATTATATGGGTTTTAGAAATACAATCCAAAATGACAAGACCCTCCACTTTAGGCAATCTGCGTCGTTGACCCAGGTCAGGAAGGACCTCAAGACCTGGCTCTTCGACTGAACCTCCACACCGAGACGGATCAGTAGCCCCACCCCCCCATGCGCACCGAGACTCTCACGGGTGAGTAGCCGCGCTTTACAAACCTCTGATTGATTGATTAATATTGCTTTGCTAGAACACTTGTCATGACCGTTCAATATTAGGGTCAATAATTGAAGGCATCTTAAAAATGATATATTATTTGATACACCTATCAATGTATCGGTTGTAAGACTATCATATCCTGTTTGACTTTTAAATTACTCCCGCAAAAACAACAGTTGATGGACAGAATGCAGAACAATGTCATACATTCACCCCAGTACAGAGATCTGGGCCTAAATCCATCGTTTTTTTGCTCACCATGCCATTCCAGTTTGAACATAGCCATATGCAAATCAGTCATGCCCTGTGCCCCTTGGGAACAGTCCAGCCCGCACTCCCAAGCCTGATCCTCCCTGGACTGGAAACCAGCATCCTAGGACCGGTTTCGGGTGTTCAGTCCTCATCAGCCAGGATAGATTGATTCCAGTGGCATGGAGAGCATGGGACTCACGTCTGAGCATACCCGTCCCACTCTGTGTGACAAATGCAAAAAACAACAGTTGATGGACAGAATGCAGAACAATGTCATACTTTCCCCCCACTACAGAGATCTGGGCCTAAATCGATCGTTTTTTTGCTCACCATGCCATTCCAGTTTGAACCTAGGAATATGCAAATCAGTCATGCCCTGTGCCCCATGGGAACAGTCCAGCCTGAACTGCCAAGCCTGATCCTCCCTGGACTGGAAACAAGCATCCTAGGACCGGTATCGGGCTTTCAGCCCTCATCAGCCAAGATAGCTTGATTCCAGTGGCATGGAGAGCACAGGACTCACGTCTGAGCATGCCCGTCCCACTCGGGGTGACAAATGCAAAAACAACAGTTGATGGACAGAATACAGAACAATGTCATACATTCACCCCATTACAGAGAGCTGGGCGTAAATCCATCGTTATTTAGCTCACCATGCCATTCCATCCCAGACATGGGTCCCGTGCTCACTACGCCACTGGAGTCAAGCTATCATGGCTGATGACGGCTGATAGCCAGAAACCGGTCCTAGGATGCCTGATTCCGGTCCAGGGAAGACATGGCTTGGCAGTTCAGGCTGGACTGTTCCCATGAGGCACAGGGTCAAGACTGATTTGCATATGGCCATGTCTGAACTGGGGTGGCGTGGTGAGCAAAATAACAATGGATTAAACGCAGATCTGTGACTGGGGGTGAATGTTTTGCCAATGTGCAACATTCCGCCCAGTACCCGGTGTGTTTTGCTGTTCGCCCTTTGTGGGAAGGGTATGCCCAGACGTGGGTCCCGTGCTCACTATGCCACTGGAGTCAAGCTATTCTGGCTGATGACAGCTGATAGCCAGAAACTGGTCCTAGGATGCTTGATTCTGGTCCAGGGAAGACATGGCTTGGCAGTTCGGGCTGGACTGTTCCCATGAGGCACAGGGTCAAGACTGATTTGCATATGGCCATGTCTGAACTGGGGTGGCGTGGTGAGCAAAATAAAGATGGATTAAACCCAGGTCTGTGACTGGGGATGAATGTTTTACCAAAGTGCAACATTCCGTCCATCACCTTGTGTGTTTTGCTGTTCACCCTATGTGGGAAGGGTATGCCCAGACGTGGATCCAGTGCTCACTACACCACTGTAGTCAAGCTATCCTGGCTGATGACAGCATATTATCAAGCCCATTATCGCCACTTTAGAGGCAGGCTTTCGTTGTTTAGCCTATCCTTGTTCCAACACGGAACCGCTGTGGTATGTGCTCTGATTGGTGTCTGTGCTCTGCACTACTCCAGAAATTGTCTTTATCTATGTACACAAGTTTCAGTCTGAAATTTACCTTTTACCAAGCTGTTTGCCTCCTTCTCTTCATTATGATAGCCTCTCTGGATGCGGTGGTGGAAGCAGTCAGACTCTGTGTAACCAAGGAAGATTCTGGGGCATATTATCAAGAACTGCGATAAAATTATCGCCGCTTTAGTGGCAGGAAACTGCCGCTACAATAGCGATAATGGGCTTAATCATATGCCCTTGTGAATTCCCATAGCTGCCCAGGTTAACAATCCTTGTGAATTATGGATGTGACTGGGGGTGAATGTTTTGCCAATGTGCAACATTCCGTCCAGCACCCGGTTTGTTTTGCTGTTTGCCCTTTGTGGGAAGGGTATGCCCAGACGTGGGTCCCGTGCTCACTATGCCACTGGAGTCAAGCTATCCTGGCTGATGACAGCTGATAGCCAGAAACTGGTCCTAGGATGCTTGATTCCGGTCAAGTGAAGACATTAATTGTAAAGGCATCCATGGTAAAGGCATACTCGTCAAAAACATTGTTGTAAAAACTTGCATTGTAAAGACATTGTCGTTGTAATGCCTTCATTGTAAAGGCATCTGGTTGTTTAGCCTTTACTGTGAAGGCTGTTTCTCACCACAGCAGATTCATCCCACATGAAACTAAAATCTGACCGGTAATTTTGAAGAAAAGTGAGTAATAATGAGGTGGGCGAAAATTGCTTACATTAATTTACTATAACATCCATGGCCCACGAGGCCAAATCAAAATAGCAGCATATTTAGCCCAAATGAAAATCCTGAAAAGGGCAGTCTTGGACTTTGACGCCTAAGGCTAAAGCCATAGCTCCCCGGACCACGGACTGCCAAGGCAACATCAGTGCCATCCTGGGAGACAGCTACATGCAGCACCCTTACCTGCTTCTCCCCACTTCCTTGTGGGAGCTCTGATGACATGTCCACCTTGCTGGATGACTCGGTGAGCAGGAGTGGGGAAGCAAACTTCTGGAAGTGCGGCCAGGGCTTGGGTGCAGGCCTGTGTGTGGTTGCACAGCCCTGACACGGTGGACCCCACAGATGCCATCCACACCGTTCCCTGGTTCCTCCTCTGAGAGGGGTCCTCCTCCCCTGCCTAGCAGTATCTCTGGGTGCCCCTGTTCAACGATAGTATTCAAAGCCTGCACAGCCCAGGTGAAGAACGGAGCTGTGTTCCCAGCATTCGCTCGCAGCCAGATCAGCCCTCACCTGGTGCCATGCCTGCAAGTGGGCCCGGTGTGCACCTCCTTTTCTGACTGGAGGTGATGCAGAGGCCCCTTTTTTTTTAAGAGGGCTGGCATGTGTAGACGGCCCCAAGGATACTCGGGATTTGTTGGAGGTTGGCTTCCTCCTCCTTCACCTTGGATCTTGTTTCTTCCTTTGTGGACAATGGGCTTGGGGGAGTCAGCATCTGCCTAGGCCTCCCTGGAGGATTGCCCAGCCTGGTTTCACTTCTCTCCCCCTCCCCACCATCGTTTGTGCAAGTCTACTGGGGGGACACCTCTCCTGGCGGTCCCTCGCCCCCCAGTTTTTGGACTCCAGATAGAAGCATCGGAGAAGACCAACTCACGCCTCCCTCCCTCCACCCTCCTGGATCATTCTAGGCATGACTGGACACTAAACTGTGTGCACCCCGCTCCTCCCCCTCGCATCTGTGTAGGCCATTGTCTGGCCTAGCCCTGGGACTTATGCCATGTCCCGTTTCTCTTCCCCTCCATTCATGGGCTGCCTTTGGAGGTGTTCCTTTTGTGTCTGCTTAACATAACTGCTGGACGATCATATGCCGCTGCCTTGTGACCTGGATCCCCGTGGGATTTTGAAAGTGGTCGGCTGAAGATGAGGCCAAGTCCCTTGTTGTCACTTTCTCTAAGGCCAGGGAGCCAGGCAACCTGGGGCCACTTTGCAACTAGGCCCTTATCACCATGCGTCCCAAACCAGACAAGGACCCCCTTTCCTGTGACAGCTATTGGCCTATCTCACTCTTGAATGGGGATGTGAAGATTCTGATGAGTGTCTTAGGCAAGACAGTCAGACCTACCCTGTCCCTACCTTTGTCCAGCACACGTATGTTTGCTTTGTCCCGGGTCAGTCCTCCCGTAACCACCTGCACACCCTATTTGATGTCCTCTGGGTGGTGAAAGAGCTGCCAGGGGAGACTCTGGCCCTCTCCCTGACTGCAGAAAAGGCCTTTGACCTCATTGAATGGGGGTATCTTTATGGTGTTGCACCGGTTTGACCTGGGGGATGATTTCATTTCTAAAGTCCAACTATTATCTAATGACCCATCAGTGCAGGTGAATTGTGGAGGATTCCTCTCCAGGCCCTTCTGGGGGAATGCCAGAGTTGTCCTCTTTTCTCGCTCCTCTTCCTCCTTGCCCTGGAACCCTTGGCCACAGCCATGCTCCAGTCTCTGGATATAATGGCGGCCCCTCTTCCGTGCTTCTCTATGCAGATGATATTCTGCTACTGCTTGTGGATCTTTGTCAGTCTCTCCTGACCTTTTTCGCCTCTCTTGGATGACTTTGCATTGATAGCAGGTTACAAGATCAACTGGTGGAAAAGTGAAGCCCTCCCTCCCTCTCTCCTCCTCAATGATGGCTGCTGTAATTCAGGGCCACCAATGTCACTGGCACTGTCCCGCCTCAAGTACTTTGAGATACTGGTGAATCGAGGGCTGAAACATATGACGAGAGAGAATCTCTAGCCCTTGGTGGAGTATCCAAAGTGGATTTTGCAAAATGGATGCACCTCATCCTTTCCCTAAGTAGACTTTTGCAGGTAGTCAAGCTGGTCACTTTCCTCAGGTTAAAATATGTGCTGGAAATGCTGCCCTTCAAGGGTCTGGTCACCCTCCTTCGCTCCGTGGATCAGCTCATTAAAAGCTTCATATGGGACCCTACACACCCATGTTTGGTCGTCTCCAAACTGATAGTGCATAGAAACCATGGGGTCTAGTCTTTCCCTCAGTGGAACACTATGCAATGGCGCTTTGGCTAGTGCAGCTTGCTTACGTGCAGCATGGTGTGGTGGCCCCCACCTGTGGGTACAGAAGGAGCACAGTTTCTCAGCAAACTCATCCAGGTTGTCCACGTTACAGGTCTACGGTGCCCTCAGGTTGTGCTCTGGCAACCCAATGATCCAAGTGATGGCTGCCACCTGGTAGAGGGCTCATAGCTTTCTGTCCATGGATCACAGCTTCCAAGCTGAGGCCCCACTTTGGCTGAAGGTCAGCATTCGCCTAGGGGGCTCCCCCTCTGGCCCGAGTTGAGGTGATTGGGCATAGAAACGATCTCCCACCTGAAAGTTGACGGGTCTCTCAAGACATTCAAGGTCCCTGGGAGGGGTTTTGCCTACCCCAGCATCAGTACAGGCAGTGCCTGCTGCTGTGCCACTGCCTCTGCAGCCACCTTAGGCTGCCCTCTGGGGTCCTGTAGTCCTCCCGCATTGTTGCCTACTTGCGGGTGTGGGGCAACTACTGAGGCGTGATGTCAGGTCTCTACAACCTCCTGATCCATCACAAATACTCAATTCTGCAGTCGATCCAGCTGTTTGGCGCTGTGGCAGGCGCTTCTTCAGGTGAATTATGCCGAGAAGGACTGGGATGAGCTCCTTGACGGTCTTGATAAGGGGGTAAAGGAGGCAAAGATTAAGTTCTGCCTTTTTAAATCAGTGAATTATTGCATACCCAGCTGTGACATCTCGCATGTATTGCTGATTGTCCTAGCCTATGGGGGTTCCGGGCCAAGTTCTAGACCATGTTGGCCCACATTGTTGTTCTCCCCTTTTCCCTCCCCTCTACCACCATACTTTGACACTACATGGCTGCCACACCACAGCTATCTTGACACAAGTGTCGGCTTCTGGCCACAGCCCTGACGTTGGCTAAACTGTGTGCCCTTCACCACTGGCGCTCCCCACACATGCCCACAAACAAGGAATGGGTGGCGGAAATATTTAAGGTGGTGTCCTATGAGCGGCTCATGTACTCCCTCGATGATAAACTGGATATCTACCTCCAGGTGCAGGCTCCATTTCTCGAAGGTGGAATGGGTGGAGATGGGGTCTGGGCGCTGGGCTGGGTCTGTTGTTTAGTGCTGTCAGGTGTCTACTAGTTCCTAGTTGATCAGAGAGCATGGGACAGTCGTCCCAGCAGCTAGATTTTAGACCTTTGCTCCTAGTCTTCCATGTGTCTCCACTGCTCCCACTTCTCCCTGCGGATGCTGCACTGGCCACTGGTTAGAGGTCCTTTGGAGCCTTTTGTGACTGCCAACCCATGGCATTCCCTTCCTCTTATCCCCTCTCTTTCCTCAGCCCCTCTCCCCTTTCCCCATCCCCTTACCTCCATCCCCACCCCTCCCAGGCTACACCCTACACCCCCTCTTTTGTTTCTCCCACAACTTCTTCATTCCCCCCATCTTTTGCATCTCCCATTCTCCTTTCCCTCTGTCTTTCTCTACCCCCTTTTCCATTTTTTCCCTTCTTTCTCTGACTCCCCTGTTATTAATTGCTCGGATGGGAAATGCTGAGTCCTGGAAGGACTTGTGCGTCCTCTTCCTCCTCTCCCCCACCACCATCGAGAGATGTTGTTCTTTTCTCCCCAGCTTATATTTCTACTGTATGCAGTCCTTGAGAGTGCTTACTCTAAATTGTATTGTTTTATTCTCGTTTTTGGACCCCTAAAATGAAAACAAAGGCAACAACAAAAAAAAACAACCTTGAAATTTGCCAGAATATCTGTGGTGTATAATGGACCAAACTTATACCCTGAACAGTAATGAGCCAACAACCCCCCCCCCACACACACACGCGCACACACACACACACACACACACACTGTACATAACTTGCCAAAGAAAAAGAGGCATGGAGGATGAAGAGATAAAATTCTGCCTGCCCTGTAAGCTCTCTACCCCCACCACCAATAAACGCATACAGCATAGATGGGCAAGAATTGCACATATATCTACAGACATATGGCTAGGCCCATTTACACTACCTGCACTGAACAAGGAGAGTGTTAAAAGTCAATTAAGATTGAGAAAGTTAAAATATCCATGGCCCACCCAAATGTCCCGATTATTTCCAAAGGCCATCACATTGAAAAAAATGAATTAAAAATAAAAAGGCTCAGGGTCCCCTATGCACATGAGAGACTTTGCTCGGACACGCAGGGAAGGTATGTCTTTATACAGGGCAGAATTGGGGGAGATATTTTGATGCTGGGCAGCATGTACGCTCCACCGCCATCACAGTGGTCTTTAGGGGAACGACTTCTAACTCTATGGGGGGATATGCCAGATACACTCTCTGTGGGGGGGACTGGAATGACGTGATGGAGCTGGGTCGGAATAGATGGAGGAGTGTTGATGCCGATGGGGTGGAAGGATCCCCCACCAAATTACACTCCCTGGTGATGGGGCTAGACTGGGTGGATGTATGGAGACACCTACATGGCCTTCGCCGGGACTACACATACTTCTCCACAACACATGATTCCTTCTCGAGGTTGGACTACATGTTTGTTCCCAGGGGGCTAGTACACAGAGTGTTGTCAGCGGATATTATGCTCAGAGGCCTGTCGGATCACTCCCACATTCCAGATTGGCCCGGGTCGGCAGCCACTTAGATGGTGTATGTCGGGGTGGTAGCTGCAGAAGGAGGACTACAGGAAACATTTGACCAAAGAGATAGATTATTATCTGGAAGCAAATGTGGGGTCGGTCGAATCTCCAGCGGTACTTTGGGAGGCATTGAAACCCACGCTGCGAGGGGTGGATATTTCGTGGTGTGTGGCGGCGCGGAAGGAGCGGCAGAGGGAACTGGTGCGTCAAGGCGGAAGTGGAGGTGCTGGAACGTAGGGGTAGGGAGGCAGACGGTGGCCCGGCCAGACGGCAACTAGTGTTGGCTCAGCAACAATATGCAGCCCTACTGATGGATGAGGCTCATCAGGCTTGGCTGGCAACGCGTAGTAGGGTCTATCAATGGGGGGATAAATCAAGCAAGTTGCTCCACTGCCTATGCCAGGGCACCTTGCACGTCAGCCTCAGCCGCGTATCCTAGACCCTGCGGGAGCGCCGATTCTTGAGCCCCCAGCTATTGTAGAAAGCTTTGCGGCATATTATGAGGACATGTACGCGCCAAAAGAATTCTCGCAGCTGCGGTTATTATGAAGTTCATAGATGACCTTCCCTCTAAGACCGTCTCGGATGAGGTGCGGGACCAACTAGATAGGCCTCTGTCGGACGAGGAGTTGGGTACGGCTCTGGGGTGGTTGAATCCCGGGAAGGCTCCAGGCCCGAACGGCTTCCTCAGTGAGTTTTAAAAAAAATTTTTGTACAGCTGGCCCCACATTTTCGGCCGGTAGTGGAGGAGGCGCTGGAGCGCAGCTTGCTTCCCCCGGACTGGAGACACGCGGAGGTGGTAGTGTTCCTCAAGCCGGGTAGACCTCCGGAGCAGCATACATCGTATCGCCCAATCTCCCTTCTTAATGTGGAGGCAAAGGTTTTAGCCAAGGCGTTGGCCAATCGGCTTAGGCCACACATCACCGCACTGGTACACCCAGACCAGGCCGGGTTTATGCCTCAGATGGCTGCTCGCCACAATATTAGGCGCGCGCACGTTGCTGTATTGGCCAGTGGGCGGCTCGGGGAGCCAGCAGCGTTATTGCTGGCCGACATGGATAGGGCCTTCGATTCCCTGAACTGGGTGTACTTGTTTGCTCTGCTGAGGAACCTTAATTTCGGCCCGCATTTTTTGGCCTATTTGCAGCTGCTCTACACTGATTTAAAGGCTTCGGTGCAGGTAGGAAGGGCGATTTCTCGCTCTTTCTCCATCCAGCGGGGCACACGCCAGGGCTGCCCCCTCTCCCCTTATCTTTTTGCCCACGCCATGGAGCCGCTGGCGGCCTGGGTGCGCATTGATGCCCAACTTCGGAGGTTTGAATGGGCGCCGGGTCTCACGGATAAAATAGCACTTTGCGCAGACGATGTCCGGTTCTTTCTTACTGCTCTGGATAGGTCGGGCCACGGCTGTTGCGTATCCTACAGATCTTCGGGGAGACCTCTGGATTGTACATGAATCCATGCAAGTCCACGCTGTGGGTTCTGGGGGGTGAGCCGAGGATGGGAGCATGGGCCTCATCCCTTCAACTGGCGACGAGGGGCTGCAGTATTTGGGGGTCTTTTTGTCCGACGTACCGGCAGTCTCCAGGGAACGCAATCTGGTCCCGGTGTGGGATCGAACCCGGGAAGACCTTAAGGTGTGGTCCCGCAGGCCCTTGACCATATACGGTAGGTCGGCCATCTTCAAGATGGTGGCGCTTCCCTGTCTACTGTATCACTTACAGAATCATCCCTACCAGATTTCACCCCGGTGGGTCCGGCAGGTAAACTCAGCACTGGGAGGGTTCTTGTGGGAAGGGGCGCAGTGAGGGTGGCCCTACGCACCTGTTTTTTATCTACCTACACCGATGGTCTTGCTACTTTGGCCGTTCTCTCCTATTACCAAGCCGCACACCTGCTGGTCCTCAATGAATGGTGGTACGGGGATAGGGGGACCCAGCCTTTGTAGTTGAACTGCAGCTTATGGGCACCAAACCTCTGCACACGCTACTATATTCCGCACCGCTTCGGAAGCTTCTGCCCCCGGTCACGCGAGTGGTGTTCCACATCTGGAGGCAGGTATAGGGCAGGATGGGGTGGTGGAATGTCTTGACCCAGGAGAATCCTCTTTGGGGCAACGGGTGTTTGCCTCAGTTGGCAGCCTTGCAGGGCTTCCAGGGATGGGACTCTATAGGCATTTAGGCTCTGGGGGATGTTATGACAGATCTGACACTTAAATAGTTCCAAGATCTGCAGGACGAATATGGGATGCCACAATCCCAGTTCTTCCGATACTTGCAGTTTCGACACGCCCTGGCACCTAGTCTGGAAGGCCTGGAGTCTCTCCCCGACTTCAGCCCCATAGAAGCGACGGTCTTTATGGGGGAACTACCGGACCGCACGATCTCTCGCATATACCAGACGTTGGTCATTCACTGTTCCACGAATCTACAGAGGCTTAAGACAGCATGGGAGGAGGGCGTGGGTGAACTGGAGGAGGAGGACTGGGCAGAGGCTTTAGCGAGCCCACGGGGAGGGGGGCGGCAATAGTCACGCGCCTGCGGTTGATACAATTCAAATACTTACACAGAGTGTATTTCACTAGAGTGCGTTTGTGGAGGGCAGGAATGATCGAATCCCCAGGGTGTCTCCGCTGTCGGTGGGAGAAAGGCGTGCTTTTGCACACAGTCTGGAGTTGCCTTTCACTACATCGCTTCTTGAGGGGGGTGTTCTCCTGCCTGTCAGAGGTATTGGGCTGGGAGCTTCCCTACAAGTCCCGCCTGGCACTGCTACATGTCATGGAGGGAGTTGGGGACAATAGGTACAAGCGTCACCTCTTGTTATTAGGTCTCACGTTGGCAAAGAGGGATATTGCCAGGGCTTGGAAGGCGCCCCGGGCTCCTTCACTGGCTGCATGGAGAAATGGGATGGATTTTTGTATGGGGCTCGAACAGCCGGTCTTCATTGCCAGGGGGTGCCCCCGCAAGCATTATAGAATTTGGAAAAGGTGGGCAGACTACCGGGGACTAGATATAGATCCGCCTCCGGAGGGGGATGTTCGTTTGCCGGATTGATGGGTGTGTGGACTCCGGACTTTGCTGGGTGGCTGATGGGTTTGTTTTTTCGCTCCGGAGGTATTGTACTTTTCCCTTGTGACATGGGCGCAATTGGGGAGAGGGTAGGGAGCTGGGGGGGGTATGTTCTAATGTGGTTTATTCACTTTCAGAAACGCCAACGTCATTCTTATTGCATAATTGATGTGTGCAGCAGTCTACGGATTGCGGAGCTATGCAGTTTATGTGAACCGTGACAAAGAAAACCTGTTTAAAAAAAGAGTTGCTGAAAAGTGGCTCCAGCAAATACGCTGAAGGCTTTTAAAAGTTGAAGAAAAGTAGAATCCACAAACCATCCCAAACACGCACATACAAACACACTCGCACAGTTGACAAAATAGTGGATGGGGACATGGCAAAGAATAAGTAGGATGAAACGAAAAGAGCATGGATATCTGTCTAGACCTAAAGTTTTCCAACCATCAACAAGCGCATGTAGAAATAAATCACAAATTTTGCATTCACAGGCCCCTAATACAGCATTGGTACAGCACTTAGAATGTGAAAAATCTGCAGAAGGCCTGAAACAGTAAAAACCAAAAGACAATATCAATGCATCTTGAGCTAAAACTAGGACAAATATATCCTCAGACCACTATTACCTAAAAATTCCCATTGCTATTTCACTATTTTCCCCTACTTCCCAAATTGGCTTGCCCTGTATCCTGTTTTCGACATCCACTCACAATAAACAAAGTGAAATAATTCCTAAAAGAGGAATATAACTGGGTTGTGCCAGCCCTCCCTCAAAAATCGACCTATCAAAAACGTCTTGTAAATAACTCAACTGAACTTACTTGATCTTCCCAAAAATGCCAAGGGTTCAATACAGAAGAGATTACAAACAAAGATTGGATGATGCTTTCCCCAGTATCCAGATCCAAAAAAGCCCAAGGAGTCAACAAAGAATGGGGATGACTCTGGAGGTTAGGAAGAGGAAGTCTGTGCCATATTCATCACTCTCTATGGCATAAACCTCTGTACCTCCAATAATTGATCACTGATGACCTCAAATATAAGATCAAAATGACTTTGAAAATTACATCATAAATATCATCCCAGAAACGAGCAAGATGGCGGCTGTGTGAGGAAGCCCCAGAGCAGCAGCGCGGGCGAGGCGCAGTAACCCTCCCCCTTCCCCCCGTAGAAGTGGCTCACCTGGCTGGTTCTTGGTGAAGGAGAGCTGATGTTGTTTGTCCCCTGGTGGTCCGGAGCGGTTGGCTTCGAGTGGAGGCATTCTGAGGCTACGGACGGGCTGCCGAGGCTGCTGGCGCTCTGGGTCCGGCGTCCGCAGCGTTGGGGACGTGTCGGCTGCTGGCCGAGGCAGGCCGTGGGAGCCATCGGAAAAGCTGCAGGCGGAGTTGCTCTGTCGATCGGCTTTTTGCGGCGGAGGCAGCACCCGGTGGTTACTATATTGACAATGGCCCTGAAAACGGCAGCAGGGGCATCAGCTAAAGCTGCACCAGCAGCAAAGAAGAAAATCCTGGCAGCCCAAGCGGCACAGGCGATGCAGGCAGCGCAGGCGGCCCCAGCTTTAGCCCTAAACCCGGAGCAAGCACAGCAAGGGCCTGAAGAGACGTCCCTGTGCACAGGAGGCCCGAGTATTGGTGAACATGGGGAAACGCCGATACCGCCCAAGAGAGGCAAACAGGTGGCACAACACCCTCGGCAGTCCCCCTCTATTTCGGAGCTGTTGGTTCGCGGGGGAAGGAGCCAGAAGAACGCGGTCGTGGAGGCCCCTCAACCCCCAGTCCAGGAGTCAGCAACACGGGAGGCCAAGGAGGTTGAAGGGCCAGGTACCAACCCCGCATCTATCCTCCTTCCGGACGAGGTAGAGGGGCTGGAGGATGTGACAACGCCAACTGCTGTGCGGGCAGAGGATTTGGCTGAGGCAGGGAGACAAGAGGCAGCCTTGGGGACCCTGGTGGTTACAGGTACTGATGAACAACTTGATGGGGTTGCATCTGATAATGGGGGGACAATTGAAACTTCCTCATCTCCCGTACACTCTGTCTGTGTGCCTGTATTGCTGAATGATCGGCTGGAGGAGGCTACGGGGCAAGGTTTGGCGATTGAGGGGGGTACGGATAGAGTGAAGGAGAAAGAGATTACGTTATTGTGCCCCCCCCTAGCCCAGCTGACTCTTATGGATGAAGGGGGTAAGGAGCAAGAGAAAGAGAAAGATAGCAGCGAATGCTTCTTCTCGGTGACAGAGGATGCAGAATGGTCTGATGAGGAGAGGAGCTCTCAGGAAGGGAGCAATCTGGAATCTGATAGTGACAGTGATTTAGAACGGCACCCCCCCAGCACGGCGAAAAGACCTATCAGTCAGGGAGAGGTCCGTGCACAACATATGCGGGATCTGGCCTGGGACCACTCTTCAGCTACGGCCCTTCAGGGAACCCCCAACGCCGAGGCTCTATCATCGTATCCTCCATTATTGGTTGTCATATATCAGACCATCCTTACGCATAAAGAAGAAGCTAGGCAGGATACTAGTTCAAGTTCAAGTTCAGAAATTTGTATAGCGCACTACTCACCCATAGGGTCTCAAGGCGCTTGTGGGAGGGGGTGCATTATTTATCGAATAACCAGGTTTTAAGTTCCTTTCTGAAGGAAATGTGGTTCTGTGTGAGGCGGAGGTGAGTGGGGAGAGAGTTCCAAGTCTTGGCCGCCAAGTAGGAGAAGGATCTTCCTCCCATGGTGGATCTGTGGATGCGCGGAACTGCGGCAAGCGCTTGGTTGGAGGATCTTAGTTGGCGGGTGGGTGTGTAGAAGGACAGTCGTGTGTTGAGGCATACGGGTCCTAGTTTGTAGAGGGCCTTGTGAGCGTGGGTGAGGAGGCGGAACGTTATTCTCTTGTTGACGGGAAGCCAGTGGAGGTCTTTCAGGTGGCCGGTAATGTGAGCTTGGCGAGGGATGTCCAATATGAGTCTGGCCGATGCATTTTGGATGCGTTGGAGTTTTTTCTGTAATTTGGCTGTGGTTCCGGCATAGAGGGTGTTTCCATAGTCCAGTCGGCTAGTGACCAGTGCGTGGGTGACCGTCTTTCTTGTTTCGGTGGGGATCCAACGGAAGATTTGTTTGAGCATACGGAGTGCGTTGAAGCAAGAGGATGAAACTGCGTTAACTTGTCTGGTCATAGAGAGGGAGGAGTCTCGGATGAAGCCCAGGTTGCGTGCGTGGTCTGTGGGAATGGGTGCTGTGCCCAGAGCCGATGGCCACCAAGAGTCTTCCCAGGCAGAGGGTGAAGATCCTAAGATGAGAACTTCCGTTTTGTCTGAGTTAAGTTTTAGGCGGCTGTTTTTCATCCATTCGGCTACTTCTTTCATGCCTTCATGAAGATTGGTTTTGGCGGTGTTAGGGTCTTTGGTGAGGGAAAGGATCAGCTGGGTGTCGTCAGCGTAGGAGATGATGTTGAGGTTGTGTTGTCGCGCGATGGATGCGAGGGGACTCATGTAAACGTTGAAGAGGGTGGGACTGAGTGATGATCCTTGTGGGACTCCGCAGATGACTTCGTTGGCCTCTGATTTGAATGGGGGGAGTCGGACTCTCTGGGTTCTCCCGGCGAGGAACGAGATGATCCAGTCCAAGGCTTTTCCTTGTATTCCGATGTTGCTGAGGCGTTGTATGAGGGTGCTATGACAGACTGTGTCGAAGGCGGCGGAGAGGTCGAGTAGGATGAGGGCAGCTGTTTCTCCGTTGTCCAGTAGCGTTCGGATGTCATCTGTAGCTGCAATGAGGGCGGTTTCGGTGCTGTGTTTGGCTCGAAAGCCGGACTGTGAGGGGTCAAGGGAGTTGTTGGATTCAAGGAAGGCGGCGAGCTGGCTATTGACGGCTTTCTCAATGACTTTGGCAGGGAAAGGGAAGAGGGAAATGGGGCGGTAGTTCTTAAGTTCAGATGGGTCAGCTGTGGGTTTCTTCAGGAGGGCAGTGAGTTCGGCGTGTTTCCAGCTTTCTGGGAAGGTAGCGGAGTTGAAGGAGCAGTTGATGACATCACGGAGATGGGGTGCGATGATGGAGTCTGCTTTGTTGAAGATGTGGTGGGGACAGGGGTCGGTTGGCGAACCTGAATGGATGGACTTCATTAGGCGGATGGTGTCTTCAGTGGTGATTGGGTTCCAGGCATTAAGGTTGTTAGGGAGCGGTTTGTGTTTGGAGGTGGGTGAGGTAGGCTGTTCTTTCGAAATGTTCTTAAAGCTGTTATGTATGTCGGCAATTTTGTTGTAGAAGAAAGTGGATAACGAGTCGCAGAGGTCTTGGGAGGGAGTAATGTCGTTTGAGGCTGCGGTGGGGTTGGTAAATTCTTTGACGATGTTGAATAGTTCCTTGCTGTTGTGGGCGTTGTTGTCGAGTCGATCCTTGAAAGCTGATTTCTTGGTGGATCGGATCAATGGGTGGTGTTTGCGGGTGGCTGCCTTGAGGGTGGTCAGGTTGTCAGTGGTTGGGTTTTTTCTCCATGTTTTTTTGAGGGTACGGCATAGTTTCTTGGAATTCTTAAGGTCATCGTTGAACCAGGGAGCTTTTTTGCTACTTTGTTTGATCTGGTGGTTTTTTAGGGGTGCTAATTCGTCAGCGCTGTGAGTGATCCATTGTTTGAGTTTGGTGGCAGCTTCGTTTGGGTCCGATGAGGGGGCTGGAGGGTTTTGGTTGAGCGATGTGATGAGTTGGTCGGTGGTGATTTTGTTCCAGTTTCTTCGAGGAATAGGTTGTGGGGGGTTGTGAGTCTTGGTAGTTTTGTAGCTGAAGTGAACACAGCTGTGGTCCGTCCAATGGAGAGCTGTGGTATGTTCGAAGGAGATGTGTTTGCTGGAGGTGAAGATAGGGTCGAGCGTGTGTCCGGCTAAGTGGGTGGGGGTGTCAACAAGTTGTTTGAATCCGAGATTGGCCAGGTTGTCCAGAAGGGTGGTGGTGTTGCAGTCGTTTTTCTTTTCTAGGTGGAAATTGAAGTCTCCCAGTAGAATGTAGTTCTCGGAGGGGAGGGCATGTGGGCTAATGAAGTCAGTGATGTCTTCGCTGAATTGTTTACGGGTTCCTGGTGGTCTGTAGATGAGGGTGCCTCTAAGTGTGGTCCTGGGGTCGGTGTGGATCTGGAAGTGAAGGTGTTCGGCGGTCGCGAGGTTATCGTCGGAGCTGGTCGTGATTCGGATGGTGTTCTTATGGACGATGGCGATGCCTCCTCCTGTTTGTTTGATGCGGTCCTTTCGGATGATCTTGTACGCGTCCGGGATGGCTATGGCGATGTCGGGTGCTGATGATGCGTTCATCCAGGTTTCTGTAAGGAAGGCGATGTCCGGTGACGCAGTGTCGAGAAGGTCCCAGAGTTCTGTGGCGTGTTTGTGGATCGAGCGGGTGTTTAGCAGGATGCATTTTAGGTGGTTAGAGTCGGAGCTGTTTTTGGAGGTCGTGGATTTGGTGTGGGTCTTGATGCAGGCAAACTTGCAGGAGTGGCAGGCGAAGGACCGTGGGTACGTCCTGGGGCAGCTTCGTAGCATTGTGGTGTGCGTCCGGGGTTAAGGGCTAAGAGGGTGGCGGCGTCATACGTTATGCGGGAGGAGTGCGGTATGCGGGGGACAGGGGGTCTGGCGCTGGGCGCGGTCCAGGCGCGGACGGGCGTAGACGGGCTTACCTTTGGCGCGCCTTCGGCGCGCATAGGGCGCGACCGCTGCGCGCAAAAGCATCTGTCATATGTGATAGTGGAAGGGGAGGGGCGAGGGAGGATCAGCTGGGAGGCGGGATCGTGGTGGAGGGGCCGGGCTGCTATTCACAAAAACAACAAAAATGGCTGGCGAATCGAAACCGGGACAGGCTGTGCACGTTACTAAACAATGCGGAGGCAATGCGAGTCAATGAGGGCACACAAAGCGAGCACCACACCACAACAGCTGAGAGTCTACTAAATTATGGCGGATGCAGCTGGGGAGGAAGTGCGAGCAGCACAGGCTCCAGGAAAAAAATATAGTAAGTTACAGGATAAATCGGCAGCAGAGTGCAGCGTGCAGCGCACGCACCAGTAAAAATTGTAATATGCAGGGTAAATCGTCAGCAGAGTGCAGTAAGATACGATACCCAGGTGGGACCAGGGGTCGTGGGGAGCGTCCGCTTCCGAGAGTATCAGGGCGGACACAGCGCAAACAGAGGACGGAGCGAGGCAAGGCACTTAGTGGGAGGGAGGATCAGCTGGGAGGCGGGATCGTGGTGGAGGGGCCGGGCTCCTATTCACAACAACAACAAAAATGGCTGGCGAATCGAAACCGGGACAGGCTGTGCACGTTACTAAACAATGCGGAGGCAATGCGAGTCAATGAGGGCACACAAAGCGAGCACCACACCACAACAGATGAGAGTCTACTAAATTATGGCGGATGCAGCTGGGGAGGAAGTGCGAGCAGCGCAGGCTCCAGGAAAAAATTATAGTAAGTTACAGGATAAATCGGCAGCAGAGTGCAGCGTGCAGCGCAGGCACCAGTAAAAATTGTAATATGCAGGGTAAATCGGCAGCAGAGTGCAGTAAGATACAATACCCAGGTGGGACCAGGGGTCGTGGGGAGCATCCGCTTCCGAGAGTATCAGGGCGGACACAGCGCAAACAGAGGACGGAGCGAGGCAAGGCACTTAGTGGGAGGGAGGATCAGCTGGGAGGCGGGATCGTGGTGGAGGGGCCGGGCTCCTATTCACACCAACAACAAAAATGGCTGGCGAATCGAAACCGGGACAGGCTGTGCACGTTACTAAACAATGCGGAGGCAATGCGAGTCAATGAGGGCACACAAAGCGAGCACCACACCACAACAGCTGAGAGTCTACTAAATTATGACGGATGCAGCTGGGGAGGAAGTGCGAGCAGCGCAGGCTCCAGGAAAAAATTATAGTAAGTTACAGGATAAATCGGCAGCAGAGTGCAGCGTGCAGCGCAGGCACCAGTAAAAATTGTAATATGCAGGGTAAATCGGCAGCAGAGTGCAGTAAGATACGATACCCAGGTGGGACCAGGGGTCGTGGGGAGCATCCGCTTCAGAGAGTATCAGGGCGGACACTCGGAAGTCACAGGCAGCAATGCGTAAGATGCAGGGTGCTGTCAGAAAACTCTCTAAGGCGTGCACTAATGTGGGGGATAGAGTCACTAACTTGGAGGAACGGATTGTGGCAACCGAAGCAGAAGCTGCAGCAGCATCGTCCAAGGTAGATTCCCAGAGTGCTCAGGTTGTCGACATCCAGTGGAAACTGGAGGACATGGAAAATCGGTTAAGGCGCAATAACCTCCGAGTCCTGGGAGTTCCGGAAGGGGCAGAGGGCTCAGATATTAGGGTCTTTATGATCAACCTGTTTAAGACAGCATTCCTGGAATTATCTGAGTGGAACTGGGCTGCGGAAATGCAGAGAATTCATCGTACTCCGTTTAGAGTTCGTCGGGGAGCTGGAAGCAGGGATAAACCTAGGGCAGTCTTGATATTTTTTGGTAACTATGTTCTTTGGCAGATCATATCGGAAAAGGCTCGCCCCGACGCAAAAAGATCTAGTGAGGGGGTTTCTTTTTTTGTGAGACCGGACTTTTGCCACGCGACGGTGGAGAGGCGATGGAGACTCCGCCAGCTGATCAAGCCCTTTCAGGACAAACACATTCAGGTTTATTTAGTGAATCCAGCGCAGCTCAAGATATTGAAAGATGGGAAGACTATATATTTTTCATCAGAAGTTAAGGCAAAGGAGTTTTTGGACTCTTTGTGATTCAAATAAGTTTGATTGGCGGAGTATTAAGTCTGGCAAGGGGTCTAACAATTAGAATGTGTTTGCTGTTCTATTTATCTGAATTGCTTGAATCAATAGTGGGACTCTTTCTCCTTTCCCCCCCTTTGTTTATACAGCCGGTTTCGGGCTCAGTTATAGGGATTTAAGTTTTGTGCAGGTTCTTTTTCTAGATCAGATGGGTTTTTCTTCTGGTTTCTTTTTTCCTTTTTTGTGTGCTTCTTGGGGGGACGGTTTGGGGGGGTAAGATATGGTTCATATGATTGTTGTGTCTTAAGTAACAGCTGCGCCCATGCTCCACGCTGCTGCACACAACCATCATTAGCTCAGACAAAGGTCTAAGTGCTTCCAGTGGGAGGGGGGGTAAGAAGGGTGAGGGGTGGAGATGGGGAGGTTCTCCGGGGGGGGGGGGGGGTACGGGTTGGGGGGGTGAGGTGGGGGAAAAGCTGAATAAAATGAGAATTTGTGGTACAATGTTTTTTACAGCTCTGGTGTTCTCGGGAAATGGTATATATGTTTTGGAAAACATTTTTTTTCATGATGTGCAGCTGAAAGTAAGGTTTTTTTCTAACAAGAAGCATGGCAAGTCTTAGTGTATATTCAATAAATATAGGTGGGTTAAACGATTGGAAGAAGAGAGCAAAACTGGCACAGTTTGTGAAGACTGAACCTGTAGATATTCTGTGCCTTCAGGAAACCCATCTACCATGGGCGAAGAGGCAGCTTCTGAGGGATGGAGGGTTCAATATCCTGGAATGTTCCTCCCAAACTTCAACAGTAAGGGGGGTAGTGATTTTGGGGAAATCTATGTTGGGGGGGGCGAAACTGGCTAAGTCTGATGCACTGGGTAGATGGGCCCTGGTGGAATTGGAATGTGGCCTTACTATCTGTGGCATATATGGCGCAAATCAGGACGACCCAGAGGTTTTTGAAATTTTTGAAGAGGAACTGTCAACATGGCCATACTTGTCTGTGGTGACTTTAATATTTCCGCGGATCTTTCTGAGGGAAGTTCTATACTGGCAGAAAACAAAGGGTATCTATGGCTCTACGGTCTATGATGTTGTCGCATGGTTTAATTGATGTCTGGGGGCAAAGGAGCCTAGAGATCCAGGTTATACATACTTCTCTTGTCCCCACCAGAGGTATAGTAAGCTGGATTATTTCTTAATATCATCCACAGAAATTAGTAAAATCAGTATTAGGAAACTCCCCAAGGTCCTCTCGGATCATAACCCGTTGACAATCATATATAATGGTATGGGATTAGCTAGAAACTGCAGGGCTTGGACATTCAATCGGAAGCTTCTGACCGATGTACAGTTTGTTGAACATATGCAAAAATTGGCCCGCAAATTCTTTGATGCCAATCGTTATAGTGCATCAAGGAACTGTGTGTGGGATTCATTTAAAGCAGCATTGAGGCGGGAGGTTATTAGTTATTCTGCTCAGGTCAGGAAAAAAGAACAAGCCATTAGAATCAAGCTTTTGGCAGATCTAGGTAAGGCAGAAGAACAGCACTGCCAAGATCTAACCGAAGGAAGGGAAGGTAGAGAGAGTCAAACCAGTATCTGCCTAATTAAAGCGGAACTACTAAAATATTTTGCAGAGAAGGCAGCAGCGGAATATTGGACATATAAGAAGAGGGTGTATGAGACTGGGGAGCAGGCTGGCAAGGAATTAGCGCTAAGGATCAGACAAGATTATACCAAGAATATAATAACAAGCATCCGTGAGAATGGACGTGATGTGGTGGAACCCTAGGGCATCCTCTCAGTTTTCACAAATTTCTATCAAACCCTGTATAAGGAGGAAATGGGTGGGACGTGTCCAATTGGCAGGTATCCGGATAATGGGCCTAAATTGAGACCAGCAGAAAGAGAAAGATTGGAGCTGCATATAACGTTGGATGAGATCCGTGAGGCACTATCTGACCTGGCTGCCGGTAAGGCTGCTGGGCCAGATGGCATCCCTCTCGAGATGTATAAGTGTCTCTCGGGAGAGCTGGCTCCAATACTGTTGGATCTATTCAATGGCATTATAGGTACGGGTAAGATCCCGGAAACATGAAAAGACACTAACATCATAGTCTTCCATAAAAATGGAAAGAAAGCCGAAGGAAAACCCTGGGTCCTATAGGCCCATATCTTTGATCAATTCGGACAATAAGCTGTATGCAAAGATCCTGGCCGTACGGTTGGGGAGGGTTATTGGTGGGCTCGTCTCCCCCGGTAGCATGGGTTTATCCCCGGTCCAGGAACGGCGGACCATGTTAGAAGAGCAATCTCGCTGTTCGAGGCCTATGCTGCTGGGGGGAGAGGGGTCGCCATGATCCTCCTCGATGCGGAAAAAGCATCCGATCGCGTCAGGTGGCTATACCTATGGGACGTACTGATGGAGAGAGGGTTTGGCCCAAAAATTCGGGCGGCTGTAAAAGCCATGTATTGCGATCCAATGGCCCGAATTCAGCTGATGGGCCAGAGTTCGGACAGGATCAGGATAAGCAGGGGCACCCGTGAGGGTTGCCCCTGCTCACCTATCCTGTTTGCTCTGTATATCGACCCGCTGGTTAGTCAAATTCTCAGGAATGGGGGAATACGGCCAGCAGTAACTAATGGATTTGCAAGTAAAATATTGGCGTATGCCGATGATCTGGCAGTGATTACACCAGAGCCAGCTGAGGCCATGCGGATACTGGTAGAGGTCACTAGGGAGTTTGGTATGCATTCGGGGTATTGCCTGAATGAGTCAAAAACCCAGGTGATCTGTTCAAAGGTGATTGTTAAAATCGATCAAAGATATGTTGATTCTGCTACTTATCTTGGGGTAGTAATTAATGCTGAAACAGGTTCTATTATTCAGGATAATTATTCCCCGCTCCTTAAAAAAATCGAATTAGATTTAAAGCGGATGGACTCATTGCATCTATCACTTATAGGGAGAACCAACGTGTTAAAGATGACTATGCTGCCCAAACTCCTATATTTGTTTAGATGTATACCCTATTTAATTGAGGAAGGGATGTTAAAAAAGATCGGGTCTATCTTTAACAGTTTTTTAATGGCAGTATGGTAAAACTAGGAGGGCAGCAAAATTTATGACGCTCCCTCAGGAACGTGGAGGTTTGGCAATTCCAAATATAAGATTCTACCATTGGGCTGGTTTGTTGACTCAGATGTCTATATTATTTGAGTGAGTACCCAGTGGAAGATATACATATGATCCGACCTCTGATCTATATGCTTTGCCATCAATCTATGAACTACTGATGGGAAAGGAGGCCGTGGGGGTATTGTTGAGAAAAAACAGTCGTAGATTTTTAAAAAAAATCCCGGAATAAGGCAGTGCTGAGCGCTTGGGATCTGTGGAAAAATCTGCAGAAACGGTGTCATATCCCTAAGATTAATCTGTATACCCCGCTGTGGAACTCAGGGTATTTATCAAATTTGAGTATGGATGGGGCGTGGAAATGCTGGGAGCAGCTGGGCATTCGGACTGTGGGCGATGTGATGCTGAATGGAAGCACTGTCAGCTTTAATTGGTTACAGGGGAAGTATGGTCTCCCCAGCGATCAAATCTTTAAGTATCTCCAAGTTTCACAAACAATTAAAACTGTTATTTCTGATATCTCGCCCGGGCCGTATTGCCTTGTGCTGGCGTATTTGCTAAGAGGAGGAGATAGGATTAGCAGTATATATCAAGTGCTGATTGAAAAATCCCCTGACGATCTTGAGAAACACGAGGCCGCCTGGGCAGTCAGACTTCAAGATCCGGATACTGACCTTGATAAAGCCTTGAGCCTGGATAAGCAGGTACTTCAGTCCTCAAACCTGAAGGTTCAGCATTTTAAAACACTTTACAATCTGTACTACACACCATCCAAGTTACATGATTGGGGTATGAGGATCGACAGTAACTGCCCTAGGTGCCAGAAAGGTCCTGGAGATCTTTTACATATGTTCTTTCATTGCGAGAAGCTTAGCCCGATAAAAACAGAGATAGAGAAATTTTTAGAGGGGCTGCTAGGCTTAAAGATCAGCCTATCCCCGACAATGATGATCCTTGGGAGTGATAGTAAAACGGCCCTTATGAATAAAGAAATAGAGGCCTTTATTTTTCTAGCCGTTGCCGTTTTACGTATTCTACTCTCAGCCGCTTGGAAGGCTCCAAATGCCCCAACCTTCCAAATGTGGCTGACCAGGCTTCTCGGTATTCATGACATCGAATCTACTCTATATTTTTACACAGGTAAGAAAAAGCGTGATTTTGGTAATAAGATATGGGACCCCCTTAAAAACTGGAGGGAGGGGCAGTTATAATGAACCGGGGATGAGTCTCTTATATGTATATTTATTCGTATATGTAACCACCTATCTATTTTTTATATTGAATGTCTGGTTTTATCTATGCTGCTTTTCTGCTCATCAAAGTATATTACGAGATAATGTATTTTTTTTTATGCTGTATCTGTTTTGTACCAATGAATTCTCAATAAAAAAAAAAATAATAATAATAAATGTCATCCCAGATTAAGCCTTTTCTTGCAGTCTTTTCCAATAGCATTTTCAATTGCCTACAAACATTTTGCAGGGGTTTCCAGCTGTGACTCCGTTGGCATCATGGCGTGGTTTACACGGAGTGTAAAATTGCCCAATCCCTGGACAGATACATCATCCTAGGTTTTGGATCCTCCAATGGACTGACACATTACTCAACCTTGCAGAGAGTGTGAAGTACAGCCAATAATCTGTGACTTTAAGCCTCCACCTTTCCTCCCACAATTTCAGTCACCTTATCTATAATTCCCATTTTCAAATGAAATTCAACAAATATGGAGGTGATAAAGCACATTGGTTTCCCTTTGCCTTTGAAAACTCTTAGGGGCATATTATCAAGAACAGAGTTAGGATTATCGCCCCTTTAGCGGCAGGACACTGCAGCTAAAGCGGCGATAATGGGCTTGATAATATGCCGTAGAGTATTCCAATAGAAGCCCATGTTCACACCAGAATATGGGCTTCAATGGGAATTCACAAGGGCATATTATCAAGCCCGTTATTGCTGCTTTAGCGGCAGTTTCCGCCCGCTAAAGCGGCGAAATTCTTAACTCCCTTTCTTGATAATATGCCCCTAAATTATTGGTGGACTCTTCTGCCCCCTGGTCTTTCATTGTCTTCTTATCAGCAAGTGCTTGTGATTTAGCAGGAATCCGCTCTCCCCATCTCCTTCTGTCAATATGTGAAATGAAATGAAATGAAATGCAACGTAAATTTATAAGAGCGCGGTTGCTGCCCGGGGGCGTCCAAGCGCTAGGAACCAGAATAGAAGAACGTGACAGCAGTAGCTAGCTAAAGTTTACTGAGGGGGGTTAAACAGAAAAGTCTTTAGCTGTTTTCGAAATAAAGAAAGGTTGGGGTTGGATCTGAGATGAAGAGGAAGTGAATTCCAGGTCTTGGCGGCATTGTAGGTGAACGTCCTGCCGCCAGACATTGCCTTTTTTATTCTCAGAGCTATAGCCATGAAGGCCTGGCTAGATCGGAGGTTTCTGCTAGGTTGGTACTGGTTTACTAGGCCGCGGATGATCATAGGGCCTGTGTCCCAAAAAGCCTGATGGGCAATACACATGGCCTTGAAGATGATTCTCTGACGCACTGGTAACCAATGCAGGCTAATCAGTCCAGCTTTGACTGATAGTCTGCGTGGAAGCTGTAACAGTGTGCGGGCCGCACAGTTCTGCACTATCTGCAGTCTACGCAAGGTGTACTCCGGGGCACCAAGGTAGAGGACATTGTTGAAATCTAAGCGGGACTGTATCAAACCCTGAATGGCCACCTGCTTTACCTCCATAGGTAGAAGAGGGAGGACTTTCTTTAACATCCTAAGAAGGCCAAAGCAGGTAGCCGAAAGCTTTGTAGCCTGGGTGTTAAATGAGAGGCTCTTATCCAGCCACACCCCAAGGCTCTTAATGTTGTCCTTTGGTGCTGGAGGGGTGCCTAGACAAGGGGGCCACAATGAGTTGAAGAAGGTGGGGTTTGAGGGGCCCAGGAGCATCAGCTCCGTTTTGTCCCCATTGAGCTTGAGGGATGACGAAGTCATCCAGACCTTTACCTCCTCTAAGCATTTTATTAGCCCACCTGATAACGGCCGGTCGGCCTCCTGCGCCAGTGAGACCACCAGCTGGGTGTCGTCCGCGTAAGAAATGATCTTAACCCCAAATGGACGAACAACCTCAGCCAATGGTCTCATATAGATGCTGAAAAGCGCAGGGCTTAAGGAGGAGCCTTGTGGGACTCCACACCTCTGTCATGCCGCACGCAACAGTGCCAGTAGGCTATTAAAATCTCCACTGCTAGAAAACTCTTCAATTTGTTCTCCCCACATTTTAGTTGCTGCCGCACGCTGCCTCCTCTCCCCACTCTCAAAGCTGGCAGCCACCACCAGTGATGGCTGAAATTTGATACACTCAGATCTGCTTTTTCTGAAGTCACAGTTAAGCAGATCTGCAAATTCCTTACTGCACTGAACATAGTAGTTGGATACTCTCAGCCAGATCTTCACACACACCTACTAAAAGACTTCCTTTTTCACCACAAACATTTTCATATTCCACATCCTGCTGGTTCATGTAGTGAAACAGTATGAGGTAAGGCAATATAGGCCCAATTCCAAAGGTAAACCTAGACTTAAGTCTAGGTTTACTACTTTCGGAGGAATTCGCAAAGGTAAGTCATGAGTCGTAACTTTACAAGGGGTGTAGTCTCCGCACTCAGGGTGGGGTCTCTGCACTTCAGGCATTCAGGTATTTTATGTGGACCCTCCACCCCTAGTGGAGCTCCATCCATAGGGCTTAGACACATGCCCTGAGTGCAGAGACTCCATCCCAGTAAATATACTACTGGAAACTTTACATTTGTGAATGCCCAAAATTAGCAAACTTAAACTAAAGTCCAAGTTTACCTTTGTGAATAGGGCTCACAATGTTTATGCCATTTCACACGATTCCCATTCAGTTATTGAAATTTTTAAGAAACTCTGAACTACCTTTTAGAAATGGGATTCTTGGTTGGCGAAGGTATGCTGCCAGACAAAGCAGAAACCACCACTCAGCCACGATAAGTAAGATACACACTTCACGTTTACCTGTGCTCACCCTCTGGTAGCTTGGCACAGTGTAGCCAGGCTAAACTAAAAAGGCAATGTGTAAATGTGTAAACAATTTGTGCAACACACACACACAGTAACACAATAAATACACCAAAAGACCCCACACAGGTTTATAAAAATAGATTATTATATTATAAACAAAACAAGGTCAAAACGACAAAAAATCCAATGTATAGAAGTTGATATATTGAATTTTAAAAGAATGCTATAAAGTGCTTAGAAGCAAGAATTGCTAAAAACATTACTTTAGATCGTGCTGAAGTCAAAGTTCGGTCCGAACTTGTGGAAGCGCAGGCCAGCTATAGGATCCACGCAGGCCCTGCTGAACAAAGTACCTTTCCTGGTAGCAACCAATGAGGTGCATTGATGTCAAGTCCTGCAGGCGCAGGATATGTTGATCTTCTCTATACAGTGAAGGTGATGAGCCAGTTCTGAAGACGAATGCTGGAGTAAAGAGGCGTCAAGAAATGCACCTGATTCTGACACACAGGCGAGGGGATGAATCAATCTCACCAAGCTGCAGCGGCGATGGTACACTGCCCGATGCATCGATCTCTGGAGGCAAATCGCTGGTTCCGATGTGATGCACAGATTTGATTCCCGCAATGATGCACTGGTTCTGTTACATGCAGACAGGAGATGCGTAGGAATCTGTGTTGCCAAACAGCAGCAGAACCCACTTCTGAAGTTCAAAACATCGAGAGTGCACCTCAGGCAAGGGTAGAACGCACAGAAGGAACAGTCCAGGAGCACTAGCAGATTTGTAGGAAGTTCTTTGTGTCCCTGAGACTTCAGAAAACATGAAGCAAGCCAGCAAGCCCTTGGAGATCACTTGGAGGGAAGACAGAGTCCACCTCTCCTTCAGCAGAACCAGGAAGCAGCAGGGAAGGAAACAGAAAAGCAGTCCTTCCTGAAGAGCTACCAAATTGAGGGGCATATTATCAAGGGGTTTATCTATGCTTTTTTGGCTTTAAAAGCCAAGAAAGCGGAGATAAAATTATCTCCCTATTACCTAGCTGTCGCTAACACCAGTTAGCGACAGCTAGTAGGAGATAGCGACCATCTTGGGCCCCACTTTGCATGTCAGTGATATTTATCACTAATGACATGCAAAGTGGGTGTGCCAAGATGTTAGCGACTGGAAACAGTCGCTAACATCGCTATCTCCAACTACCAACTTATGGAGATATTCGCGCTAAGCGCGCATATCTCCAAAAGCTAACACCTGCCCTGAGCAGTTCTTAGCCATGTTATCCAATGGGAGGTGGATAACATGGCTAAGAGCATTAGCTCGATAATGCATGAATATCGCTGACTTTTCAGCGATATTCATGCATTGCGGCCGATTTTTATCGCATTTGCGATAAACCTTCGTAATACCAAGGTTTATTTGCGATAAAAATCACCGCAGCTCAGCGGTAAATTTTTGTCTTTAACCAAGCAATAGCGATAATTATCGCTATTGCTTGGTAATATGCCCCTGAGTCCTTTAAGCAGCACAGAAGTCCTTCAGACATTTTTAAGGAATTCCCAATGCTAGCCTATGAGCAGGTCACACAGTAGTGAAAAACGAAATAGACTGTTTATAACTACCAGGACATGTAAAACATAAAGGTACATGTCCTACCTTTTACTTACAAAGCACCCTGCCCATAGGATTGCTTATGGCCTACCTTAGGGGTTGCCTTATAAGTATTAAAAGGGGGTTTGAGGCTTGGAAAGTATTTTATAAATACAAAGTGGATAGGACAGTAAACTGAATTGCAGTAGCAGACCTGAGACATGGTTGAAAGGCTACTTATGCTGGTGGCACAATTGGTGCTGCAGGCCCACTAGTAGAGTTTGAAGTACAGGCCCTGTGTATGTTGTATACCACTCTACGAGGGACATACCAGTACACCAAATGTGCCAATCAGGTATACAACAATGTCATCATGTTTAGGGGAGAAGCACATGCACATTAGTACTGGTTAGCAATGGTAAAGTGCTCCGATTTCTAAGAGCAAGAAATAGAATCAGCAAAGCGGGGAGTCAAAAGGCAAACAATCTAAGAGAACCCCACCCTAAGGATGAAAGGTCTAACACTATCTGTCAGGGTTCTGATCTTTAATTTCATAGCTATATCTTAGCCCTTTTTTAAAGAGTTCTACAAAACCATTGAGTGGGGTTACACCAGTTAAACAAAATTGAGATCCTGATTTAAGGGTTCATGGTAATTTGAATCTGATGATTCCCAGTGAATGTGAGAAATTCAACACTTAATTACCAGTGGAGTTGGTACTGCCAAAGGTGTTACTGTTGCCATACTGCAGATGACACCTGTAATGCCACCAGTGATAATTCCATCTGCGGAAATCTCATTGATGGTGAATTTGGTGCATCTACTGAGAACTGGTGGATTTTGCATTACCACCCTAAATCAGCCAAAGGGGAGTTGTAGTGACACTGTAAATGTACATTTGGAGTTGTAGTGTACACTATTTCTTGCACTATCACTAACAATAAATTATCTTTAGGAGTTTCAATATGAAGAAGAATTCTTGTGAACCCCACCTGCCCCCTTGACTGATGAGCACCAGTCTTGGTTTAAGGATGGTTCCTTAAACCCAGGGA
The DNA here is from genome assembly GCF_964261635.1 of Lissotriton helveticus. Taxonomy (NCBI): domain Eukaryota; kingdom Metazoa; phylum Chordata; class Amphibia; order Caudata; family Salamandridae; genus Lissotriton; species Lissotriton helveticus. The sequence goes on from NC_136072.1 coordinate 165,778,860, forward strand.
TGGCATCACTGTCAGGCACATTGCCTTCTATGTATTTGTCACGTTACCTGTGTTACATGCAACTTCATTAAAGACCTGTATGAGTTAAAGGCCAGATGTACTACAGTTTTTTGCAGTTGCAAGGGGGCATTTGGTCCGTTTGCAACCGCAAAAAACGAATGCACGATGGACTAACCCTATTCTGCGAGTCGCAAATCTATTAGCGACTCGCAAAATAGGGTTAGCGACTCACTATTAGGAAGGTGTGTGCCAAGGGCGTCCCATCCTAATAGCGAGTGCAAATTCCATGTATGGTTGTTTTGCGACCGCATTTTTGATCGCAAAAAACTTGCAATTTCCCACCTACTTCAAGTAGGTGGTAAAACCATTCGCAAACGAGAAGGGGTCCCCAGGGGACTCCTTCCCCTTTGTGGATGAGTGCACAAATATTTTTCAAGAGCAGGCAGTGGTCCCAAGAACCACTGCCTGCCCTTAAAAAATTAACCGAAAAGTTACATTTTTCTTTTTTAAATGCATCCTGTTTTAAATGCATCCTGTTTTCCTTTAAGAAAAACGGGCTGCATTAAAAAAAACTGCCTTATTGACTAAGCAGTCCCCCAGACATGGTGGTCTGCTGACATAATTGATCTGATTGGCTGTTTTTTTTAAACATTGCTATTTGTGCTGTAACACAAGCTAGCCATGCAACACTTTTTTATATACTCACACACGTCTATCCCCCGGCGTCAAAGGGTTAAATTGGTGAACAACCCACAAACTTTCTACTTAGATCTTTGCATTTTTCTTATATGAAATGCAAGGGTTGATTTCCCCGCACCACTTTATGTCCCAATTCCCTTCCGTACAGTTCGCCATAAATGTTCCATGCCAACTACAAGACATCATTTATTTTCAAACATTTAAAATAATTAATGACAGTCCTTGAAGGGCAGGGCAATAAAATTCAATTATAGTGAAAATGTTAGGGTAGTGAGCCAGAAAATTAAAACATTCAGAATGATGGAGTGTTTCAGTTCAATTCATCAGGTCAAGGATAATGCAGAGGTATATGTGGCCATTGCTGGCAAGCAGCGAGCAGGAAAAGCTTATGCTTGGAGTAAGGCTTGATTTAAAGGACCCTTCCTTTAGAAGTCACCTCTTACTGCTGTGAATTTTTTTTCTGCTTCCGCTAAGAACAAGCTACCTTGGGGCATAGTTACAAGCCCCTATCACCACCACATCATCACTTTTCGTGATGTTGTGGTGGTGATGGGAGCTTCGCCTTATTTACAAGGCAGAGTTAAGCCACTTAAAGTGTCTTAACGCTGCCTCGTAAGTAAGGCACCCTTTCACGCTATTCTTAGCATTAAAGGGGCGCACAATGGGTGTTGTGGTGGGCATTCCACCGCAACACCCATTGGTTTTGACGCTTCTCCATATTTACAAGGGCGGCGCAAATATGGGTCAGTGCCAAAATTAAGACCAGGGAAACCTTGATCTTACCCTGGTGCAACGAGGAGAAATGTTTAATTTCTCCTTGTTTTAGTATTTTCCATAAGTGCTGCCTTGTGCAGCACCCATGGAAACAGCAAAACACCATTGATTGTTTATGTTCAGGAAGGTGTCCCATCATGCACATAAACAATCATTTAAAAAAAAATGACATTTTGCAACTTCTATGTGTGCTGCATAAAGCAGTATATACACAGAAGTTACAAAACGCCATTTAAAGATTGTGTATGTGCAGGAAGGTAAACCTTCCGGGACATAAGCATTCTTCCCCTGCAACGCAAGCACCCTTGCATTATGCTGCAAGGCTGTCTGCGTTGGCGCTAGGCAGCTAAATTAGCGCCAAAGTAGAGGGAACCACAGGGCTACACCGTTTCCTTGTAAATACGGTGAAGCCCTGTGTTTCAGAAGCGGCAGAGCGCGGCGTTAAGCCAAGGAGGCTAACACCACGCTCCTCCACTTCCTTGTAATTATGCCCCTTTGTGCTGCATCGTTCCTAGAGTTACAAAAGCACTTTTAGTAAGACATTTGAAACTGTCCAGTTTCGAATATCAACTCTACATAATCTCCTTTGAAATCCCATTCTAAAGATAGAATTTTAATAATGTAAGCCCAGAATGTTCACAGTCGGTGAGTTACTGTTTTAGAAACATGAAAAATAGATTGTTGAAACTGTGGGTGTTTGTAATCCGGAGGTCAAGGCTTCTGAAAATAACATTTAGGCAGGCCAAGGCTCGGAGTAGAAAATGAATACATAGTATGTGTGTTTTTTGTGTGGTTTTTTTTACCAGCACAATGGATTGATGGTGGAGGTGGAAGAGGACATGTGGTGGAAGGTGGGCGTTGCAAACAATAGACTGAAAATATGTTACATCCTCTGTTTAGTTATGAAAGATCACATGGGGTTTTGTAATTTATGAATCATTGATGGTCTGAGCATTAGAGTCACATTTGCAATACTTGATCCAGTAACTTACATCCTTCAAAAGGCAGGCATAGCCTTGTAACCTTCTAGTGCCATTAAATTGTTGCAAGATATCGTCTGTTACTAACAGTGAAGGAATTAATTAAAAGCTTTTATTGCGTAATTATTTAAAATCATTTGCAATATTCCAAAATAATATAATCATACATATTCCCATTAAAACAGCAAGGGGTATTTTTACAAGTAGCTAACGCCGCCGAGCGTAATTTTTTTTACATTACGGCGTCTTTTTTTATCGCATTATTTACAAAGTCCCGCTAATTGCAGTTAGCTCCACTTTTCCAGTGTAAACATTAATTTTCAATCTCGCGACTTTTGTTAGCGGGACTTAACAAAAATGAGATGCAAGGTGGGTGTTCCCGTGCAAAAACTGCAGCAAACCCCGCTTCGCAATATTTACAATGAAATTTCCGTCTGTCGATAACCCCCAAAACTGCTGCTAAGTCCAGTTAGAGGCAGTTGTTTAATACCAGAAAATAGCTGGTCTTAAAATTGGTGCAAACTCTTGGGGCCTCATTTCAGAGGTTTTGATGCTAGACAGCACTGCAAGGAACGTTGCTACGCTGCCCTGTGACAAAACAAAAGGGCAGGAATGCGCACTTTGAATAAGATAGGGTGCGTTCCTGGGCCTCCTTCATGAAAAGTGTTGCATCGCTGTGACAAAACAGCATTGCAACACTTTTCACTGCGCCCTTCTTGCGACACCATGGATGTGCTGTATTCACTGTATGGCACTCCATGGCGCAATTAATGACAGATACGTCTGGAATCCTGCATTGTTGCAGTTGTGTCACAAGCATGACACAACTCCAGCAATGCATAGGGCCAGCCTTTCCCTATGTCTTTCCCAATCACCCTTACGTCTGCCATGAGGCAGGAGTAAGGTTCTGATGCAGTGGCACAGGGCTTCACAAGGTCATGCATACGCCTTATGCATCACTTTGTAAATACGGCACAGCGTGGTGCAAAATTAATGCTGCAAGCACGCCAAGAAAATGACAAACCGGTGGCTTTAAACTGTTGGAAGGGGCTCAGGCTCATGAATGAGCCCCCCTGTATTTTTCCCCTACTTTGACGCACAATGGCTGCCATGTGCCAATGCAGGCACCCTTGCGCCATGGTGTTGCAGAGTTGATTGATGTTGTGCAGGAAGGGACACCTCAGTCCAGGGTATTTCCTCTTCTTCCGTGTGGTGTGCATTGATGGCGGATTTGAAGATGTGCGAGTTTCAGGGGTATTGTTGTGGCTTCATCTCTTCTCGAGACGTCTGCAGGTGCGTCTGGACTAGTGGAGGGCGGAAGTGAACCAGTTGGCCTTCTTCGAGTGCTATTTGCCTAGTCTTTTCTTGAGGGGTGCCAAGGTGTCAACGCAGTTGGAGATCCATCAGTGGAGGTTGTGCGCTGTGATGTTGGCGTCTGTAAGCTTTGGTGGAGTTGTGGTGCAGAGGGAGTTGACAAGAAGTTCTTTGATGACCTTGATCCAGCTGCAATGGGAGGCAATGATGGTGCTGGTGTACTGTGGGCGTGGTGAAGGCGTGAAGTATACAATGATGGTCGTTCCAGGAGAGTTCTGTGGTGTGGCTGTAGTTTAAGTTCCCGCTGGCAGAGAAGACGAGCTCCAGCCTGTCTCCGGCTATGTGGGTTGGTGTGATGACTAGCTGCTTGAGTCCGATGTTGGTGAGGTTCCCCAGGAGGGAGGTGGTGTTCTGGTCACTGGGTTTGCCCTGGTGGAATGTGAGGTCACCGAGTATGATGTAGTCTGTGGGTGGGAGAGCCTGGGGTGCGATGAGGTCTACAATGGCATAGGTAAATGGGGGTTCATCCCTAGGGGGCCTGTAGATGAGGTGCTGCGAAGGGTGGTGTTGAGGTTGGTCCAAAACTGGAAGTGGAAGTGTTCCACGTTCGCTGTTGGGTCACTAGAGTGCGTGGTCAGTCGGAGCGTGCTTTTGTAGACAGTGGCAATGCCTCCTCCTGGACGGTTGGGGTAGTCCTTGCAGGGGATTTTGTAGCTGTCGGGATGGCAATGTCTGGTCAGGAGCAGAGGTTGGTCCAGGTTTCTGTGAAGAAGGTGATGTCTGAAGAGGTGGTGTCGAGGAGGTTCAAAATTTCTGTGGCTCATTTGTGGAGGGACTGCACGTTGAGAAGGATGCAGTTGAGCCGGTCGGGTACGTTGTTGTTCGGCTGGGCGGCAAGAGGCGCTGATGTGCTGATGTGGGAGGAGGTGCATTTGTAGTTTCAGCAGGCGCAGGGTGCAAGGGTATCTTCAGTGATGCTAGATGGCAGGCGGCATGGCGTCCAGAGTTGAGAGTGAGGAGGTTGCTGCCATTGTAGCGGTGGAGTGTCCGAGAGGCAGGGTCCCCTGACACCCACTGCCACCAATGGCTGATCTCAGTGACTTGAGCCAGTTAGTGGAGTCCCCCGCCAGTCTTGTGAGGTGCCCTCTGTGATGTAGGTCAGCCGCAGTGCAGGGATTGCTCAGGGCACGGTGTGTATCACCCACAGGTGTTAGGCCTGGGCCCAACTCAGCCTCGGGCCTCCTCTTCTACGCGTCCCACCTTCTCCTAGCCTCGACATTGACACCGGGGCTCAATGTGCTGCACTCTCTCCAAATCTATAACTCAGCCAGCAGGAGCCTCAGCCAGGTGGTATTTCAGAAGCCTGGTTACAGCAGTTGCCGCCAAGTCCGCTGGGGAACCTCCTGATGCAGGTGAGGCAACAGTGTCCCCTTAGGCCTGAAGTTGCAATGCTCTCGCAACACAAGTTTGGCACTGCCCAGGGGCCTCATCCTCCACACTGTCCGGCCAGCGTAACATCCTCCGGCCTGTGATGCAGAGAGGCACGGCCCACTATTGGTAATCTGCTCCGTGCACCCCGATGTAGTGGTGGCGCCTATGCAATGCAGACCGCCCTATATTGGTACGCAGGAGCACCTCTACCGTTCACAGCTCCAAGGTGCGGCAGGCGGTCTCCTCACAGAGGTCAGCACAGTGTCTCCATGCGACCTGTCAAAATTCATCCCCAGGTAAGGGCAATCGCTGATGCCTCAATGTCTACTGCAATGGCCCAGCAACCCCACAGTACCTTTACCACCCACTCCCGTAACAGGCTCAGCGAGGCCTCTGGGCCCCGTGGACTGTCCCTGCTTTCAAGATTTGTTTCTCATGGTGTAGCAAGGAGGGCGCTATAAGAAGTGATGCAGCACTGGTTTTTCCCAGCGATGCACCTCGTTTCATAACTGTAATCCTGAATCTGCATTTTCTCTTTCCCTGGGGCTCTGGCTGGTCATCCTGGATGTTGGGGGGTTTGGCTGGGTTGCTGATCTGTACTGCACTTTGTTCTGGCTGCTCCATTCTGCATTCCATTTGTCTTATTTCCTAATTTTCATTGGAGGCGGACTAATAGGCTATTTTTGCCCCTAATGAGCATTTCGTAATTTTGCTCTCGCTAACATCAAAATCTTTATCACCTTGACGCTAGTGTTAGCGGCAGTTTTCACCGTGGCAAGCTGTTAGTATTGCCATGTAGCGACGTATTGTAAATGCATCGCTAACAGGGCGATAGTTTTTGGTGATAGGCCGCGTTAAGAAATTTGCTGCTAACTAACGATATCGTTAGACGTTTAACGTAGGGGTTAGCAGTGCAGCAGGACGGCGAGGAGGTCAATGCTAACTCCTACGTTGAACGTCTTGCAAGTGCGCATGCGCACCCGCAAGACGTTCAACGTAGGGGTTAGCAGCATTGCAGCAGGACGGCAAGGAGGAGGCAGGAGAGCGGCAAAGTTCCTCAGGAGTCAGCCACGGGGCAGGTAAGTGCCTTTAAATAACTTTTAATTATTTGGGGAGGGGGGAAGGCACGGAGCAAAGTTCCCCGTAGTTGCTTTCCAACTCAGTGGAACTTCGCTTAGAGGCCTGCTCTGCCCAGGGTTAGTCAGGACATAAGACCCTAGTTGTTCAATCTGCAAGTTGTGTCCTAGCTAAGAACCTAGCCACTGAAGTGCTAATGTGCGTGTTGTACTTCAGCGTGTTACAGTGCATATTATAGCCACCTGAGGACATCTACACCTCCCAGGCCTCTCAAACCTTGTGTATGGTTGCTTGCCATTTCATTGTATAGGCCACAGTCAAAACCTTATGCCCTTGTTGTTAGGTCAGCCGGGCATGCGCCTCTGCCATATATTTCCCAAATGTGGCCAGCTCAGCCGGTGAAGCACTGGAGAACAGTGCTAATACTGCTTATGTGCATGTCTGTGCCCCTTTTAACAAAAGCATGAGCTTTAACAACTTACAACGTGATTGTAGCAGGGCTTGGCAGCAACAAACCAGGTGGGTCAGGAACTCCTCTCCATGCTTGCAGAGTCTACATTTGACTATGTGTTGTAAAGATTTCCAACCAGGATTTAGCACTTTTGTTGGTAGGGGTACCAGCCTGGTGCATTGGATGTGTTTAAGGCACTTCCTTCCTAGTGCTTGGTTCAGATATGGCTGTGTTGATTGCCTCATAAGATAAGATTAAGCCTGGTCGCCCTCCTTTGGCTAGATAGTTACATTTATCTGCTTGTCATGATAAATGATAGGTTTGTTTATTTATAGCATTCTTTATGGCAGCATAGCTCATACCTTCAAAGAACCAAGGGGCAAATTAGGAAGAAGCTTGTTAAAATTATTGCTGTTTTAGCGGCAGGAAACTGCCGCTAAAACGGCGATAATGGGCTTGCTAATATGCGTTATAGAATTCCAATAGAAGCCCAGGTTAGATGTGCAGGACATCTAACCTGGTTGTCCAGTGCTGCAATTAGGAGCTTATAATTGACTCGGCTCTGGCTGTTAGGGGGCAGCGTTGTGACACATAGTGTCAAAACGTCTCTAAAACACACATATGGCTTCTGCCCTGCAGCTTAAATACATTTGCACCAGGCCTGGCCCTCCACCTGGTTATCTGGTGTCACTGCAGAACATAAACAACAGCCAGGATCCGGCACTTCTGTACCATCAACAGAAAGCCTGCAACGATTATCCCAGCTAGTGGCTGGATTGTGGTTTGCTTTCCTATTACCATGCTAACCACGCAAACGGCATTGTGTGATTCTCACTGCGTGCTCTCTATGATCGTGCTGCTGGCAGGCAGCTGGCACTGGAACTGTGTGGGGAGATTTTTCAGCTGTGCACAGCCCTGATTCTGCCCCATGGACAGTTTGCCTAAAGATAGCAAGCCCTCAGCTGTGCCTGGCCTTCGATCACGAAGGGGTCTTTGTAGACCACCCAGTGGGTGGTGACAGGCACAGTATAAAGGCGGCACTGCTAACCAGCACTTAGGAGCACCTAGTGTAACAGCAAGAGACAGTGACTAAAAAGGTCAAAGAGTAGCCTTGTCTGGCAGGCCTTGGGCCAGTAGGTGACCGCAGCAATGTCTGCAGCCTGGTCCACCACACTGGGTTTGACGATGCACTCTGCAGGCTTTGCCTGGCAGCACCTTCAGGATACTACAGGCGAGTCCAGCACAACTGATCAATACACTAACTTGAGTGCTGCAGTTGGGGCCGTACCAGGCCGGATGAAGGGGAAGAGGGTTGGGAGGACAAAATATGTTTATTCAGTCACTAGTTTTGATTGTCTTCACCTTCAAGTAACAGCATATAAAATATATGTGCACTGTATGTTTAAAGATGAATCCAAGTTAAAGTAATCAGTAGGAAATGCATTTGTTTGCATTGTGAAATCTTATTGATCAATTCAGTCACTGAAGATGAGTGTAACCAGACAGTAAATGAATAGATTCCTGATTGGCATGGGGTAAGGAGTGGTGGTTAACGACTTCTGTATTTATAGTGCTATGAGGTCCCAGCCTATGACTTAAAACACAATGAATATGCAACTCGTTTTTTTAACAAAGTATAAAATGTTTTAAAGTGTTACATTTTGCCTTGGAATGTCACTGCAAAAATGTACGGTCACATTAGCAATGCGACTACTTGGCAGCTACAATATTAACCCTCTGGGTTACCTTACACAAATGAAAACTGGCACTAGACGAAACTCCCACAAATGATAATGATAATTACGCACTTATATAGCGCACGACTACCCAGAGGCATCTCGGCACTTGTATGAATACCGCAGAGGAACCCTTTCCTGGCCTTTCCCTGTGAGGAGCCCACTCCTGGGAACCCCCAAGGTGAAGTCAGGCATCCTCAGCGTTGTTTGGGCCGTTGTAGAGATTAAGCAAGCTATTCCCCAGAGGTGCAGAGTGGGGCTCATGATCAGAATAGGCACCAAGGCAAGAATTATCAGGTCCGATGAAATTGAGCCCAAGACCCACGGAGGCGGGAATTGAACCTTGGTCCCAGCCAGACTACTGCATCAGGGTCTGCCGCTCTAACCATTGAGCCACACTTCTCTACAGCAGGCATATTAATCACCAGAGTGAACTTGACACTTTGTTTGTTGCCCCAAACTGCTCACTATACAAGGAACTTTATAGTGCTTTTAACACAGCAGCACTGCTACAAAACTGCGAAATAAAAGTTCCATTACCCAGGAGAGGAATATTTACATGTGCAGGCCCATTTAAAACTCTGCCCCTGTTACTGTGAAGGTTTGTCCCCATGTCCAAGGGCAAGGCCAGAGCCTGGAGCACACTCCCTCTACACATGACAGAGAAAGCACTTCTATTCGGTGCTGTGTCCTCCTTTACCTAACCTGAACCAGAGAGTGACACGCATCTTATCTTTACAGAAGCGCCATGTCCAAAAAACAGTGTACAAACAAGGGAAAAAATGTAATTGTTGTTGCTTTAATCTCCCAGCGATCCGCACGCAACACAAGGAGAGTCGAAAGTCAAAGTTTTACTCTCACACGACCTGCCCCCGTCCGGCGCCCGAGGTCCAACTGACTCACTCAGTCAGAGTGACACGTGAAGCAAGTCACTCACTTATGGGCCGCGACTGGGAATCGGTTCAGTTCAACAACTTGTGTGGGCCGTCTTGAAGTGGTCAGTCACTGGAGGCATGCATGCACCTCACCACGTGCGTTGGTGCGCGCTTAATAACAGCACAGCTTTACTAGTCTGCCATGGGCGGGGTCTGGGTGATAAATGTCTGCAGGGCCGTTATTGGTAGCGCTTTCGCACGCTACCAGATTGATGGCCCTGGGACCCAAACGTGAAGGTACACTTTTTACATCTTCTCAGGTGGTGCGTGCAGTGCGGTTGCTCTTACACACACTGGCCAAACAGGCTCAGTCATGCTGCGTGCTTTGTGTCCAATCACTACTCAGGGCTGGCTGCCAATGATGATATAGTGTCGTGTTGATGCCGACACTGTTTATTTATTTATTTATTTATGCATTTTTATATAGCGCGGACTTTACCCGAAGGCGTCAGAGCGCTTCACATTAGGAACAGAAATGAAACATAATGAGAAACATTACAAAAGAACAGATTGCAAAAACATACGTTACTTACATAAGGTAAAAGTGACAATTGTGAGCAACCAAAATACATGAGGTAGTAAAAGTAATAGTGACAATCGTGAGCAAACAAAATACTTGAGTAAAAATTGTGAGCAACCAACATACATGAGGTAGTAAAGGTAATAGTGACAATCGTGAGCAAACAAAATACTTGAGTAAAAATTGTGAGCAACCAAAATACATGAGGTAGTCAAAAGTGCACAAGAGGAAATGAAAGTGACAAGTGTGCAGTTATAAGAGAAAAAAGAGTATAATTAGAGGTATAGTCCTGCAATAGGTGCTAGACACTCAGGCTCAGGAACAAGCGTTACGTGGGCAAGGTGGCACTTGTGCAAGTATCAAAGGTAAAGACATGCGAGAGGTAGCAGCCGTGTGTTGCAAGGGCAGAGTGGTGTGTGCATGTTACAAAAGGGCACCGAACACCAGTACATGTAAAATACTGCAAAAAGGCAGACCCTCCAATCACAGGCATACACTGGGAAGGCACTTCCATGGTCATGGAAAGTAGAAATTATCAGTAGTGGGAAGTCTTCCTCACAAATAGCAAGAGGACGTGAGCTACTTTTGGAGGTGTCTCTGGAGGAGGAGAACTTTGAGGTCCCTTTTGAAGGCCTGGGAGGAGGCGGTGGTCCGGAGCTGAGGTGGAAAGGAGTTCCAGATGGCGCCGCCCCAGCTTATACAAATGTGTAGAATGGGCCAATAAACACAAAAAAATAGCCGCCCGCAATTTGGATTTTTTCTCGCACAAATGGGAAAAGGTTTGCCCACTTAGTGTGGGAACCAGACCAATCAGGTAAAATTGGTTGGTGCGCGCTAAATAACAGCACAGCTTTACTAGTCTGCCATGGGTGGGCTCTGGGCGATAAATGTTTGCTGGGCGGTCATTGGTAGCGCTTTCGAGGGCTACCAGATTGACAGCCCTGGGACCCAAACATAAAGGTACACTTTTTACATCTTCTTAGGTAGTGGGTGCAGTGCGGTTGCACTTACACTCACTGGCCAATCAGGCTCAGTCATGCTGCGCGCTTCGTGTCCAATCACTACTCAGGGCTGGCTGCCAATGATGATATGGTGTTGTGTTGATGCTGACACTGCTGAGGCACCGTCCCAGCTTATAAAAATGCGCAGAACGGGCCAATAAACACCCAAAAAATAGCCAACTGTAATTTGGGGTTTTTCTCGCACAAATGGGAAAAATGTTGCCTATTTGTGCGGGAACTAGCCCAATCTTTCAACACTGCATGGAATAGCTCTGGTGGAAGCCAGGGGCCCGGATATCAGGCGGTAGAGCAGGGATTCCAATGTATCCCCTAGGTGCACATTACAAAAAGGATGATGTTGGGCCTGTACAGAGCTACGCAATTAAGCAACTGCTATGTTGGCTCTCTTGGCCTTGCCCCCGATTAATGTAAAATAAACTTAAATATTTATATAAACCCTTGAACACATAAAATACAATCTCACTACATGTTAAATTAAATGTGCATTACATCATTTATTTATGTATTTGTGCTTTCACACAGCGATGCAACACTTCTCATAAATAAGGGCCCATACATGAGGTCCTATTTATTTTTGTTAAATAAGCAATGTGTGCTGTATTGTAGAATCACACACCCGTTTTAATCCATTTGTTAATTTATTGAATGGCATATGCTGTTTTGTTTTTAATAGCTGTCAAAAACTTCCAGCAGCCTCTCCCAGTTCTGTTTCCTATCCAAGTCTTTTTCTCTTTATCTATTATTATGCATTTTTGATTTGATAGTATCCATGTCAGAAACATTGCAAACAGTAATAATAAAATGTTTAGAAGTTTAATATCAGGTACAAATCTGTAAGTAAAGCTATGAAGGGAGTGTTCGTTTTTGGCGAGATCACATATATTAATAGACAAAACAAAGACTTCATAACTTTGCTGTCCAACAACAATTGCATCATAAATAGAATCACAGCTGGTATTTTTTCAAAATCATCACATGCCTTTGTTGAATGTTTTTCTAAAAGCATCTTTTAAGAGTTATGGCTTCAGTGTGGATTATGATTATCCAATATAGTTCTAAGCCATCTGTCATACATTTCTATTCCTGGATGATTTAAGTTTACATCTTTGGCTTGGTTCTCGGTTCGTTATTCTTTTTTTTTATTAGATTGTTACAATGATTCCCGAATAGTTGGTGGTAGTGATGGAGCAAGGATTTGAGGAAAAGAAACTTGCTTGGATCAACCTCTTGTTAACAAAATACTAACAAATAGAAATAGAAGAGAAAATAAATTAACATACACACAACATTCATTAATGGGGAAAAAGGCTTTCTGCTTGCTTAAATAACAAAGAATAATTTGCCGTGTAACTAAAATCCCACTTAAAACCAAAAATTGTCTTGCGCATGTGCGAACTAATACTGCGTAATAACCATGTGATTAACCCATGTAAGAGAGGGAAACTCTTACGCATGCGCAAAGAGTCACTAGGTCTCGAGGTACCACGTGCCTGGCATATGCTTGTCTGGATTTGAAAAGAGTTATCGCTGCTAATGCTTTTGCTTAACAAGGAAGAAAATAACATGGGATAGAGTAGAACTGGGTGGTGAACAGTGATAATAGCATATTTGAGAAAATAACATCTGTTTATGATTCCTTTATTAATAGTGTGCATTTGGGCCTAATGTGCTAAGCCAAAAGAAAAGATGGCATTGAGATGTAATACAAGTTGAGTCTGCGCACTGAAGTTTTGGAGTGACCTGGTGATCGAATCATTGTCCGGCTGCCAAGAACCAAGGACAAGATGCCTGGGAAAGTTTCTTAACTGAAGAATTATATACATTTGTATCTAATCTACTTTATGTATGTGTGTGAAAGGAAGTTTTTCTGAAATATGAATACATTAAATGGGAAGGATTTACTAGACAAAAAATTAGTTAAGAACTCAAGAATGACAGCATGAGGTGATGACAAATCCCCTCTCCTTGCCCAATCTCAGACCAGGGTTCACAAATACTTGCAACTTTTGAGGGTGGGACATGCAGAATTAAAGGGTATAATTTGAGTGACTTAAGGTTAGAAGGTTGTTGAGGTTGAGACGTCGATGTTGAGTGAGGAGTGGGCGAGAGCAGCTGCTGGAGAAGAACAGACTGGGAAGATTCAATACTGAAAGACAGCCTGAATAGATTGAAGAATTACGGAAGAATATTGAGGAAGGAGAGAGTGTAAGAGAGGGATGCACTCCGGTGCGTCGGGTTCTAGTGGAGTGTAGTAAGTATAATCCTATCCTGCATTTGTCCTATAGTCTTTGTCTCCTGACTCTTTTCAGGTGACCTCCACAAACCCTTTTGGCCAGTGGTTGGGTTTCCCCATTTCACCACTCGGTAATTACATTTCTGTCTTAAATTTGCCTAACTTTTTGCAAATGTAAGATATATTATGTATTTGTCCCTCCATCTATCCACTCCTAATGCATTGAATTGTTGATTAGATCTGTAAATTGAATGTGTTTGTTAAATGAGTTTTCTCGCCCATTAAAGTTGAGGGAGTTTGCACTGTGAATCTGTATAAATGAGCGTTCATTTTGAATAAGTTATTAGATAAAATCCATTAAATCTTACCCGGAGTCTATGATTTTTTTATTTAAAGTTATAAGTTAAATTAGTTACAATTGTTAATATCATCAACTACTCGACTAATGGTCCTGAGTACCAAAGGAAGAGTGTTGATCGGAGAAGATTAGTTAGACATTGACTAATTCAGATCAAAGTAAAATAAAACTTGACCCCCAGCGAAACAGTCAGGAAATTTGAATGTGTCTATGGGCCCGTTGTGAGTAATTTGTTGATTGTGAGATGATCATCCTGGCCTTTCGCTGGATCAGTAGGACTTCATTTACATAAGGACGACGTTTCCTGCTTTGTCCACGACATCAGGTTACAGTGTAAAAAGTTAGAATAGAATAGGGACCCCCTCTCAAATTAACTTCAGGTCAGGGAGTAGAGGGGAAGAAAACACCATAGCAAGAAAGACACTCCCTCACGACCTATAAATACTTTCTATCACAGGGAACACCTCCAATCACAAAGGCATACCAAAACATATCCTCACCTTTTTTTCTTTATTTTACTCATTTATTTAATAAAATCTTTTTTTCATTTCTTTATATCATTTCTCTTAGTACAAAAATTCATTAGATATGCATTGTACAAAAACTCATTGACGGTATCTATCATTAAATTCAGATCATCAGTGTATATCCGGTACATAAATTCCACAAATTCATAAAAAACAAAAGACAATTCTACTGAACCAGGTAAAGAGCCACAACACACATACTCATACATACATTCTAACCATTCAACACATCAAAAAAGAACACTAGATCATCCTGTCGCATTGCATCTGTTGTCCAATATGTGACCGTAGTCATTTGATCTAAATATGAAGAAAATGGCCAACGCGTTTCGGTGGAAGAACAGCAATGGAGACCACCTTCATCAGGACCCGCCAGAAACAATTCAACATTGGAACTCTAGACCTGGAAATTGAATCTTTTTTATATACAAGCTATATCTTTCACAATGTCGTGACTATCTCACTTATCATGGGAGCACAAAGAACCTCTTTGTCATCCTGGATAGACCATATCACGTCATCAATACTTACAAAAACTAATCCCACAGTTAAAAAAACGCGATACTAAATAGAATAGAATAGGGACCCCCTCTCAAATTAACTTCAGGTCAGGGAGTAGAGGGGAAGAAAACACCATAGCAAGAAAGACACTCCCTCATGACCTATAAATACTTTCTATCACAGGGAACACCTCCAATCACAAAGGCATACACAAAACATATCCTCACCTTTTTTTTAAATTTTACTAATTTATTTTATAAAATCTTTTTTTCATTTCTTTATATCATTTCTCTTAGTACAAAAATTCATTAGATATGCATTGTACAAAAACTCATTGACGGTATCTATCATTAAATTCAGATCATCAGTGTAGATCCGGTACAATGTAAAAAGTTTACACCTGTGTTAAAAAGCATTTCTAGGGGCGTGGCTTCGGAGCCTTCGGAGATGGCCGCGGTCCGTGTGCGCTACGCCGAGACGTGAGGTGTCGGGCCGGCTCAAGGAAGCAGTTCTTTGTCCTGGTCCCCAAATTTCGGCATAATCTGTGCCCTTATTTTGACTGTTTTGCTACCGCGTCGCAGTGTAATGTTGCGGCCGCCATTTTGTTTTTCGGCTGTTCCGGTTGTTCCCGCCGGCAGACAGTGAGATGTTATTTCCTCACAAAATTCACTGATTCTTTGCTGTGGCACCTGTTTTTTCTGCTTTTTGAGCATATTATTCCTCTACTAAGCTGCCACCCTTGATTTCTTCATTTGAGTAGGGGTTGCATACTTTCTCCCTCATATTGCGCAAGGTGGTCCTTCTTTTGCTGTTCCCAATGGCAGGACCTCGCAATAATCGCACTGGGTCTCTACCACCCAAAGAGGCGGTGTTAGATGATTTTAACCCATTCAATGTTTTACAGGACACTTTGGTGGAACATATTAATGAGACTGTTGCTAGTTCCAAAGGGTCTATAACTGCTGTTTCTCATCTGGGTGCCAAACAAAATAACAAACTTTCTCATGCATCGACATCTACTACTGGTAAGCGAGCGAAGGTAAATCCACCTTCTCCTACAAATTCATCATCCTTAATTTCCATGGAACTCATTCTTGATGAAATGCGTGCTCTTAAACCTCATATGGAGGAAACTAATACTCGTCTTCATAATTTGGAAAACAACTGGCCTCTTACTGAACAGAGAGTTGGAGAATTGGAAAGCCGTGCTGATCTTGTCCAAGGTCTTACAAACCAAGTCCCTCTTATGTCCAAGGAGATAGTTCAACTTAAGCAGCAGATTGAACAGTTGGAAAACCGCAACAGGCGTAATAATTTACACATTTATGGCTTGGTTGAAGGTCTTGAGGGTCCAAATCCAATTTCCTTATTTCAAACCTTTTTGCCAACGCTTTTGGGTCTTCCTGAGAGTCCGCCGCTGAATATCTAATGTACGCATCGACTTGGTCCACCTTCTCGCTCCACATCGTCTTCTACAAAACCTAGAGGTGTTATCTTATATTTCCTTGAATATACTGTTTTGCTTCAAGTACTTCAAGCGGCTAAACAACGTGGTAAAATCATCTGCAATGGCTCTACCCTCTTTTTTGCGCAAGATTATGCCAAGGTCACTGCGGATCGTCGGAAAAAAATATTGGAAATGAGGCCTGCATTACGCAGCATCAATGCTAGATATGGCTTGTTCCCTCCCTGCCTTTTCAAAGTGACTTATAATAACAAAACGACCAACTATAAAGACCCTGCGCTTCTACAACAATTCTTGAATTGCTGCAACATGGATTCCATGGAAATTCCTAAACCTTAATTGACTTTACTCCAAATTTTATTCCTGTTTGTTCCTTGTTCTGTTTCCATTTCCTCTCTCCCTTCTTGTACTATGTGTTCATTTTATGTATTATCTTGTTTACCATGTTTTTGACATCCCCACATTTTATATTATAATTTTTTCACACTTTATCCTATGTACTTTCTCATTTTCCCTTCTTTCGTATTTTGTATTAGTGGTTATTTCAAACTTCGCCATGTCTTCTGTTTGTATTTGGTGAATAACCCCCCTTTCCTTCCATTCTTCAGGTCGCTGGTTTTGTGCCCCCTCACCGTTTACCTCTTCAGCCTTCCTGGAATTTGTCTCCTTCCTTGCCGTCTCGTTTGGAGTGTCCTGCCCTGCGTTTCGTCTCCCTTATGTGGTTCCACCATCCCCATTTGTCTTTCTCCTTGTGGTATGTCTATTGTTACAGTATTTATTCATTTTCTATATTGTTCCTTATTTCCTGTTCTATTTTCCTCTTTTTCCTTTTTTCCCTTTTACTTTTGTTTCTTTTCTTTTTTCCGTCTTCTTCTTGCTCATTCTTTACTCTCACCTCATGTCTTCTTTCATTATTTTTCTTTTCTATTTCTCGATATTGTATCTTTCTGCGTTTCCTCTTTTTATTCTTCACATATTCTGAAATTTTTCATTCGTATTGCTCTAGTTGCACCTTTGCTTGTTATTCACTTAATACCGTATTTTATTATAGTTGTTGATTACATTTACAATTTTGATGTCTGTTAACATAATTTCTTGGAATGTTAAAGGTTTAGGTTCTCCCATTAAGCGACAACGTGTTCTATCTCATTTAGCTCATTTAAAAGGAGATATAGTGTTATTACAAGAAATTCATATCAAAGAAGCTGAAATCTCCAAATTACGTCATAATTGGGTTGGTCATGTTTTTGCTTCTCCTGGCTCGGGGGAAACGTAATGGTGTTGGAATTCTCTGTCATAAACGTTTGAATATTCAACTTGTGAATCAAGATAATGACTCTGATGGCAGATGGGTTGCTGTGTCTCTGATGGTTAACAAGATTCCCTTAACTATTTTTAATTTGTATGCCCCCACTATTCAAGATAAATAGTTTTGGCCCCAAATACTTTCTTCTACGATGCAATATAATGAGGATTATTTTATTTTAGGTGGTGACTGCAATATGATTATGGACCCTTTTTTAGACAGAAATTCTAATGCTCGTTTTTCACCATCACCCGTTGATTCTCAATTTACCTCCACTATAGCTCAAAGATCCCTTGTTGATTCTTGGAGGCTTTGCCATCCTTCCCTACAAGAATACACATATTTTTCTCCCATGCATTCTTCCCAATCACAGACAGACTATCTGTTCATTTCCAAAGCTTTAACCCAACATATTCTTCATTCTAACATAGGCTCTATTTTAATTTCTGATCATGCCCCAGTTTCCTTACTTCTTGATTTACTTCCTCCTACTAAGGGTTCTAGGAGATGGAGATTTAATAACTCCTTTTAGACACGAAATTTACGCCAGCTTTCCTTGATTTTGCTTCCTTGTTTTTTGCAGATAATGATTCCCCTCAAATTTCTCCTCAATTGGTATGAGATACTTTTAAATCTGCCTCTAGGGATTTCATTATTTCCTTTGTAGCCAAAAAACGGCGCTTAGCAGCTCATTCCATATCGGCACTTACTTCGCAAATTAAACAGTTAGAACATTCTTATTATTTATCCAAGAGCCAATCGGATTTAAATGAACTCCTTAAAGCAAAAATTTCTTTCAATATGTTCTCCACTGAGTCTGCTAATCTACTTTTACTTAAATCCAGTGTCAAATTCTATTCTGCACAGAGTAAGGCAGGTAATTTTCTTGCAAACTACCTCAAAATTAACAAGGAACGTACGAAAATTGAATCTATTGTGATTTCTTCTAACAATATCATTCATAAAGATGAAGATATTCTATCTGAATTCACTAATTTCTATCAACAATTGTATACTCCGGAATAATTTCCCTTACCAGCTGACGAAGATCATTATTTATCCTCTATTCCATCACCCTCACTACCTGATGTCGATTTTTCCTCTTAAGAGAGAGATATTCTTCCCAAAGATGTCTTAGATAGTATTCATGTTCTTAAAAAAGGCAAAGCCCCCAGTCCCGACAGTTTTACAATAGAGTTTTATTCTCATTTTTCTAATTTTTTAGTTCTCAAACTGCATCAGTTATTTCCATTTTTTATAACTTCTGGGAAATCTGATGGTTCCTTTCAAGAAGCTTTGATTTGTCTACTGCCCAAAGAAAATAAAGATCATACTCTTTGCAAAAACTATAGACCTCTTTCCTTGATCAATTTAGATTATACATTTTTTTCAAAAATCTTTGCGCTTCGTCTAGATAACATCTTACCCTTATTGATTGGTAAGGAACAATGTGGTTTTATCAAGGGCCGCCATCTTTCTGACAACACCTGTCTCTTTTTAATGTACTTAGAAAAGCTCGAACTTTTAAGCATTCATTGGCCGCTGTGGCATTGGATGCTGAAAAAGCTTTTGACAGAGTTAACTGGGAATTCATCTTTTCAACCCTCCTTTGGTTTGGTTTTGGTCCAAATTTTTTTTCTTATATTTCACTTCTGTATTCCTTTCCCAGATCTTTTATTTTTGCCAATGGTCTTGTTTCTTTTTCTTTTCCCCTTTTCCGTGGTGTACGCCAAGGATGCCCTCTTTCTCCTCTTCTTTTTTATTCTTGCCTTATAGCCTTTTTTAACAAAAATCCGAATGAATAAACTTATTACTGGTTTTCCTTATGGTGCTAACCACCTAAAACTTTCGGCTTACGCAGATGATATCGTTTTATTTATTTCTAATCCTCAATCATCCATCCCAGCCTTCCTTTCTGAAGTCACGAATTTTGCTAAGGCATCAGGATATAAACTTAATGTTGATAAATGTGAGATTCTCCCTCTCAATACGTTTTGTTTTCATGCTGATTTTGCATCCTCCTCTTTTCATTGGAGTCCTACTAAATTCAAATATTTAGGCCTATGGTTTGCTCCCTCGTTTAAAGATACTGTAGCTCTTAATTTAAAAAATTTGCAATCCACTCTTAATGATTCTACTACAAGATGGCATCCTTTATTCCTATCTTGGTGGGGCAGATTGGACTCTATTAAGATGATGTTAGTTCCAATAATTGTATTCTTTCTTTCCAACCTTCCAGTTAATCTTCCAAAATCTTGTTTTAAAAATATTTATTCCACTTTATCTCGATTTTTATGGCAAATTAAGAAAGCCAGGATGTCTTTTTCCAAACTCAAATGTCCTAAGCATCTGGGTGGAGTCAATTTTCCAGATTTTCATTCATATCACACCTCATTTTTCCTCGTTCATTCTGTCTCTTTGTTATCAGACCGTTTGTCTGATTCTTCGTCTCTTTCGTCGTGGGTAGAGCTTGAATCCTCTTTTTTCCATCCTTTTACTTTTGAAGAATTTGTTTCTTTATCACATATTCCTCAGAAAATGTCTCTCCCATTCTTAAAAATTCTGGAAAAAATGTTCTTCCCTTACTCTTGGACGGTTTGGATGATCGGTCACGTTTTTTACGATCTCCTATCTGGTATAATCCTCTTATTAAGGTTAGGAATAGAATTATTTTCTGGAAAGAGTGGAAGGATCTTGATCTCATTTGGACGCAACAACTTTTTGAAGATGGTGTTTGTCTTCCTTTCTCCTCTCTCCAGTCTTGCTTCACCCTCACGTTATCCTTCTACCCCAAATATACATTATTGAGTGCAGCTGTTCAGAATACTTATGATTCTCTCATCCATTCTTCTTCTCAAAATAGGCCTTCTCCTCTCAGTCTTCCTTTTCTGTTATCCTCTTCCTCTGCATCCCAAATTTACAAAAAACTTCGGGATGTTTCCCCTACTAGAGGTAAAACTAAAATTGAACAAGATTGGGAGACAGACTTAGGAGATTCCTTTTCTACTCTGACTTGGCACAAGATATGGTCTAAAATAAGGAAATCCTCTAGAGCAGCTAATACTACCCAAACTTTATTTTTATTTATACCAGACTCTTGATCACTCCTGCCAAATTACATGCAATAGGCACTTCTATCCCCTCTACCTGTTGGTCCTGCTCCGCTCCTGTAGCGGATCTTAAGCATATGCTTTTTACTTGTCCATTGATTTACTCATTTTGGTCCATAGTCTGGCAACAAATTAATAAAAAAAAATCAACTCAATTCTATGGCAGGACCGGAGGCTCAGATTATGCTTTTCTTTCTTCGCATTTATTACAAATTTGAAAACACAGCAGCCTTAGAAAAGCTCATAATGCAGAGAAATGCTTCAAAACCAACAATAAAGCATTTTTTGTCATATAACTCAAGGAAAACAATGTCTCTGGGACTACAACTCCCATTACGATAATATAACAGTCCGAAACGGAGTCCTTCCTCTATGTCCACAATCCATAGATAGGCAGTCCTTTCTCCCTGTTCCTCCTCTTTCTTCGCTGCTTCCGCAGCCAGTTAAGTGTTTTTTCTTTCCCTCTCTCAGTTGTTGCTGTTAGGGGATTTGTACAGTATTTATGCACTGTAATGTTAATTTTTGGGGCTATGGGTCTCTGGTGTTAATACTTTCATTTTAGAGCCCCAATCAGGTCGCGGAAGCGCCGTTTCGCTTCCTTCGCGACTGTTCCCGGTGTGTGTGTTGCGGTGCGCAGTCAACCGCTAGGGGGCGCGGCCGCGTCTCGTTGGTCTCCAGCGCGGGTTTCTCCTCACAGAGGAGCCGCGCTGAGGAGACCAACCGCCGCGGAGCCGAGCCCTCTAATCTGCCTCATAAAACGCCCGTATACCGGGTCTGTACCATCTTGCCCCATATGTGAACGCCCCGGTGGTGGTCTGTATTGCGGTGTTCTACCGCGTTAACGCCGACTTGGCAGGTTTGCACTCGTGTTGTATTGGTGTGGCAGTGCGCGGTGAGGCAGTTGACCTGGTCCCCCTGGGGTGGGTCTGCGCACTGGGGGTTGTGAGTGCACCCTAATTTTGCCAGTCCCTGGCAACCAAAACTGTTGCAGTCCTCCGGTCTGCCCTAAATTCTCAGTGACACCCAAGCTATTGGGTAGAGTGTAAACCCCCTAAAGCTTCCTGTGTGCAGCATGGAGGACGACTATTATGGGGGTGATTCTCAATCCTATCTGCAGGATGAGGAATTCTACCAAGCAGTAGACAGCTCCATCTACCGCTGCGTGACAGAGGTGGTAGCCCCTATGGAGGAGCGTCTTTCGGCGCGCATAGTTGAGGAATGCGCCAAGTTAGCTCAGGCGCAGTCGGAAATCCCTTATGCCCTCCCAGGTTCATCAGGTGAGGGCCCCCCTGCTCCTAAGAAACCCTGCAAAGGGGGGTTGTCGGAGGGTGCTCAGGGGGTGGACAAGGGTGCCTTTGAGCGTCTGCGTGACGCATTTTTGGCTAAGGCGACCGAGTCCCCACCTGACCAGCCTGCGGCCCCCGCCTCGGTGGTGGCTACTGGGACTGCCCCTTCGTCTCCGAGGGACTCCCAGGATTCGGAAGGGGACGAGGAATCGGTGCGTTCCTGGCGACCTTCGAGCTCGGCCACTGAGTTACCGCGGGACAGCTCAGGTATGCTGGACCCGGATGAAATCATGCATCCGCGGTCCGCGGCCTGGGCCCCGGGTGACAAGGTGGCAAAGTTCGTGGCTAGTCGGTTGCGCAAGCCTCTGGAGCAGGAAGCCAGGGGATGTCTCCGTGGGGAATGTCCTAGGCCCACCTTGGAAGGGAAAGTTGCCATGACACCGGATTTAGATGCAAAGATGGCAACGTTTCTGGCAAAGTTTATGAAGGATCCGCGTAGGGGCATTGACAGATCCTGGCGGTCGTGCCAAGACAAGATGCTCGACGCAGTAGGGCCCATTACTAAGATCCTAGACATGGCGGAGGAGGCTAAAGTTACTGGTTCCGCCATCGACCCCGACGTCTTGTCAAATTGGGCGCAGAGGGTAATTGTTTTCTTGGGCAATGCCAACTGCGCCCTTTCCACCGAACGGCGGAGGTCTTTCCTAATTAAGCTAGATCCTAAGTTAGGAGACTTAGCCTCTTCGGAGGCAGGAGCGGTTGCCCAAGGTGGTCTCTTCGGAGAACCGTTCATTAAAGAGTTAGGGAAGTTCGTGTCTACCTTCACGTCCCTTGACAGAGCTCAGTCCAGTATCAAACGCGTGTTCCAGCAGCGTTTCTCTCAAGGGGCCGGTCGCGGTAGGGGCCGCGGGACCGGCCGTGGCGGGCAGAATGCCGGCAACAGAGGGCAAGGCTCCGGGCGAGGTCAGTACAACACCTCAGCCAACTTCAACTCCTTCTATCCTACAAGAGGACAGCGTTTCGGAGGTCGAGGCTTCAGAAGGAACTCCAACGCTTCCAACACACACGGTGAGTGTTATCCCCGCAGAGCAGGTTCAGATTGGCGGCCGACTAGCGGCCTTTCGGAGGGCGTGGGTAGAACTTACGGCGGATGCTTGGGTGCTGCAAACTATCCGCGGGTTTCATATCGAATTCTACGATCAACCTTTTCAGGAATACGCCCCGCGCCCTATAACCTTTTCAGTGGCCGATGCCCAGTTGATAGACGAAGAGGTCGCGGAACTTCTCCGCGAAAGGGCCGTTCGCCAATCAACTCGGCACCCGTCGGGCTTCCTCAGCAATCTTTTCCTAGTGGACAAACCAGGCGGAGGTCGTCGTCCGGTGATCAATCTCAAAGAATTCAATGGGTGGTTGGTCTATCATCATTTCAAAATGGAGGGAATTCATCTCCTTCGAGATATCCTCCTTCCACGGGATTGGTTTGTACGGTTGGATCTCAAGGATGCTTATCTTGTGGTTCCAATCTACCCTCCTCATCGTCGCTTCCTCCAGTTCCTTTGGCGGGAACAGGTGTTCGAATTCACGGCTCTTCCGTTCGGCCTATCCTCTGCCCCGTGGTGTTTCACCAAAGTGTTACATCCCGTGGTGGAGTTCTTGCGAGCGCAGGGAATTCGCCTAATCGTCTATCTAGACGACATTTTACTGATGGCGCAATGTCCACGCAGCTTGCTTTCTCAGCTGGACCGGACGGTCGACCTGCTCCAAGAGCTCGGTTTCGTCATCAATGGAGACAAGTCGGTTCTCGTACCCTCTCAGAAGGTAGAATTTTTGGGGTTTGTCATAGACTCCGTCGATGCTTCCCTGAGTCTTCCGTCCCGGAAGATGTCCAAGATCAAGCACGTCTTGCGACAGACAATTACGAGGTCTCACACGTTGTTGCGTCAAGTTGCCAGAGTGGTGGGCCTGCTATCGTCCTCGATTCAGGCCATCTTTCCGGGCCCTCTGCACTACAGGGCTCTCCAGCGCCTCAAAGCTTATCATTTACGCAGGGGCGTGTCCTACGACCAAATGGTTCCCCTATCGGAAGAGGTCAAGGAAGAAATGTTGTGGTGGCTTACCCACATGGAAGCCTGGAATGGTCGGGCAATTTTCGGATCTTCCCCGGACCTCGTCATCGAATCCGATGCCAGCAGAGTCGGTTGGGGAGCGCGCTGTGGGGATTTTTCGACAGGCGGCACTTGGTCCTTGGAGGAACAGAAGTTGCATATCAACTGTCTAGAGCTTCTGGCGGGCTCCTTTGCAGTACGCTGCTGGACCAGGGACTCAGTGAAGTCGTGCGTACTATTGAAAATGGACAATGTTTCGGCAGTGCGGTATGTGAACCACCTGGGGGGCGCGAGGTCCCGTGCACTGGCGAATTTGGCAAAGCAGTTCTGGGATTACTGTCTAGAACATCACGTATCGGTGACGGCGGAGTACCTGCCGGGTCAGGCCAACCAGGTGGCAGACTGGCACTCCAGGTACCTTCGAGATTCAAGTCTGTGGATGTTGGATGTCCAGGTCTTTCGCTGGCTCAACGGGCTGTGGGGTCCTTTCTCACTGGACCTGTTTGCATCCCGCTTGGATCACCAACTTCCGAGATTCTTCAGTTGGAGGCCGGATCCGCTGGCAGAGGCCACGGATGCGTTTCTCCAGGACTGGAGCAAGGAGAAGCCCTTTGCGTTTCCACCTTTTTCGATGGTGATGCGAACAGCGGCGCAGGTTCGCCGGCAGGAAGTGGAGCTGGTGTTGGTGACGCCGCTCTGGAGGTACCAAGTCTGGTTTCCAGTTCTTCTGGAACTTTCCTGGGATTCTCCAATCCTACTCCCCCGGTTTCCTCACCTGCTCCTCAACCCGGATCGGGATCCTCATCCTCTCATCATTCAGGGCTCTCTCCGCCTCATGGCATGGAGGCTTTCAGGAGACGTTGGTCGCTCCCGGGCCTTTCGAGATCAGCTGAAGGTCTGTTATCCAAGGCCTGGGCTGCCAGTACGTCGAAGCGCTACAAATCCGCTTGGTCTAAGTGGGTGCGTTGGTGTCTTCGACGGAGTTTGGATCCCTTGGTCGCAGGGCTCGTACCCGTGCTGAATTATTTGGCGGAATTGGCCGTGGGTGGTTTTGCCTACCGCACGATTAATGCTGTGCGTTCAGCTATATCGGCGGCGCATCACCCAGTTGACGGTGCTCCGATCGGAGTACACCCTTTTGTATGCCGACTTTTGCGGGGCGTCCGATTAGCGTTGCCACCGGAGCCCCGGTACTCAGTCCTTTGGGACGTCAATTTGGTTTTGAATCTTTTTCTGTCCTGGCAACCTAACAGGTACCTATCGATCAAGGAACTCTCGGCGAAACTGGCTATGTTGCTATGCTTGGTGTCCTGCCGGAGAGTGTCGGATGTGCGTGCTCTAGATGTCTCAGCACGCGTGTTCTCACCAGATGGTGTCACATTCACAATTGGTCGCCGCACAAAGTCGGCTTCTAGAACGATTTCGTATCCGGCTTTCGTGGATGTCCCGAAGCTATGTGTTGTTCAGTGTCTGAAAGCTTATGAAGATATGACTTGGGACATTCGCCCTCCGGGCGAGAGACAATTGTTAATTGCCTTGCGTAAACCACACCATGCGGTCTCTTCCCCCACCATAGCCAGGTGGGTGCGTTGGGTCATGCAAGAGGCAGGTATTGATACTAAACGTTTCGGAGCTCACTCTGCCAGAGGGGCCATGGCCTCTAAGGCTTTCTCTGCAGGAGCTCGTTTAGAGGATTTGATGCGGGCCGCGGACTGGTCCTCCGATTCCACCTTTAAGAGGTTTTATTTTAAGCCGGTGGTGGATATTGCAAGTTTGGTGGTAAGTAAGCTTTGAACTAGCATAATCTGAGCCTCCGGTCCTGCCATAGAATCGAAATTTGCCTAGCATTTGTAACGGTAAGTTTCAATTCTATCAAGGACACGGAGGCGAGGATTATCCCACCCGGTATATCGTCAAGTGACACCCCCCCGTATGGCAGTAAGTAACCAGGTTTTGAAGTTTTTCATCATGGTTAAATCTGAACCTTGCATAGTTGATTCGATTGTGAAATCCTGAATTGTCCGTTACGGCGCTGACGCAGTTCTGTTTCTTCTGTTAGGAAATGATGGTTCCAAGCCAGACCAATGAACTGATGGTGTAACTTGCGCGAAGAAAGAGGAGGAACAGGGAGAAAGGACTGCCTATCTATGGATTGTGGACATAGAGGAAGGACTCCGTTTCGGACTGTTATATTATCGTAATGGGAGTTGTAGTCCCAGAGACATTGTTTTCCTTGAGTTATATGACAAAAAATGCTTTATTGTTGGTTTTGAAGCATTTCTCTGCTTTATGAGCTTTTCTAAGGCTGCTGTGTTTTCAAATTTGTAATAAATGCGAAGAAAGAAAAGCATAATCCTCGCCTCCGTGTCCTTAATAGAATTGAAACTTACCGTTACAAATGCTAGGCAAATTTCGATTCTCCTTTTCTTTACCTCACATTTTTCTAGGCAGTCTCTCTGAAGTTTGGTCCTCCTCGAATAGTAACACTTCTATTATTGACTTACTTATTGCAGTCGCTTCTCAGCAAATCACTAAATCCTGGAAGGATTCTTCAAATGTCTCCTTTCAGGCATGGTGGTATGGTATTTGCTACAATCATAGATTAGATAGAGCTTATGTTCACCCTATTACCCTAGCCATCAAACAAGATTTGCTGTGGTTACCCATTACAAACTATTTAGATATATCTGCTCAATCCCTACCTGTACACATTCCACGTACTGAAGAAGTATCCAAACCTCCTTGAGGCAATTATTAACTGTTTTGTTCTTTTTCGCTTAATAAGGTGCTATTGATTGATTGTTTGAAGATTTTCTAATGGTTAAGATTTAAATACACTGCTTTTATACTGTGTTAATTGATATTCCTTCTTTTCTTTCCTTCCTTCTTTTCTTTTTTTCCTCCCCCTTAGTCTTATTCTATCAGTTTCTCCTATGCATTATATCATTTGCTGATATTAGAATTTATTGTTTATGTATTGCACTTGTGTATTCAATAAAACCCTCTTTAAACTAAAAAAGCATTTCTAAAACTTGTTCTGTAGGCAAGGTTCTTGTAAAGAGAAAATGAAAAAGGTGAGCTTTATCAGTTTGGGCATAGAGTTGTCATGCTTTTTGTTTGACTTTTGTTTGGAAGAATTTTTTCTGAGTTGTGTCCATCAATGATCCATAGGATTGCAAATGTATTATGTTTTCAGGAAAACAGCCAACGATGTCTGCATGCTGTAATTGGTGCCCCTGTTTACAATTATTTACTAATATTTAGCAATATTGCAACATGCAATCATATTTCCATTAGTCACACTTTATCATAGTCCCACTAAATATTTAATGCGAGACGATTTAGAAAATTGTTTGGCGCTCACCTGGAGAGTAACAAAAATCTGCACAGTTCTCGCCAGACGTACGTCCAACGTAGGGGTTTGCAGGAGAGAGACCACTGCGAGGAGGGGAGGGCAGCCCAGAGATGCCACAGTAGAGGTAAGTGTTTTTTTTCTTCTTTGATTGTTTTTCAAATTGTTTTATTAGGGGGGAGGCAGGAGCCTATTTTTAGCAGAGGGGCTGGCTAACTCTGCTCCGCTCCACCGCGGAGTCGTAGTTTTGCCTAAACTCCACGTTCTCAGTGGAACGTAGAGTAGACAAAACTCTGCACACTCCTCTGGTGGAGCGCAGTTCTCTGCCCGCCCTTAGTCATCTCCTGATTTGAGTCAGATATTGACATCTCACGTGAATTTTAGTGGCTTACACATCTGTACTGATCAACCCTAAACTGTGGCATTCTTATGATCTGTGTGTCTGTTAACCGCTACATGGGTGGGATCCAAACCCAGTCTGCAAAGGGAAATCAGAGAGAGCCCAGATGGTATTGGTATGGGCCTGTGATATGGAGTCTCTGCACTTTTACTTCCAGACAAATGCATCTGCTATGTATCATTGTATTTGCGACAACACAAATGCTGATTGGGGGTCACAGATTCATATAGGGTCCGGGATCTAATGTTTGGTAAGTTGTGAGTCTAACTAGTGGCTAGTTGTTGCTGCTACCTGGACTTGACAAATGGCATACAAGCCACTGAGAGTAAGACGTGTGACTGTAGACAAATTTGGCAAAACTGGAAACACTTAAGAGTGAGGCAAGGATCTCAAAGTCTGTCTTTACTCCATGGCACATGCAGATCTGACTTAGTCAGAACCTAAACTCACCGAATGCATTGCAAGTCTAGGCATCCAATCCCCATTGGCCTCTCATACACACACTGGACAGTGTCTGTACCATTCATCATCCAATGCACACATTAGTTATGATGCCCTTGGTTCACTGTAAGTGGTGCTGGCAGAGCACATTTCTGTACTAATGCATGTTTGTGGCTCAATTCCCCAGTTGTCATAAAAAAACTACCACTCCCAGAATGCACTCTGTCCTGTACAGTCAATGTGCTACAGTGAGCCATTTGCTTCATGATAACTGCTTCATAGACACAGAATAGATAAATGGAGGCATAGGACAGCACTTTCTTCACTCACATCATACTTCCAGACACATATTGCATATAATGCACTTACCAGGTCTCTGCTGTTCATGCTCCTCCAGCTAAGCATGGAGGGTTGGCCAAGCTGCACGCAGGACCCTCCTTACAGTGGAGAGAGGCGTGGACGATGCACATGGTGCTGGGAAGATTGGCCCAATAGCGCCTTGGACTTGTGTCGGGTCCAGCGTTTTAGTTCTTCCCAGCTCTTGCGGCATTCCCTTGCCTTCCTAGTGTAAACATCCACTGCACTGCAGCGCTCACCAATGTTGGCCCATAGTGTGGCCCGTGCTGCATTGCTCAGCTTGTCCTCTGGCCCACCCCATAAAGCTGAGGATATTTGTTTAGCATCCCCCTCAGCTAAGATGTCTAATTCCTTTCAGTAAAAACTGGTGCTTTCACCTCAGAACCCTCAGCAATTGTGGGGAAAATGAGGTTGTAATGCGCAGCAGGATGGCAGAGGATCTGATCTGTGAATGAGGATGACTCAGAATGAGGAAGTTGAAGACAGTAAATACATCACAGGTATCAGTTGGCAGCCATTTTGTGTTCAATATGATTCATCCATCATCATAGATCAAATCCTCTGCCATCCTGTTGTTTAGGTAGCGTGGAAACCTGAAATAACAGTGTAAGTGAAAATTATAAAAATGAAACAAAACGTAGAAAAGACTATTTAATGAGATTTTGGCTGGGGCAAGGGTGGGGGCTGGCACAACATCACACCCCAGTTTAGTTTCCTCCTCCTTTGCATTATGGTACATGTAGCCCATATTTAGTGCTCAACACAAGAGTTGTATGTTGTTTTACAGAAAATTGGGGGGAAGCAGTGCTGTGCATCCCAGATACCTAGAGCCATATTCACCCAGAACATCATCACTCACGTTGTGGGCCCATCATTTGTAGGGGAGTCAAATCTGTTGGGGGCAAAAACTCTGACAATGCAATAATTAAGCCCTTTTGTGATTCAGACAACCCTTTTCATAAGGTCCTCGAAGGTCTCTCAGTACATATACATCTTATCCTCTGAGTCAATAGATTCCTTAGGGACATCCACTACACTGATTGGTGACATGGGCACATGATCTGATGGACGGTCAATCTTTTGACTCCTGTCAACAGCTGTGGTTTACATGCAGATAGTGTGGCTTGCAAAGTAGTCTCAGGATGGAATTTTTGGGCAGAGTCGTAATTATCCAACTTTCATAATTGACAACAGACTGCAAACCACATTTTGTCCATGACACAACAGGTTGCTCATGTGAAAAATGAGGCAACCAGATGGTCACGGACGTGCATACCCTGACCTCTGTTAGGTGCAATAGCCCAGTGTTAGAAATGGGGGTCTCTAGTTGGCAAGGGCTTGCACCTTTGTCCAAGTAGGGACCCTTCCTTCTTGTCAGGATAAGGGAGTTACACTCCTAAAATAACCCCTGCTCACCCCCTTGGTAGCTTGGTAGAGGCAGTGTGTAAATAAAGCACATAATCCAAAAGTAAAACAGTGAAAACACTACAAAAGGACACCACACCAGTTTTAGAAAAATATCTAATATTTTATATACTTAAAACAACACCAAAACAATATAAATTCACAATACAGTCCATAAAAAGGGATACTTAGCAAGAATACTTGAAAAACACAGTTCGCATGAGTCGGTAGCTCCGTCTAACAGTTCCAGCTGACCGCGTCGGTACGGGACAGCGAAAGCGTGAACAGACTCGGTAACAGTACCTTTCTCGTTGCGGCTGTCACGTTGGTGCGAGCCGGTCGTGGCAACCGTCACGGTTGTGTTGCAATATAGAAGCGGTGCAGGATGCGGTGTCCTCTCGATGTGGTGCAGGCAGCGGCTCGGTGACGATCGTCCAGGTGGCACCAGTGAGACCATGGCTTACGGTGCAGGGCAAGACGGTGCTCGATGCGATGCTGGCAGGTTGTGGTGCAGGCATCAGAGCCGGTTAGCAGGAGCTGGCGTCAGCTGGCCCAGACGGCTGTGTGGGATGAGGCGGTGCAACATGAAACTTACGAGCGGTGTCTCAAGCCACAATGCGGTCATGGGTGTTGCAGTCAGCAGCAGCCACGTGCTTTGGTGAGACCAGGATGGTGGAGTGAAACAAGGCGGTGCAGAGTGCGTTGCCCACAGGTCACCGTGCAAGCAGTGGCTCGGTGGTAGCGGCAGCGGTCTTCGTCCTTGGTGAGACCAGGGTTGTGGTGCGAGATGCGGCTGTTGCGGTCTGTGGTGCCATCAGAACACAGAGCTAGCAACGGAGTCGGTGACTGAGTCGGTTGTGTTTCCTTTCTCTGTGGCAGCTGAAACAGTGGTTCCAGAAGTGGTACCCAGAGGTTGGTGAAGTCTTTGCAGTCCCTGAGACTTCAGAACAGGAGGCAAGCTCTACAGAGTCAAAACCAGGAGGTCAGAAAGGAAAAAGACAGGGGAAACACACCAAAAGATGCCAAGTCTAACACACGGTTGCTCGGATTCAGAGCTAGCCGAGGTACAAGAGGTATGTGTGAGCCATGCGTTAAAGCTATATTGTGCAAAACACAACAGGCTAATATGATCTTGCACAAGACTTCGAGGGAGTAAATCAGCACACAACCCTATATGGTCAAGACATCTGAATCGCGACTTCAACAGACCAAAAGTGAGCTCTAGGATGGCTCTAATTCGTATGTGTGCCCTATTGTACCTACGCTGAGGTACAGTGGTTGGATATCTATAAGGTGTGAGGAGCTGTGGAGAGAGTGCATACCCAGCATCGCCTGAGGAGGGAAGAAATGGCAATTGGTTACATTTCCCTCTTTAATTTACACAGAGCATGATCTATACTTTGGTACATGCAGTGTCTGTTGAGACCGTGTATGTTGCTTGTTGATTCTTATTGTACAATGATTGTTAATGCAAGGTGGCATTCCTACATTTCATTTACACATATCCCTCATTTTTATAGCGAGATACTTACCGAATAGCCAAATGTTGCCGAATTCTCCCGCAGCCATCCGCCGGGCAAGAGGTGACATTCAGAATACAAAGATGTCATGAGTACTGCCTGGAAACACTGCATGCACATCAATAAATCTCCCACTGGCATCACAGACACTCTGCACATTGATGGAATGCCATCAGTGTCTGTTGCAGAATATGAGTGCAATGCGGCAGGTGGCTGAAGGGCCACATAGGTACAATCAATTGCACCCAGCACACGTGGGAGTGAGAAATGAGTAGAAATCTCTAGCTGCCCTTTGTCTCATGTCCAGTGTATGGGGCATTTGTATGTGAAGGTGGGCTTTTGAACTGATGCAGCTCAGTACCTGACGCAAGTACCGCGACTGGCTTGCCTGAGATATGCACACAAGGTCACTGGAGACCCTTTGGAATGACCCAATCGCAAAGAAATGGAGAGCAGAAAGTATCTTGAGATATGCTGGAATGGCATGGGAGCAGCAGGTCACAGAGTCAAGTTCCTGCTCCCACTCACAAACCATCTCCAAGATGACTTCTGCAGGAAAACGGTCTCTGGCCCTGACATCTTGCCTGGACATCCCAAATAGATGTATCTTTTGTCTGAATATCCTCTCTACTCTCCTCCTCCTCCCTCTCCTCCTCAAGTCTTCTTGTCGCATGGGCAAGGGGAAGAGCAACAAACACATTCAGCGACATGTTTGAAGATTTGTATGTGTTTGCTCTGCTTTCATATGTGCTGCAGGCCTGGGATTGGCTGTTGGGCTGCAGTGTTCCAACTGTAGCATGGTGGGTGATGGACAGCATTTGGACACATGTTTAACATTGATGAAAATTATCATCCGTCCCTAATGTGGGTATTCTGGCCCGGAGGTGAAGATTATGGCCCAGGTGCAGAAATTCCGGCCCAAGTCTGGGATTACCGGCCAGGGTACGGTAATTCCATCCCGCATGCTGAAAATCCGGCCCGAGTGTGGAAGTAAAGATAGGAGTTGTAAGTGATTTCTGTGATTACCAAACACTCGTACGTGACTTCTGTGAATATCAAAAGTCGGATATTTCGAATTTTGTCTTAGATTAGTTTTGTAAATCAGGCCCTATATATTACATGAGTGTTATTATGACAGGTAATCCAAGCCTGTATGCAGATGACAGCAGGGAAGGGATGAGGGGCAGGTATCTATCTAGCAGAGAAACTGTGGTTACTTAACGAGAGCTGGTGCTAACTCTCCTACCCACAGAGACAACTGTAATCAGGGCAGGAGGACAAGTAATGTGAAGAATGTAGTTTTCCAGACCTACTTTTACCATGGACAACCTGTGTTAAAATTGGGCACTACTTTGGAGGTATACACAGATGCAGAGTCCTATTTACTCCACTTTTCACACAGCCAAGCACACCTACAAGCATATATAGTTATACATATATAGTTATGTTTGTGTTTCCATAGGAAATGCTTTTTTTTGGTATATTTATAACTTTGGCACAGTTTGAGGAATCTTCAGAAAATGTTCCACAAAAAAGTCTGACTTGAAAGTTTTGGGATGATCCATCAAGCAGGGGCCTAAAAAAAAGGGGCGGTCCCAAAATACGTTTTCCCCATTCATTTTTTATGGGAAATTGAACCGCGATACTGCAAAAACTGCTGAATGCAATTTTCACCAAATTTCAAAGAAAAGTAGATCTTGGTTGACAAAGCATGCTTTTGTGATTTGGTCATGTCTTGGAGGATCTGCAAACTCATCAGATCTCAAACTGAGATCTTATTGGCGATCTGCGGCAGTCCTCTTAAGACTCAGGACTCTGTGAAACAGAGGATCCGCCATTCTGCTGTAATTTTATTTTCTTAAAAAACCAGTAAACGAAGTACCCCCCAGTGGTGTTTCACGGTTCAGGGAAGTGGATAAAACACAAGGTGTGAGTAGCCTCCCTCCCTGAGCTTCAATAAGCCCCAGGGACCCAATCCCACCGGGGCACAACTTTGATTAAAGTGGAGGGGGTGCGTTGTCCCCCTCTCCAAGCCTTAAATAGGCACACCCGGGTGGGTATTTCCCAGCCCGCACTCATCCTGGCAGGAAAACTCAGATTGATCCTGCCCTAGGGTGGAATGAAAAAACTACTGCTCCCGCCATGCGGGAGCATTGCCAGCTTCTGAAGCACTCAGGATGGGTTCATGCAGGGAGTTGGTGGAGGTATGGGGGTTCTGGGGGCACCCCCCAGTGCCCAGCATAGTGTATTGTGAGTGCCCTGGGTGGGCACCGGGCAATTCTCATAATGCCCTGGGCATTACTGCCTCAGAGAGTGTGGCCATGCACCACAGGGCTCAAATTGTTAGGGGAGCACCCCCTACCCTTATTAAAGTAAATGGCCCTGGCGATGAGGTCCCCAGGGCCCTAAAGGCTAGGGAGGGGAGTACGTGCCCAATGTCCAATAAAAAATAATACTGCCCCAGGAAATGGGAACCTCGGGACCTGTAATGGCTTGGGTATGGGGGCCGCACTCCCACCTCCCAAAATTGTTTTTTAAAAGTATTACTGGCCCCCACTGACACTCAGGATGGTGGTCCTTTGTGGTTGGTTGTTGCCACACCCTGTGTTCAACCAAATGCCATACACAGATGGCAGGCATGCGTAGCTTGGGGATGGCTGCTCGCAGGTTGATTGCAGAGGCTAGGTCCTGCATCCAACCTAGCGCAGTGTGCAGCATGTGGTGGGTGTGTTATGCAACAAAAAAACTAGAAATTTAATGACAAAATAATGGTTAAAGAAACGTTATAGTTAGGTAGAACGCACTAAACCATTAAAACTCACCAGTTATCTCAAGTAACTATAACTGCTGGTCTAAGGTAACAATAACTCACACCATCACCATGCACTGTTAATCATCACACATATCGCATCACTCATGACATGTTCTATGACATCATTGATATTATCACAGCAAAATTTGCATTAAGTTAGTGATGAGAAAGCTGTGCATTGCTGGCATGCGAGTTATGGTTACTTTAGGGCACAAGTTATAGTTGCTTGAGATTACTATAACTAGTGAATTCTAGTGGTATTGTTAGTTTAAAATGGTATTTTTTTAACTGACATTTTCACCTAACTATAAAGTCCCTTTAACAGAGTGGGGGAAAAAAATAAACACCCACACGCGCACATACACACACACGCGTCTGTGATGTAATTGAAACGCCTGCTCTAGAAATCGCTGCAGTTAGCTGCCTGTGAGAGCTGCAGCATGTCTTTTTTGCCTCCCCCATCTTCTCCCCTGCTGAATACATATGCTATAATCTAGTACTCGTCTCTGCTCTGCTGCCCACAGAATCTAATTCTGGTGTCACTTCCAAAGAAAAAACATCTCATTTTAGGAAGTGCAAGAAAGAGAAGGACAGGTGAGGGGGAGAGATTTGTGTAATCTGTCTTATAAATGTCGCAGCAGTTTTTTATAAAAGAAGAAAGCCAGTAGGGAGCGAAGTGCGATTTAACCATGGTCACTGCATGTATAAAAATGTTGATTACATTTCTCTGTCCTCCTATTTTTACTTCAAGGTCGCGCCAATCCACAAGGTTAACAATAAAAGCCATAGAACTAAAGGGATGCAAAGACTCGCACACAATCTGCACAATTAATAGTTTAGGAATCTGAGTGGTGCCATACATAATATTAATACAAATTAATTGAGGAATAACATGCATGTTTACATGAGGAACCCAACCCACCCACCATCGGCACCATGGTCACATGCATATTAGAAGTCAATAATTTGTAGTGTTTTGTATGGCGAGAACGCAAAAGACACAATTGATGGACGGAATGCGGAACAAATCGAAACATTCACCCCCAGTCAAGAGATATGGGTTAGATCCATCATTCTTTTGCTCACCATGCCACCCCAGTTTATACTTGGCCATATGCAAATCAGTCTTGACCCTGTGCCTCATGGGTACAGTCCAGCACGAACTGCCAAGCCAGGTCCTCCCTGGACCGGAAACAAGCAATCTAGGACCGGTTTCGCGGTTTCACCCCTCTTCAGCCAGGATAGCTTAATTCCAGTGGCACAGTGATCCCAGGACCCACGTCTAGGCATACCTGGTGCACTTAGGGCGAGAAAGCAAAAGACACAATTGATGGTGTTTGCAGAGCGCCAAATAAGGGAATATCGGATTCGAAATGTGGTTATCTATGGCAGTACCCGAGCAGTGAAAAATGTAAGAGGACTTTCCCTGCTTTGATGTTACTCGGAGAAGTGGTTGTTCCCCTGGTCTTCCCCAGCTGTGCTCGGGTCAACAGAGACCTTAGTGAAGCAGTCAAAGGGTATGTGGTGATCCTCGGCCTCCCATGGCTCTAACTCCCTCAATATTAAAGTTGAATTAATGAAGATTTGAGGTGGCATGAGAACATCTAGGAGAACCAAGATGCTTTATCCAGAAGCACCAAACATCTGCATGATGCAAACACTGAGGCAATCATTCTCCAGTGCTTCGGCAAACATCTGGGGTGCCCTTCCAATACAACTAAGAGCACTGCCGGACATCATGTCCTTCTGAAAAGGTCTGAAGACCCACCTTGTACACTTATACGTCTGTGCATGATGCCTAGTTGCCTGGGGTAAAGACAAAAGATAGTGTTATACAATTTTTCAAGGCCTGATCATAGGATGTCGTTCCAGAAATTGTAATTTTTCACCTCTCTCACCAGTGGTGGCTGGCATGTGTGGAGGGTGGTGAGGTGGGTGGGACAAAAAGGGGACAAAAAGAAATCAGTAATAAAATATTTACACTTACCTTTGTGACATGAAGTTCTCCTCGCTTGCGTCTTCTCGTGGCAGGCTCCAACGTGGGACCCAGGAAACTGTACTCACCAATCCTGGCGCTGCTCTCATGCAGCATGACAGAAGCGCCAGGATTGGAGGACATATGCAAAAGAAACAATTGATAGACGGAAAGCTGGGCAATGGAAACATTCACCCCAGTCACAAGGATCTGGGTTTAATTCATCAATATTTTGCTCACTACACCACCCCAGTTTGGACCCATTCATATGCAAATCAGTCTTGACCCTGTTACTTGTGGGAACAGTCCAGCCCAAACTGCCAAGCCAGGGCCTCCCTGGACCGGAAACAAGCATCCTGGGACCAGTTTCAGGGCATCACCCTTCATCAGCCGGGCTAGCTTGAATCCAGTGGTGTAGTGAGCACGGGACCCACATCTGTGCATACCCTTAGGATACTGGAGCACTATGCTTTCACTAACCCAGTTGTCTAAAACAGCTGGGTTAGATAAGCTTAAAATCGGCCTGGCTAGCCGGCTGACATCACAAGACGGCCTTCCAAAGAGACATGCACACTTTAAAGTGCCTTGCCCATCACTCTCTCTGCTGCTGCTAGTCATCAGAGACCCCCCCCATCCTGATGCTCGGCTCCGGATGGGGTTAGTAAAAAATAAAAATGTAATAAATTAACTCTATTTTCATTTTAGTTTTTATCTCTGTAGCCAATTTAGTCAGTGGAGCAACACTCCTTCCCCTTAACGGAGGAGCAGCCACTTTCTCTCATCCTATGTGCTTGCACATAATCATTTCTAATGACAGCAATTACCAAATTATAGGAGATCGTTTGGTCTTTCTCTCCTCTATTGCAAAATGTTATGTATGTCTAAATGTATTTGTGTGTTCTTTGTAAATTGTCCTAATAGGGATTGTTAGAGCAGTGCTACAGAAATTATATCAATATATACATACATGAATAAATAAATAAATAAATAAATAGATACATACATACATAATACATGTACAAATAATATAAATAAATAGATGCACTTTGTGATGTGTGATTTCTCTACCAGATGGTGTTATACACATATATGATTGAAATTCCATTCTGCCAGTTTCACATGATGTTCACAGGATCAAGTTGCAGTATGTGCTTAAGGGACACTGGACTACAAAGATTGAGCCAAAAGACAAAGGACAGTCTTCTTGCAAATACAAATATTGAAACCAACAGACATCCTTAGGCACCAAAATCCCATTCCATGATGCAGTCAAACCGGATTTGTTCAAATGTGAGGACCTCAGTCTTTTCGCGAGCGGTGGCTGAGTTCCAGAAATGATAATCTAATCCAGCACCTAGAGGCAACCACTGTTTTCAGCAAGGAATCCTAAACTCACCCTTTGTAGTTTGGCACAAGCAGCTAGGCTTTTGCATCATGACCTGGTTAATTTGGGTTTTAGTAGATCCCGAGTTTAAATTTAAAAGGCAGCTCAGTAATACTAACAATAATAACTTGTTTTCATATCTTGCTTGTTCATTTAGTATTCTATTTCATAGCATTGCATAGGTATTATCCTGATCAAGATTGCATAATATGACTGCAACTGACAATGGCCACACACACAAACACACACACAGGGAGGAAACACTGTAGATCAGGGCAACTCAGTCTTTCTTTTTCATAAGAAAAACCAATGTGGGTGTTTGTTTCAGAAAAAAAAGAAAATAGAAATGCCAAGTGTGGGGGGGGGGGGAAATATGGATGCCCATTAGCATTTACAATGACATAAGTGCTTAAATCATAACCAGAGAATTCACCTTCATCACAGAGGGATCTCTACGCTTGGTCATTGGACCTCTGCCAAGGGGAACAGACCTGTCAGACTGGTGTCCCACTCATCAGACTCTCAATGCCTCCTACAGCCTGGACACTTAAGTTTGGATCGTCTGGAGTTCCTATAAACATTACTGCAATTGTTTATTTATCATTGACTGTAGTGGCCATCTGAAAAATATGATCCCCTCTTTCATCTTTAATAGTGGCAGAGCCAGCACAAATCGCGCTTGGCCGTTAACCAGCACACTGGAAACCCTCTGGCTGTCCCGCTGATGTCCGAATGACAGGACATTAAGGTACAACAAAGGAATAAGGTTAATATACCGTGATCCCACAAGAACTTAAGACCCCAATAGGTCTCTAACTCTAGAGATAAACCGATCTCTTTCACATTTTTTCCACTTACGCTTTACTTTGCACTCTAGGTCCTGAAGAAAGCCCACTTGACCCACATGGGCAAACACTAGGGCTGAAACATGTCGACCTTTTTATGGATATATTTAAGTGCGGGCGATTCCTAATAAATCCCCCTACGCACGGAACAGATTTTAATACCAACTTGGACCCAAGAACTATTAAAAATTCTCTGGACAAGGACAAGTTTTTTTAATAAAAAAAGACACCCTATTTTTGAAAATTCCTGATCACTACTATTCTGACCAGGGGATACCTCCAGGTGGAGGAAGCATAACCACTAACCCTATGATGATGCTATCACGTCCCTAAGGGGTAAAGCGGAGAATCAAGATATACCGCTACCACAGACCTCCATACGTGAATAAGGGTTTTGTATCGTTACAGTGCACGAAATTTGCTAAAACCCCAGTTACGCAGGACAAGTGATTCACACCCATTTTATATTTTGATAGTCACAACCATTATCAGCATAAAAAGGTGCCTTATCCACCAATAGAAAATCCGCAGCTT
Source organism: Lissotriton helveticus (assembly GCF_964261635.1). Classification (NCBI taxonomy): domain Eukaryota; kingdom Metazoa; phylum Chordata; class Amphibia; order Caudata; family Salamandridae; genus Lissotriton; species Lissotriton helveticus. The sequence goes on from NC_136072.1 coordinate 165,817,714, forward strand.
TGGGTCTGTTCAGTGAAATCAGTTATCTTAATAGCTTTTGCGATTTGTCTGAAACTCAATAAACAAGGAACTTTACAAAACTAATCTTACAAAAATCCCAGGTGTATGTCCATGACTAATGAGTAAAACATAGCATTGGGAATTGGTTCTCTGTTTGTGTTTTGGTAGATTGCAGAGAGGATAGGAATGCACAGAAGAGTGGCTGCTTCCCCTCTCGGTGTTAATGTGCAGATAGGAAGGCTAAGCACACACTGAAATAAAGCAATAACATAAAAAGCAATGAAAGCCAGAAATAGAAGCTCCACAGCATGAAGCTCATGCTCTGCAAACTTGCAAATGAAAAAATGGAACGTGAGCTGAATCTGAGAGGGATCCATAACCCTTGAATCTGCCAGGCCCAATGCAACAACTGCGTTTAGGAAAGTGGATCTGATCAGCATGAAGGGATCCACTTTCAATGTGAACAATATTGTAAAACTTTTAACAAGGGCCTGGATGGTATATTTTCTCACAATAATAAACTGTAACTAGCTTTGAACTCTCATAGCTTTTAACCAATTGTTATCGATTGCACTTCTGAATTTCGACCCACCCCCCCAGAATATTGTGGTGCAAGAATATCAAGGATAGAATATCGAAAGGTAAAAGCATATAGGGAAGTATAGATTTACTATTACAAACCGCACATCCATGTGCCTTGAAGATATGTGTCCCGTATAGGTACATATATGTTGAAGTTTGATATGGACAATCAAGATGTACCTTTTGATGTGTTTTTTCAATATTTTGTCCCCGATATTGTGTCCCATTGATATGATGAGGTTGATGCACAGAGTGCACGCATTATTACCAATTTGAATATGCTTTTAGTTTTTACATTAAAGGATGTGTGAGTTGTGTTATTTTTTCATGCAGAACAACAAGAGACTCAAATGTGCACCATTTGTTCAATTTGTAATTGTCCCTAAGACCGCTGAGGAACTTTCAAACTGGTGAGGAGTAAATACTGTTTTAAAAATGCATCAAGAGTGTATAGGTAGCGCGCCGGACCCAATCATTATAGAACTGGAGTGGGCGGGGAATTTGCCACCTCTCCTCCCAAAAGAAATTGTAGAAGAAATGGAATAAAATGGTGCATGTGGTAGCAGTTGTCTAAAGAAAGTGGCCAAAAACTGTATGGTTTAATTTATGAAACAGCATTTGAAAATATTTCAATATTTCGTGGCCTCCTAGGCACTTCCGGGTTGCAATGCCGGGAAGAAGAAAGTTATTTAATGCCGCCGATAAACCCGCGACAATTGTAGCAATACACCCAGCCCAGTAAAGAGAGGAAGAAGCCGTTTTGTGATCATACAAGATTAATCCAGAACGATTAAGAAAATACCGAAAAAGAATTCCCGAAGAAGGAAAATGGTGCTAAGCACCGCACAAAGTCGTTTTTTAAGAAGATTGCGCTAGAAGTAAGAGCAAGCCCACGGTCTCGCAATCAAAATTGATAGAGAGGGAGTGTACATAAACATCTTGCTGGTTGCATTTGGGTTGAGAGAAGATTCAAAGGAATTGGTTTTAAAGACATTAGATATGGCCAATATGTTCATAATAAGAAGCCCTGATGAAAGCCCGTAAAAGAAAAACGAGGCTAGAAACGCGTCGGCAGGCATAATCAATTTATGCGTTTAAATAGATTGTTTCATTAATAAGGCTAATTGAATTTGGATATCGAATACTTCTTTTAACATATATTCATGCACTAAGTAGGATGATGTGCTGTTGAGTATATATATGTATATATGTGATGTATATGGGTCAAAAATGTCTTTGTTATTGACATGTTGTGTATATCATGAGGTTGTGTTTGTAAAAAATATTGATGTTTTGTTTTGTGTAAAAACAGTAATGTCAAAAATGTTGAATGTTTATTTTTGTCCAATATATGTGTTGTTCTGAAAAAAGAGAGTTTCCATAAAATAATTCATAAAAATATTTAATATAGGCTAAATAAATAACCCCAACCACTAAAAGCATATAGTGTGGTGTTTGAAATTAAAGAAATAGGACTCCAGGTTTCTTGTTAATTACATTGTTAAAAGGCCCTACCTGGGTCCTGTGAATTGGGTCTAACCCCTATCTCAGCTCTAACCATTGAGCCACCAGGGCCGGCTCTAGGCTCATGGTGGCCCTGGGCAAGGAGCGTAGGTAGGGGGCCCGGAAGAGGGGGTCCGGGCGGGGCGGAGCGTGCAGGCCAGTAAAGAGGGGAGGGGGTCAGGGTGTTTAGAAGTGGAACAGAGCCGGAGGCCGTCAAATCCCTGCCAGGGGCCACCACGCAAATATGTATCCATCCTCAGAGGATTATTATATTAAGGATATATATTGGCGTGGTGGCCCCTGGGGTTTGGTGGCCCTGTGCAGGTGCACAGCTTGCACATGCCTAGAGCCGGCCCTGGAGCCACACTTCTGCACCTATTCTTCCCATATGTCATCCATGCCATGATGTGTCCTCCCCAACATATGCCAGAAATAATGCCATGATGAACTCCTTCACCCCGTGCTAGCCATGTCAAGTTATGCTTATTTTGCTCATGTGCCAGTCATGCCTTGATGCACCACTGATACCACATGAGCCATTTAAGCATCAAATGTTTGTTTGCCCATGTACCATCTATTTCATTGTTTAGTTCTGCTCCCCAAATATTTTACCAATGCCATTACTCTGTGTGAATGTACAGACCATTCCTATATCCCCAGGGCAACCTGGTACATATAGCTGCAAAATGGGTGATCATTTCGATCACTTTGCCAGACAGGAACTTAAAATGGGCTCATTTGCTATCCGTTCTTGAAAATACATCTATTTAGTCAATAAAAATAGTAAGACAAGGCTAAAAAGGGAAAACACAATTATTAAAAAAAATATGACAATGTGATGGAAATCTCAGTTGATATTGGCTAACGAAGTGAAGTGACAAGGTATGTGAACCAGTGTAATTTTGGCTCCACCCTTACACGTCACAAATACGCAATAATAAGTGCACTTAGCATTTGTACTGTGTGTCCTAATGATATTAACCTCTTCGGTGTTCGGACGGCCAGGAGCCGTCCGAGGCACCAGTGCTCATGTGCGTCAGCTGGCTCCGGCCGTCTGATCCCATGCCACTGGAAATCCCTCCGGTGCAGACACCAGAGGGATTTCCTTTTCCCTTCAACAGCCCGAAGCTGTGTGTTTGGTTTCTCTGAAATGAAGATCTGTGCCTACACTGTGCTGACCTCATTTCAGAGAAACCGAAAATGAAATGAGCCTGTTGGCTCATTTCAGTTTCACTTTCTACATGCTCAGGGGGCTATCTCAGCCCCCGAGCACGTATAAAGTCAGGAGAGGTATAATTGGAAAGGAGAGAATCTCTCTGTTCCAATGGTACCCCTTCCTATTGGATACCGGCTTGGGGATCACCCCAGGAGGGCGATCCCCAAACAGGGATCCACCCACTGGATACCAGGGCGGGGGAGCGGCCCCTTGGTCAAGGGCTTTTGTTCTCCCTAAAATAATGTGGTTAAAAAAATCAGTCTTTCTGCTCCCTGGGGGGGGGGGGGGGGGGGGGCAGAAGGCCCACTAGAAGCCAGGGATTTTGTTTATGTGATTTAGTGGTGGGAGCTGCACAAGATGGGCATGCCAATGCCCCCACCACCCCCAGAAAAATTCCAGTCTTTCTGCATCCCCTGCGGGGCAGATGGGGTAGTAGGCCCGCAGAAAGCCCACTAGACGCCTTGGATTTTTTTAAAATTGGCTTGAGGGTGGGGGCTGCCCTACATGGGCATGCCAATGCATCCACCCCGCAAACTCCCACAGTCTTTCTACCCCCGCTGGAAGTCAGATGAGGGCAATAGCCCCGATATGCCCCCCTGGGGGGGCAGAAAGCCCACTAGATGCCAGAGATTATTTTTTTCTTGTATTTAGTGGTAGGGGCTGCCTGAGATGGGCATGCAAATGCCTCACCCCCTCGCAATATTCCAGTCTTTCTGCCCCCAGGAGGCAGAAAGCCCACTAGATGCCAGGGATTATTTGTCTTATTTTATTAAGGGGCTGCCCAGGATGTGCATGTCAATACCCCCATCACCCACAAAATTCCACAGTCTTTCTGCCCCCACTGGGAGGCAGATGGGGGCAGTAGCCCCCAATCTTTCCCCGGTAGCAGAAAACCCACTAGATAACAGGGATTATTTGTTTTATTTTATTAAGGGGTGGGAGCTGCCCTAGATAGGCATGTCAATCCCCACCTCCCACACAATTCCACAGTCTTTCTGCCCCCAAGGGAAAGATGGGGCAATAGCCCTAGATCTGCCCCCCCGGGAGGGGCAGAAAGCACACTAGGCACCAGGGATTTTTTTAAATGTATATAAGGGTGGGGACTGCACAAAATGGGCATGCCGATGCCCTTACCTCCTCCCAAATAAATTCCAAAGTCTTTCTGCCCCCCGGAGGCAGAATTTGGGCAACATCCCCTGATCTGCCCCCAGAGGGGCAGAAAGACCACTAGGCACCAGGGATAGCTTTTTCTTATACATAGGAGTGGGGGCTTCTGAGAATGGGCATGCTAATGCCCCATCACCAAAAAATACTTTCTGCCCACCCCCGGAGGGCATATAGGGGCAATAGCCCCTTATCTGCCTTGTGCTGGTCAGAAAGCCCACTAGGCACTAGGAATATGTTTATGGGCATGCCAGTGAGAAGCCCCATAGAAAAGGGTTGCTCTCTTTTTTTAGGCACACATTTTGGCTGTTTCAGTGATATTTGTATTCTCATCTGCACACAAGCGGTTGTAGAAAACCATTAGAAACCAGGGAGAGTTTGTGTGTGTGTGTAAAATGGAGTTTGGCAGATGGTCTGCTAGTACTGACCTTTATCTGGGATTTTGCTGGCGGTGTGTGTGGACCTGCACTTGGCTAATTGTGTGGGGGGACTTGCACTTGATGACGGTGTGTTTAGATTGCCGCTTGGCTGGCGGTGTACGCGGACTGGTGCTTGGCTAGCTGTGTGCATGGATGGTGCTTGGCTGCAGGTCCAGACTGGCTGTAGCGGGCACTGGACGTTTCCCTGGTGGGCCGGAGGGGTGGTCGCTGGTTTTCTGGCCTTGAGGGTTGGGTTTGAAACTGGGGGCCGGTTTTGCAGCAGTGCTGTAATATTGGGCCCCAGTTACAAAAGCGAGAGCAGTGCTTTTCACTAGCACGCCCCCTCCCTCCCAGGGCCAGTTGAGCAGCAATCTGCCAGGGCTGGTTGCTGTTCCCAGTCCAGCCCTGCTTGGCTGGCGGTGTGTGGGGATGGTGCTTAGCTGGTGGAGTGCCTGGGTGGCGCTTGGCTGGCAGTATGCGTGGATATTGCTTGGCTGACTGTGTGCATTGATAGCATTTGGCTGGCGGTGTACATGCATGGGGCTTGGTTGGTGGTGTGTGTGGATTGTGGTGTGGGTGTACTGACTCTTGGTGGATGGTGTGGCTTGCATGGATCCATCAGTGTTTTCTTTCCTAGAATCCCCCGCAAACTTCCAATTTACTTTCAAAGTCACATTTTCCTCACATTTCTGTGTGGGTAAGTTGTAGGATCACCGCAAAGGCACAATTTTCCTACTAGCCAGCATTCCCCTTGGTCACCTGAGAAAAATTATACCTCACTTGTATGGGTGCACAAAGTGGCATCAGCCTAAAAACATATAAACGAACTGCCCTTTTGGACCCGCTTTGGGCCCCCCTCAATCTCTACACGTTTTTGGCCCTTCCATGCCATAGGCACTTGGCCCATCCACACAAGTAAAGTATCATTTTTATCGGGAGACTGAGGGGAAAGCTGAGTGGTAGGAAATTAGTGCTGTGCTGTGATCCCACACCTTTCCCACACAGATGTTAGAGGAAAATTTGACTTTTTAGCTAAATTTGAGGTTTGCAGCAAATTCATAGAAGGAAAATGTCGGGAGATCAACTCAAGCCATGCCTCCCTGGACTCCCACGGGTGTCTAGTTATTAGAAATGTCTGGGTTTTTTAGGTTCCCCTAGATGTCTGAAAACCTGGGACCAAAAACACAAGCACCCACCTATCTATCACAAAACAACCTGGTTTTTCAAGGCGGTCACCTGCATTTTTGGTCCCGGGCTCAGCAGCCATCTAAGGAAACCTACAAAACCCAGACATTTCTGAAAACTAGACACCCAGGTGAGTCCAGGGAGGTATGGCTTGTATGGATCCCCCAATGCTTTCCTAACCAGAATCCCCTGCAAACCTCACACTTAGTTAAAAAAATCAGATTTTTCTAAAATTTCTGTGTGGGAAAGTTGTGGGATCACCGGGCTGACACAAATTCCCTACCACCAAGGCAGTACACGTGAAAAAAGCAAAAACAAGGAGAAATAAAGCATTTCTCCTCATTTTTCCAAGTTAGGACCAGGGTTTCTCTGGTCTTAATTTTGGCGCTGCCTTCTATTTAGGCCACCCTTGTAAATAGGGAGCAGGTCAAAATCAATGGGTGTTGCGGTGGAACGCCCACTGCAACACCCACTACCCACCCCTTTCACGCTAAGCATAGCTTGAAAGGGGGCCTTATTTACAAGGCAGCATTAAGCCACACTAAGTGGCTTTACGCTGCCTTGTAAATAAGGTGAAGCCCCTATCGCCACAGGAACGTCCTAAAAAGTGATTTTCCTGTGGCGATAGGGGCTTGTACATATACCCCTGTGTGTCTTAACTTTATTAAATGACATTAATTGCTTAGGTGATTAAAGAAGACCGTCCTTACACTATAAAAATGTATTTACTTTAGAAACAAGTAATATGTGCACTAATGTTTCATATTGCAACGTGTAATATGAATCTAATGTAGTGACATCTTTCATTCATTTGTGTTTGAATGTGCACACGTACATTAAATGTGCACCACTGATTTAAAAAGTTAAATTTGTCATAACTAGTCCCATATTTCTTTCTGCATGAAATGCTGTTTTGCATTTTTTTGCTTATGTGTCTTTTCCTTACAGGTACATGCACATGGTTGGTTAGTTAGTTAGAATAGATGCAACACTGTACTAGCAACAGAGAGAGCCTGTGAAGAAGACTTTGACAAGGAACATGGAGAGCCAGAGTGTCAACTGAAAGTTTCCATTTATTAATGTTGCAAGGAAACACAGGTAATAGAGGACAATATCGTTCCCAGGTTTGGCCTGAGATATTTGGGAAATGTTGCAGCTCAGAACATGAGAATGGGAAGAACATTTGAGGCCCTGATGATGCGAACATAGAGGTGTTACTTTAGAGACATTTGTGGTAAAAACTGGTGTTCACACTGTCTGAGGATGCATCATTCTCCTTTGGATTTTTACAGGTTTAGATCTCTAGGATTGCCCTTTGACTCTTGCTGAGTATGGCTTAGGCTAACACTTGTTTCCCAGTGCCAAGAAGTCTCTTGACTAAACTTCTGGCATGCTGACACCTTCCCTCATTTTCCTATTTTCCTGCCTTTCCCTAATTACTTTAGATCCTTTTAGGTTTTAAACCACCCTCTTAAGTTTGGATGTACTTTAGATGATTTTGGACTTCCTCAATGTATAAAAGACAGAACCAGAAACTCTTCCCTAACATCAAATTCTGCTTTTGATCTTTTGTAGTGCTGTGACTGAACTTTTTGGCTGCCTTATTCTGGTACGCCAGAGCTTCTTTAGGAGGTTGGGTTATCCAGCTGTATCTTTACAGCATGGCATTGACATTTGTTTGCCTTAACCAGACTGCTAACTTGTAATAAACTATCTTACCCATTGTCACTGATTCCAGATCCAAATCGACTGCACTGTTTGATTAAATCCTAACTCCCTTTATTTCTCAGTAGTCGAAAAAGGTCTATCGGACAACAGATGGTAAGAGGGTTGGCCCATCCCTGGATCACGTGTAATTAGCACCAGTAAGTATGAGTGACAAAACAGTCATAACTTCTAATTAAAAGAACTGTTCAGCCTTTTAGATATTAAAATATTTAAATGCACAAAGTAAAGAATCATGTTAATGCAACAATAAAGTTGGCCATCATCCCCACTCATACCCCAAGAACAACATGGGAAGGGGACAAGGTAGATAAATCTTCTAGTAGGAAGAATGAAAGAATAATTCATGTTATTCATTTAGATAAAGCAAAAAATAATTTTGAAAACAAAGCAAATGAAAAGTAAATACTTATGAAGATTTGTAGTGACACGTGATAAAAAAGACCCTGCTAGTGAAAATCAGAGCCAAGAGGGGGTAAATACTACCCTTAGCCGCCCCTAGAGATATCCCAAGACCAGCTACCTAACTGCATAATTTTAGTTTAGAATGAGGGCAGATTCATTAATTCAAAATGTGTAGCTATTAAATAACACACAGTTGTGACATCACCATACTACTCTAAAGACTGTTATGACCTCTAAGCTCTAATGTAATGCTTTGCCAACATCAAACGACCCATTAGCTTTCCTAGCTCTTTAATGCTTTTCCTGGGGATATTTTTAATCAGAGTAGGTACTCCAGGAAGCAGCTTTCTGAAACGTATGATGGGTGTGTGTGTGTGTGTGTGTGTGCGTGTGCGTGTGCGCGTGCGTGTGTGTGTGTGGGTGGTGTGGGTGAAGAATCATCATGGTAACTCTCAGTAATTAAATAAAACCTCATGCATGTGTTCCCTTTCGAAGGGGTCCTGACCTGTCATTTCAAAAAGGACTGTTGCAATTGGAGCATGTCCAAGGTTGATTTACATATTACTGATCTGTGTCTTAGGGGTGCACTGAGTGAACAATAATGGCATGGAATGCAGCATCAGTGATCATCAATAGCTAATATAAATTCAAGAATGGTTTACATCACTTCCTAGTTAGTTGCAGTAGATGTTCTAAGTTTGGTGGGTATGCCCCTGAGCTGGTCCCTTAATTGCCATGCCACAGGACTGAATTTATCCCTCACTGATAAAAACTAAGTAAACTAGAATTGGTCTAGAGTTGCTTTTGTTGCCATCTCATGAGGGCCTGCCATGTGCCTTCGATCTTCATTCCTCCTCCTCAAGAAGTACCAATGATGATCTGTATATTACTAGAGTGGGTCAGAGAGTGAAGACTAATGGCTGAGATTAATTCCAAACAATCCCCAGTGCCTTATATTAATTCAAGAATTAATTCCATCACTTTGTTGTTTGTTATATAGCACGTATGACAGTGCACACTCCTATTTACTCTGTAAACCTTCAGAGTAATCTCTAGTGCTGGATCCAGCAGAAGACTTTAAAGCTCTACACCCTTGTATGTTTTTGAAATTTCTCCAGCTTTGAAGTTTGTGATATTTAAAAAAAACAGTAAAAATGGGGCTCTACTTGACAATGGGAACGTTGCTGATAATCCCTACAAGCCTGATGCGTGGGAGTTAGAGCCCACAGGTTCCCAGGGTAGTACATTATTCCCAATCTTAGATGCCAAAATGGCAGCACTTTCTAGCATCTAGGAAAGGCAAGAAGGTGACAGACAGTGCTGTGGCTATTGAGTTTTAACACTGTGGAGTGGTGTGGCTCACTGGTTAGAGGCGGCAGACCCGTAAGCAGAGAACGGCCCGGGACCAGGGTTCAATTCCTGACGTGGCAGGGTCGTGGACCAGGGTCAAAACGGACTCGATAATTCTCGCCTCGGTGCCTACTCTAACCAGGGAACACACTCGGCAACTCTGGGCATTAAGCTTGCCTCATCTCTACAACGGCCCCCCACAGACACCGGGGATGCCTGTTTTCACCTTGGAGATACCCAGAAAGGGACCATCTCACAGGGAAAACCAGGACGGGTTCCCCAGTGGTCTTCAGCGCCAGGATACTCCATGGAGTCACAGTGTGCTTTACAAGTACACCCACACTGGCAGCCCTGAGACGCAGCAGGAAAAACAATGATCTGTAGGCCACCTTCGCAAGGGCAATGTTTCTGACTTTGTCCTTTTTGAGGTTTAATATTTGATCATATAAAGGATGAAACAGTTCTAAATCTATACTTGGAGAAGATATCAAGCTACCAAAGCAGTGCGTCTCTTCAGTCAGACCAAGGCTTGTGTCCTTGTGTTGTCAAGTCTCAAGCTGAAATTGTACAGTTAGACACTTCTATTTATAATACCAGGAACATTGATAGATTTTAGTCTCTGTCTAAATAATAAAACTTGATATCCAGGTAGTCATGATATCACAAGATTTACTTTGATCATGAAGCAGAGCTGCTATAACATAGGGGCCCATTTACTAATATTCCATCATGCAACTTGACAAGCAAGGAAACTTGCTCTATAGCATTGCGGGAAAGAGAGACATTAGCAATGCCCCATATTTACAAATATATGGAACATTTCGTCTCTCCCCTTGTGCAGAGGTACTGTGAGCTTGGTGCCTGCTTTGGGGGAAGGTTTGTTTTGTAGGGGAAGACATATCTTTTTGTCCGAAAAGAATCCTTAGAGACATATTCCTCTTTTTATGAATGCTGCAGAATGCAGCACACTTGGAAAAAGGAAGTAACAAGGAGAAATTAAGATATTTCTCCTCTTTAAAAGTAAGTCAGTAATCACACCTTTTTTTGGCACAAATCCAGGTTTACAAGTTCTTGTAAATCTGGGTTTGTGTTAAAATACATGGATGTATGCATAGGAATGCCCATGTTCCACCCATGTAACGCCTACCTGATGCAAAGTGACATAAGGCAGTGCTATGTGCTGCCTTGAGTTACTTTTCTATGTAGTAAACCATGCAAAGCAACACAAAGTCGTTTTGTGTAGCTTAGTAAATGTCAAAAATGATTCTGCGTTGGGGCTCCGTCACAAAAGTAATGCAGTTCCGATGCAAGTTTATAGATTAACTCTGAGCTATTGTTTTTTCAAGGACAAAACAATGACAATCAAATGAAGATCTCCCAGGGAAGCTTGAGGGTAGCTGTTAGACCTGTCAACCTTATGGTGGCCTTCCCCAACATTTTGCATGCTTACCTCCACTTGTTGCTGTATCTTTTTGTTGGACTCAGCACTTTACCACTGCTAATAAGTGCTAACGTGCGTCTCCCCTAAACATGGTGACATTGGTGTATACCTGATTGGCATATTTAGTTGATTTAATAAGTTGTCAATTATAAAGTGGTATACCATCTACCCAAGGCCTGTAACGTAAATGATACTAGTGGGCCTGTGGCACTGATTGTGCCACCCACACAAGTAGACTTTCAAACCTGTCTCCAGTGCAAGGCATGTGTGTGCAGCTTACTGCCACTTCTACTTGCCATTTAAAACCACTTGCCAAGCCTTCATCTCCCCTTTTATTCCACATAGGTCACCCATTAGGTAGGCCCTAAGTAGCCTTTTAAGTAGAGTGCTGTGTAACTAAAAGGTAGGACATGCACTTTGACGTTTTACATGTCCTGGTTGTGACAAACAGCTAAATTGGGTTTTCACTACTCCTCTCATAGGCTAGTATTGGGAATTCCTTAAAAACATTTAAGCCTTCATTTCTGTTTAGAAAGGAGTAGCTACATCATGTTTCATATCTTTGGAATGGTAATGATAAATCCTCTTTAGTGATAACATTGGATTACACATTACTATTTTAGAAATGCCACTTTTAGGAAAGGTAAATGCCTCTTCTATTAACTTTAATCTCTGTGGGTGCAGCCTCTCCCCAATACACATCTGGACTGGGTCACAGCTACCTTCTGAGTATTGTAAGTATTCTTCCAGATAACCACAAACAGAGGAAGATGAGGCTTAGCTGCATTCTGAGGATACATCTGCATTCATCTGCATTCTGATGGGACTTCCTGGGCAGGGAGGAATGGGAGGGGCTCCAATTATACTTCAATAGGTAGTGCCCTGTCCACATACAAAGCACGGATTTACGCCCACAGATAGCCTGGCAGACAGGAATGGATTGAAAGGGATCCTTGTTCACTTCAGAGAGCTCCTTTTAAGTCACCCCCTACATCACAGCATTTTTGGGTATATATAATGAGGCTCTGACCCTAACAAATCAGTACACTACTGGACATGGGAAGAACTCTGCTGGAGTAAAGACAGCTGTGCTGTAAGGATTGCCACGTTGCCTTGACTGACAGTTCTGAAGAACTGCTTTTCTGCTTTACTGAGCTGCCCTTCTGCCTTCTGATCTCTGCCCTGCTGAGGACAAGGACTGGGCCCAACTCCTTTGAACCCAGAGTGACTCCAAGGACTTGCTGGCTTGCCTCCTGTTTTCTGAAGTCTCAGGGACAAAAAGGCCTTCCTGCAATCCTGCTGGTGCTGCTGGAATCTGCCATCTGTAAGTCCTTCTCTTGCCTGAGGTGCCCCTTCTAGTCCTTCTAGTGAGGTCTGCAACTGTTTTCTACAAAAAAAGATACATCATCACCACTGTACGAGTCGGAAGTCACTGATTGCCCTCTGACGTCGAAGCAGAGGGTGTCTGACGACAGAGGTTTCACAGCCTGCATGGCCCACAAAGATGCTCTGATTGGCAGAACAGCAACACAGTGCCTTCATCTCTACGGAACTCAAGAATGATGCAGGACCCCCTATGGGCAGCTCAACAATGACGTAGTAGGCTCATGATGGTCGAAGCTTGCTCCATCCAAGTTACTTTTTCAGCGGTACCTGCAAGAGTTTCACAGCCGGCCAGCCCTCCATCGCAGTTGGCCTGAACTTTGGATTCACCCCACTCTCTCACGACCTCAAGTAACATTGTGACGGCCAGTGACTTCTAAGAACTATTTTTTAATTTATTTATTAAAAATTCATATCTTCACTTCTACTGAATAGAGTTTTGCCATTGTGGTCTTATTTTACTCAGATAAATATTCACTATTTTACTAAACCTGTGTGGAGTCTTTTTGAGGTGTTTTCATTGTGTTACAGTGTGTGTGTGTGTGTGGGTGTATATATGTGTTTTGCACATATGCTTTACACATTGCCTCTAAAGTTAAACCTGCCTGCTCTGTGCCAAGCTACCAGAGGGTGAGCACAGGTTAATTTAAAGTGTGCATCTATATTACTCTGACTAAGATTATGGTCCCTACTAGGACAGGGTGGAAACCTCTGCCAACTAGAGGCCATGGGCCTCATTTATGGCATTTTGGCATGGGAAAGTGCTGCAAAGCACCTTGCTGTGCTGCCCTACGCCAAAGTGAAAGGGTCGTAATGCACTGTAATTAAGCAATCTGGTGCATTCCTGTCCTTCGGCCTGCTGGTGTCGAGTTGGCAGCCTAGTGCAAATGCAGGCATTCTTGCACAGTGATGCAAGGGTGCCTCCGTTACAGGCAGGATTGTTTTTGAGTAGGAAGGGACACATTCCTGCACAAAAATAATCCTGCAAGGCATTTTCTGCTTTCTGTGTGTGCTGCAGAATGCAACACTCGTGGAAAGAGGAAAACACGAGAAGAAAGAAACGTATTATCTCCTCGTTACACCTCACCTTGGGAAGTGTATGGATTTGAAGGTTCCCCAGGTTTACATCACTTTGTAAATCTGGGGCAGCGCCAAATTCCATGGGTGTTGCCTGGGAAAACCCATTGCAATGTCCATGGAATGCCTGCTGGGTGCAGGTTAAGGCAACACAGTGATTTACGAGGCCACTCAAAGCCTTGCAGAGTGGCTTGGCGTGGCTTGATACATTTTTATGACAGCCCTGCATCACGCCTGTATCATTTTACATGGTGAAAAAGTGGCGCAGGGCTCTCATGAATAAACCCCCCAATTTCCAACAGTAGGCAAATCATGGGCTGGTCAGATCAATGTTCAATTTGAGTCAGTGGTTGCAAGGTGGGGCTCACTGGCACTGACCTTTGGGAGCAGCACTTATTTTTCCTCAATAAAATTTGATCCAAAGCAAGAAAGAATAAAACTCAAAAGGGAGGAAGTAGCAGGAAATGAATGGTGGAATAATAGCAACAAAGGGAGAAAGCAGGGATGAAAAAACTGCTAGATTGAGACTAAGGTGTGCTAAATTAAAGAGGCATGAGATAGAGTTATGACTACGAAGCCTTCGCATGCCTCATCCTGACCTTCAATAGCACCAGACGGTGGCTTCAGAACAAAACTTTGCATTTGAGCATTTATTTTCCACATATTAAACACTGGGTCAGATTTATTTCATTTGGGAACATGATATGAATTCCACGTCATAAGAAATATTTGGAGTTAGATGGTCTAATTTATACCATCAAAAAGAACCAAGGCCAGCAGGGAATTAACAGAGCTGTATCCATCCTCTTACTTTTTCAATACATCTTTTCTGTTGAACAATTACTTCTGGAAAGTCATGGAAGATAATGAGCATTTTGAAATGTTATGATCTCATATCATTTGTGGATCCCATTGAGAATGTGTTTCTCAGCCTCCATACTTCAGCAGATGCAATATTTGAGCCTTGAAAAAGCAGGTTATACAACAGTATTACATATGTTAACTGAAGAGTAAAAGATAACCACTCATCATTGTAATAAATAAAAAGAATTGTAAGTGAAGAGTGTTTCCTTTACAGTGATTTCTCCTTTACAGCCAGTTATAGTGCTATGAAATATTTTGGTGTTTGCTGGGTATATAATTGGACTGCTACAACAAACACCTCCCTGCTGCACCTTCCTACCTGAACCATCTGATTTTATGGAGGGCAATGGAACTAAGATTATGAAAACTGCATGGAGGATGGGAGTGAAGCATAAAGTAAAGTAGGATTGTATGTATTTGTTATTGCAGTCTGCAATCTGTATGGGGGCTTATTCAGACTTGGTAATGCATACACACAGAAGAAAGGAAACCACCACTTGGTTACAATTACAGCTGGCATAATATATGTGCATAATTTATTTATTCAGGTTTCTTGTAAAGCTTGACTACTCACCTGTTAGGGTCTCAAGATGCTTTTGGGGGACGCGGTGGTGGATCCACAGTTCAGTTGAACCCAATGTTTACGCTTTCTTCACACACAGGAATTACTTCTGCTGAAAGCAAAGAGGAATTCCTTTGTGAAAACAGAGCTACACCTATTGAAAAATATGTTGGTAATTCTTGGTCATGTCCCCAGACTGATCCCAGAAACTCAGAACTCAGAATCATTGAGTGGTGTGGAGGAATTACCAGCTAGAATAGATAATTCTATCATAAAATAACATAGACTTGCGGGAAAATGCAGTGCTACTGCCTGGCACCTGAGTTGACACAACCGCACCTTTTTCCAGTATCCCTGCTCTTCTTGCCGCTGACCGTCGACAGCGGCCATGACCAGGCATTATTACCCAACACCTTTTACTCTGGTGTCCTGACAGCTCCTGCGAGCTGGATTTTCTCCTGCGGATAAAGCTGCAGGCACAACACAAAAACAAACCATAACCATAATGTTAATTGAATGAAACCTAACCCAACTATCAAGTTTACATGTCAATGAGTGTATATTTATTGACATAGTGTTTTTTTTTAATCTAGTGTTCTGTGCATTGTTATGTTAAAATAAGAAAAAATAACATAAGCTGTGATGCTGTGTATGTGATCTTTCAGGATGATTTCATTTCATGCTGCTCAATTTTTTTTAATGTGGCCTGTGTTGAATGGAACTCTTCTGATGCCACTTGCAGCAAATTCGCCATTCGGCACATTCTCTTCTAATTTTTCACCGTTTATGCTCCTATTTTATGGTGGAATGCAGCATTTGTGCATTGTGAAACTGTCTTTCACTGCCAGTGCTCTGTCCCTAAAACTGTACTTTTTAATTGACTACACCCAATTGGTTTATGTAGCTTATCAGGGAGGCTGTGGTAAGTTGATACTGAAATGACATCAGTGGCATAAAAGTTAAATGTTGCATGTGGGCTGCAGTGTATATTTACATCAACCATGTGACCAAACTCTACGGCTCTAGTGATGCTTTTGTACATTGGGTGGCCTCCCCAACAGGAAGGAAAACCAGCACCAGCACTGAGAGAGGTGAGGAAACTTCATCTCCATATTGGAGTGTCTAGAAGGTGGGAGAAATCTTGTGGAAGTGGAGAAAGGATGTGCCATTTTGGATGAAGGGCTCTGGAAAGTGTTGAAGTGAACTAGAAAGGAAATACTGAAAAGGAGGTTGGATTTTATTGAGAAAGTTGGAGTAAGAAATTATCCAGTAACTTGCTAGTGAACAGGATGAGACAAGCACCTAAGCATAACCTCTTTAGAGTATTTAAGGGCCTGGCAATAAACCCCTAAATAATGGAGGATTCTTCCTGAAAGCTGGGAGAAAGAAGACCCAAGGACTCCTGCTGGTCTCAGAGGACTGGAACTGCTCTCAAAGGTCTAGTGATTGCTCTCCTCTTACTGTTACTGGGGCATAAAAGGCAGATAGACTTCCTGGGTTGAAGAAGGCCCTGTTGACATGTTTTGACAGTATCCCGATGGAGCCATGTCTAGTGAGAGTCTTAGTGCCAAGAGCCCTGTTGTGAGTCCCAAGGTAAAACCCTAACCAGGATGAAGTGGAAATTTACTCTAACAGTAAAGTCACCTCAGCAGCTATGAAATCCTGCTTAGTCTGGCTCAAAGCATACACCACATCAGAGCATGTACCACATAAAGTGGTCCAGATAAAACCTTACAAATTGAGATTGGGTAAAACATTGACAGACGGATCCCTAATTACAGAATTATATGGAGGGAATATATCAATTAATATAATCCTACTACACAAACTGTGTTCCAAACTGTTGTTAACCAGGGATGTGTACTGTGTATTTTGTATCACTCTTGTATATATTCTCCTACACTAGCACTGCGTAATCTGCACTGTTCAATTGTACAGCTTGCATCTTGCATGTATAAATCATATATGAAGTGTGTTGGATCTGACATTCTTGGTGTGGTTGCCTCAAAATTTTACCTTCCACCCTCTTTTTTTTGCTGACTTCTATTTGCTGGCCCCGCACACTTTACCACTGCTAATGTGCTTGTGCTCTCTCTTTTAAACATGGTTAAATTGGCTTACACCCTATTGGCATATTTAATTTATCTAGTATCTTGTAAAATGGTACTCCATGTTCCCAGGCTTGTAAAATAAATGCTACTAGTGGGCCTACAGTACATTTTGTGCCACCCACTTAAGTAGCCCTGTAAACATGTCTTAGGCCTGCCATTGCAGCCTGTGTGTGCAGTTTTAAACTGCCATTTCAATATGGCAAGATAAACCCCTTGCCAGGCCAAACCTTTCTTTTAAATTCATATACACTACCCCAAGGGTAGGCTCTAAATAGCCCTTAGGGCAGAGTGCAGTGTATGTAAAATGTTGGACATGTACTTTTAAGATTTACATGTCCTGGTTGCGAAAAATTCTTAAATTAAGTTCACTACTGCAGGGTCTACCTCTCCCATAGGATAACAGTGGGTTAACATATTACATCTAATAAGTGAGAACTTTCAATGGGGAGCAAGTTGCAAAGTCATGTTTGATGTCTGCAAAATTGTAATTACAAATCTTCTTTAATGGTACAGTCAGCAAAGCTACACTTTTGAAAATTTCCCTTTTGGAAAGTTGCCATTTTTCTGCTTTAACTATTTGGCGCCTGCAGCCTGTTCCCGGATCACATGGCTGGGTGTAGCTTACAGTTGGACTTTGTTTACTCCTCCCAGATAGCCACACAATAGATGAATTGTGTGTGCCTGGAATGGGGCATCAACTGGCAAGACGGGGTGGAGCTGGGCACAGGCCCACTTGCAAATGAATAGGCTGTGCCCTGCCTTCACACAAAGGTATTGTCACCACTGCTTCGTTCATTCAGCCAGCTTGGAGCCAGGACGGGGGAGGTATGAAATTTCAAGGACTTCAAATGATATATTCTAGAACCTTCTACTTCAAAGTAGGCACCAGGTATAAATAATGTACCATCAGACCCACCTCTTGACCTGTGGAAGACTCAGAAGGAGTGACGTGCTGCTCTGCAAGAAGGGCTGCTACTCTGCTGTTTGCTGCCTTGCTGCCTTGCTGCCTGAGTAAAAGCAATGGACCTGCATCTTGAACCTAGGACCATCTGAGGGACTACAAGGGCTAGCTTGCTAGCTTCTTGACCAGATCCTAATGGACAGACAAGGCTCCAACCACCTTGAACCCAGCACCTGGACTCTGTCTGCTGTGTGCCCTGTTCCCTGTGCCAAATCTGCCAGCCCACCTGTGGTCCTGTGACCAGAACCAATTCAGCACAATGCATGTCTTCGAAGCCACATTGGAACCTCTACAGAGCAACGCCTCCCAAATGCTGGACCTTGCATCCCAGCTCGCAGTCTCCTCTGAAGTGCTTGTGTGCGACGGACCTTTGACGTAGACCTTCGCATCATAAGCCCTTTGTCAAGGTGCTCCTTGATTACAATGTAGGACTCCGCACCGCAGCCCCGCAGCTTCTTCAGAACCCACAGGTGTGCAGTGCATCTTCGATGGAGGACTTTGCACCACAAGCCACTGGCATCCACAACGATGACACAAGACTCCATATCGAAGCCCCACAGTTCCTCAGAACCGTAGTTGCACAACACATTCTCAATGCGGATCTCACAGTGCTCCACAAACCAGGAGTTAGTGTACTTTGTTCAGAGTGCCTAACTGGGCCTCTGTAGCCAGTCCGTGCTCCATCACAGTCGGCCTGAACTTGCCACTTTGTCCCCGGTTTGTGCTTTGTGCTTCTAAGCACTGTTTTCACTTAAATCTTTACAATTGCAAATCCCTGGTTCTACTGATTATATTTTGTCACTTTTATCTCAAATTATTTATTACTGTTTGAAGTGCTGCATTTAAACATTGCCTCTAAGTTAAGCCTGCTTGTTTGTGCCAAGCTACCAGAGGGTTAAGAACAGGTTAATGTGGGGTTCGCTTGTGTTTCACACTGACAAGAATGGTGGTTGCTGCTAGGAGTAGGGTTTCACCCCCCTCAACTAGTAACCCAATTTCCAACAAAGAACAATATTATTTTAACCAAGGAGTTAAGTGCTGGGTATTGACTAATGTTTGTATAATTGTATATCAGCATAACACTAATCGTTATACAATTCAACTGAATTCCTTTAAGTTAGACTATAGGCATTCCTTGAATGAGTCTCATGGGACAACTGTTTTACACTAGGCTCATGGGCATATAGGGCTATACTTTATTTGTTTTATACAGAAATATAAATTTGACACACCCAAATATCTTGGTAAAGTCAATAGGTCTGGTTTACAAGTGAAAATGCAACTCAGACTTATTGGATTTGAAAATGCTTGTTTACCTTTGAACTCCGATACCTGCCTATTCTCAACACTTCTACTATTCCAAAGATGAATAACAGCACATCCTTGCATCTTGTACCCGTAAATGTTGTCTACCTGTCTACTTGATCCAACATACTCTACCCTGCTTGATATCTTCAAAAACTCACTAGCACTCTGTTTTCTCCCACTTATTTCACACACATCTAGACACTACTTACAGCTACCTGAACACACTAAATATAAAAATGGTAAAACATACTAATAGAGTTTGCCCCAAGCTATTTTTTTTTTAGAATTTACTGTTTCTCAAATACAGTTTAATCTAAAGGTGGCTCATAAGCTCAATCACTAAATCCAGGGCCACTGGAATTATGCAGTAAAGGAAGGCCAAATTATGTGGCAGGATTGATTAAAGCATGCATCAAGGAAAGGCAAATTAAGCAGTATAATGCAACACATTTTGTGATAGTTTTACTTCACACTCTTGAAATATTTTACTCTTGTTAACACTGTCTGGACATTGATTGCATATTATTAGTACCAGTTTAACACCCAAACTTTATCAGTAAGCAACAGAAAGGTGACCAGTCAAGCAGGCAAAGAGCCTTCCACTGCCCGGGAAAAGATTTAGGTGCATTTGAGTATCTTTTGAACCATTTGAGCCAGAAACAATTTTTGGGGTTAAAACTGTAGAATATGCAGCAGATGGAGCATTATGTGAGAAATGCAGTAGATCTGTAATTATGGGGAAAACGCCACAGCTGCCCAATGACATAACTCCAGTGGATAAATCCTGGGGCTGATTTACAAGTCCCTTGCGTCACTCTTGCGCCACTGTTGCATCACTTTCGTGATACAGCGGCAGCGTGAAAAATGCAGCCAATTTACAACGTGATGTATCTAGGGAGATGTGTCACGTTGTAAAGCCTTTGGGCAACATTATACCTGCGTCCGGTGTAATGTAAGTGGGCGTTCCCACGCAGGAAAGCCTTGTAAAAGTGACGCAGTGAAATGTACAAGTTTTCACTGCGCCACTTCTAGGACACCACTGCGTCAAAACCTTACACCTGCTAGTGACGCACTGTAGTGAGAATAGGCCTTAACAGGCATTGCTGTAGTTGCGTCATGCTTGTGGTGCGTGACTTATGTGCCATGTGCGCTGTATTGTAAATACGGAGCATCCATGGTGGCGCAAGCGTTTCGCAGGCTAGCACAGGGAAACGGACGCATCTCTGTAGATGCGTCAGATTCTTATAAATCTGCTCCCTATGCATAATTTTCTTATTCTTTGTAAATCGCGTGAATTAGAAAGTCTTGAACACCATCATTAATATGATGGTGTAAATAAATAACTATCAAATTGCACCTTCAGTTTGTTTTAGACAAAAGGTTGGGTTGTTGTTGTTTTGCAGCAGTATTTAGAACGTGGCTAAAGATAGCACATTTCCACACTCTGCATGACTTATAGGCAATTTATGTGAAGGAACCCCCCATGAAGGTAGAAGCTGGTACATCACGACTTGCCTCTCCTGATCTGTGTGGTTGTTAATTGGAAGTGAAGGTTCAGGGCTGTGACTCAGCGTGTGCATCCAGTATGGCCTCTGGTGACTAGGGTATTGTTTATGTTGGCTGATGATTATCTGCAAAGAACAGGAAATTTCGTCCAATTAGACAAGCACGGAATGAGCTCCAACATGTTCTGTGTATAATTTAAATATTCTTCTCACCATCACATGCGGTTAAAGGACCAGCTGCACACCCATCCTGTATTAAAACATGCACAGCAATAAGGGATTTATTTAAAAGAGATTTCTGAAAGCCGAATTGTTCCTTAATATTTAATGAAGTAACATATTAATAACGATTTTTGTTTTTTAGCTGCAGTCTTCATTTCTCCTTAATCAATATGTATTTGAAGGAATGGAGAGTCCCTTTAAATCTGCACATTTCCCCAGTAATAGAGTGTAACTCTATTACTGACCACTGTAGGGCATGGAGAGAATACAGAAGTATTATGTCCCTTCTTCAATACATGTAGCTTGTTAATTGGTCATGCCAGGGTCCCATTGGATGTAAACTCAAACACAGCTACCCTCAGAGGTCAATCAGGTAGTAGGAAACAGCAAAGTAGGAAGCTGGGGAGGCTAAGATAAAGTGAATGTTATGCTGTGTTGTGTTATGTTAAAACACAATTATGTTGTGTTATGTCATGTTACTTTCAAGACTTTGACCAGCACTTTCTCTTGAACAGAGGAAAGCTTTGAACTTTTGTATTTTGAAAGAAAATAACATACAAAAAACCCGACCGTGTTGCAGCTACCAACTCAGTTGTTGTCGAGAGCAAAAGTAAGAACACAAGTGATCTATCAAGAATTTTCACTTTGTTACATGTCACATTGTTTAACATATAATGTATACCATAAACCTTATCAGGTGTACCTCCGGCACTAAGTCTCGTACATGTTTGTGTGTTACCACAGTATGGACTTTTAAGTATCACCCTATAAAAGTATTAAGGTCAAGAACACAACTTGCAAAATATTGTCAAGGTAAGTATGCTAAATTCATACTGTCCTATGTATGGTTACCTAGACCATAATGCACACATCAGCATGATGCAATCAGTATTGCATTAGTTCAATATTGGTTATTTGATATTGTGACTTAACACCTGAAAAGCCCCCTACAAGCTCTTTATTTGTCACTCTTAGGAGTTCCCTGCTTATCAGTTAATTCTTCAAGATGACATGGTATTGGAAGCAAATTAAAGTAGGCTCAGAGCTGAGCACATTTGTCCAATAAGGAGCCAATGTCTCCTGCTGTTTGCTTTAGCTTCCTCGCCTCACTCCCGGACAACAAGCATTTATACATATCACATGCCCACAACTGGAGCTTAGGACCTCACAGAGATTTGCAAAAGAACTACAATTCATGTCTTCACCAATGTCACCCCAATAGATATTAACATTTACATCAGTTTTCCTTTATCTTTCGTAGGGACAGGTCTCAGTAGAAATACAGTTTCAATTTGTCATTTCCAGCTGCTTTTTACCACTACCACCACCACCACGTACCACCACCACCACCTCCATGAATCTATTAATTGCCTCACATGTTCATCACACCCATGTCTGTAGAATATTTGATACAGGATTTCGTGGATTTAGTCTAGTGAATGATTAGTCGAGTTATATATACTCGATGCACGCTTTATATTGGATTACATTACGCTTGATCCACCCGATTATGGCTCTACAAGATTTACATATTCAGCACCATTATCTTTCCTTTTCTTGACCCAGGTCCAGGTCTTATTTTCCCTCCATCCCTTCTTGAACTTTATTTCTGTTGGCAAACATGCCTTGCACAGCTCTAATATTACTCCTTCTCCTTCTGCATATTGCTAGATTTACCACATGTACTTTATTTTGTCTGTGATTTGCCTTTTTTCTGCATGTATGTAATGACCTGATAATTCTGCCAATTGCCAGGGCATACTTACCTTATCCCTTCTCAGGACCCAAAAGAATACAACACTTCACAATACTTACTCAAGAAAGGAATAATACTAATAATTACCTAGAATATCTGGCTATTGCCGAGGAACTCGCAAACAACAATAACAAGGCAAGTAACAACAATACCAGTGGCGACAATGCAAACAACCCGGGAAAAACAACGCAACAAGGCCACTTGGTAAAACAACACAACAAAGCCACCCAGGTGGGACTGTATAAACAACGCATACCCTTCCTAACAATGTCTCGGGTGGATTACTTACTGGTTTTGGTTTCCCTGGATAAGAACGGAGCCCAACCTTCAACAACTACCTGCAAGAAGGGAAACTTACCATTCTTCCGATGCTACAGCACTTGGACCAGAAAGGCCCCGACCTCCCATCCCAAGGAATACAGGCGAATAATGGTATTTATTCTGAGGTTTCTTTATTACACAATGTAAGGACAAAAGAAAGAAATCACTACTATGTCACGATAGACCTTCTTCAAATCAATCCCTAAGCAATTGGTAATGCAATTAGAATACACATATGTAGAGCTCATATGTAAATCAGCATATATCCTGAAATAGGAGAAAATAGTTAGATAAGAATAGTTTGGAAATAAGAAATAGTGGAACACCTCATCTGGGTCCTCATTTATGAAAAGTGACGCATCGCTGCGTGAAAACAGCGCCCTCCTTGCGACACCAATGATGCATCATATTTACAGTATGATGCATCATGGTGCAAGGAGTTACAGATAAGTCAGTATTTCTGACGTATCTGTAGGCGCAAAAGTGACGCATTGCTGGAATGTGTCACAAAAATGACGCAACTCCAGCAATGTGTCCTTTCACATGGGGCAAGCCCCATGTGAAAGGGCCTGCGTCAGTCTTACGCCTGCTGTGAGGCAGGCGTAAGAAATTGACGCCTTTGTGTTCTAGAAGTGACGCAGTGAAATCTCATAGATTTCACTGCGTCACTTCTACGACCCTTTCTTGCGTCAATACGCCCCCCTTGCATACATTATACCTGGTGCAGGTATAATGTGGCGCAGGGGTTTACAAAGTGACGCATCTACCTAGATGCGTCACTTTGTAAATATGGTGCAACAAGGCGCATTTTTTAAACCACTGGTCCGTCACAAAAAGTGACGCATAGCCTTATAAATGAGGCCCCAAGTCTCTACACATCCTGCTTCCACTTCGCCAGAGGGCAGTCAGTTTCTCCAGCCGAATCAGGATTCTCTACTCCACCGTCACAGCTACACGTCTGTACTGTGATGAACTACTAGTGGTCGAGACCCGACCGCCCTCTTAAGCTTAAGTACAAGTGAAAACATTGGTCGAAGCTTCAAGCAAGCCTCACCCCCTGTTCTCATCAGATTCCTGTACCACCCCGCGCCAAGGTCACAGCTTCAGCTAGCTAGGCGTCTGTTATGACTTCGAGGCAGAGTGAGCACATTCCTCTGACAAAAACCGGTTCCTACTAGTATACGAAGTGCGAAAAACAAGTGAGAAGTAAAACATGGCTCCTCACCTCACATGGCTCCTCACCCAGAAAGGCTTAGAAGATGGCAACAGCTTAGAAAATGGAGTTGCTCAAGCATAGGCCAATATTCCCGCAAAGAGCCCAAATTAGTATGCAAGATTGATTAGAGTATGTCAAAACCAATAGGTAAGCCCTGCCTTTAAGCAAGATATAGTCAGACACAGAAAGAACATTATCGAGTCCTATTTACAGTCAATCTATATTATGCAGACCTGCATAGCACTATATTAGAGCAAAATATACTGAGATGGTAGTGGGCAATGGTCATAATCAAGCCAATTATCCATAAAAATGGCTCAATCACTACAATGTAGTAGCCTTTGCTTACTCATATGTCAAAGTAGTTCCGTCACAGATATCAGCAAACCCTAATACCTTTCCTTTTCTGTATATGTGTAGTGAAGGATTCAGGACAATCCTTGATAGGGTGACTAGTTATGAAGGGAGGTGATGTTGGACCTCTTGATGCCACAGTGGCTGTGGGATTATATATAATGCACACACTGGTGGCTGCCAACTTTGGCGAGTGGAGGGGCGTGTAAATGGGTGGAGGGTGGTTTCATAAAATTGAAACAATTAATTAAATAAAACTGAAATGTACTTACCGTGGTTGCGGCTGCGTCGTCTTAGCTCCTGTCTTCTTCCCTCATACCTCCAGGGTCCCAGCTAACTCTCTTAACCAATGCTGGCACTGCTCTCACAGCATAAGAGCAGTACCAGGATTGGTGGGAAAGGCCTTTATCAGCGCTCCTAAAAGCACTTGAGCCTTTTTGAGGGTCTAAAGTGCGCATGTGTGGCTGGCCGTTGATAGATGGCCGGCCAAAGAGATATGCTCACTTTAAACAAGTGCAAAAGGCAGCCCAACCTCATCCCTGCTGCTGCGGTAATTAAGCAGCATCTCCACCCCCGTCCTGACACTCAGTGTGGGACGGGGTAGGGAAAAACTAAAATGACAATGAATTAAGTTTATTACTGTTTTATTTCTCCATCCATGGGTGCATTCCAGTGGGGCGACAACCCTCCGCTGTAACAGAGGAGCCACCCCTGAATGCACGTATGCCTCAAAATTCTTATTGCTGTTATTCTAATGGAATGTAGAGATATGTGGACTGAGCCAATGTCCCAACTAGATGTTCTGCTTGTAATGGTACGGATGTTAAATTATGGGGCAAACTAATCCATAAGTATGTCAGTTGTTTCTTGGTCAGGTTCCTCTCCTGACAACTGAGGACCACATATTACCCTGGTGCTTCATGAGGGCATCTCATGAGATTTTGAAAACCATGAGTGCTTGCACGGGAACATCCATGTACTACCTATGGGATGCCTCCTTGGCACAGAGTAGCACACAGTGGTAAACAGTGCTACTTTCTTTTACTTATTTAAAAAAAAAAAAACTAATTTGATCTGTCTAGTTTCACATATATTGCAGGGCTCTGCACTCCAGAGACATCTGCACACATCAAACATACATTGATAGTGACTTTTACTTTTGCCGGTATTAGCGAACCACATTATAACAAATCCCCCCCAACTCCCCCCCCCCAGATTGCGCTAATGCCACATAAACCTGTCCATCAATTAACATCACAACCAGGGATACAGGTCCCTCCGATTCGTCCCACCCCGCCACCACCGTCCAAGAAAGTGCACGGGAATTAGTCCGGCAAGCGTGCCTCTACTTCCTGTGGCGGGTCCAATGACAGACCCCGGTAGTCTGCCCACCGCTTCCACTTTGTTTTACTTTTAGGTAACTTTCCAGCACATAGAAATGTTTCCCTGGAAGTAAATAACAATAAATCTTGCTCCATATGTT
Source organism: Lissotriton helveticus (assembly GCF_964261635.1). Taxonomy (NCBI): domain Eukaryota; kingdom Metazoa; phylum Chordata; class Amphibia; order Caudata; family Salamandridae; genus Lissotriton; species Lissotriton helveticus. The sequence goes on from NC_136072.1 coordinate 165,843,827, forward strand.
GAATGTTTGAAGAATGAGAAGCAACACCTACAAATGGTATGTTTCTCTTGATAAGAACTGTGTTGGTGATGCACTGTGTGGCTAAGATTAACTTTTAGGAATAGAACAGATATGAACACACAGTTGAATGCTTGTACCAGGGATACATTTCCAAAGAGCTTACAGCTTTACATATATATATATATATTATGGTTTTAGCTGCACAAGTGCAGGTCCCTATTCAAGTTAATATATCGCGTGTCCAGGGGTCTTTCAGTGAGAATCCTTTTAACACCTGCTGCCTACCTCCTGCTTACTCAGTGATAAAGGATTAACTGCTCTGGTGACAACCAGAATGCAACACAGAGGCCAGCTTTTGTGACATGGGTGAATGGGTGCATCATGTCAATGGCAGCTGCACAATAACTCCTGCTGGCAGCATAATTCACAAGGGCTGCTGCTTGCAAACATTATGTTATTTTGAGCACGTATCTTCTGTGCTTTGGGACAAAGGGATCTCATGTCCATCATTTCTATGTGCAACTTTTATTAAATTTAAAAAGGTTTTACAGTCACGTCTATCTGCATTATGATACACTGCCAAAATAATTTTGTTTACATTTTATATTAACCAGCTAGTATGTTTGGTAATTGTATATACACTAGAAATGTAAATAATTTGCCCTATTTGTTTGTCTTAGAACAGAGGACCACGAGATTCTGAACATGGTGGCACATTTACCCTTACTTCCCACTAGCTGCATTGTATTTCATGAAAAGGAGAGAGTAGAAATGCTCTAAATTTACAAAGATATGTAACATTTCCACTGTGTGCTGCCTAGTGCCAATTCAGGCACTCTAGCACCATAGTGCAAAGGTGCCCTCCTTACCAGCAGGATTGGTTTGTGCAGAATGCATCACACACAGGAAGAGGAAATAACAAGGAGAAACAAATATTTTTCTTGTACTCTCACCATCATCTGGGAGGCCTACCAATTTTACGCATCCCAAGGCTTTAACCCCTTCGCCGCGGGGCTAATTCCCCTGCGACGCTGGGGGAGGGGGCCCGTGCACGGCACCGCGGTGCTCTTGACGAGCTCAGCTCGTCACGCAGCATGGTGGCGCTGTGCTCATGGCGAGCTAAGCTCGTCATGACCACGCCCGTTTGAATGGAACGCCCAGCAGAGCAGGGGAATTATTTATTTATTTATTTATTTTTAACACTTATAAAGCGCTGCTTATACCCTTGGGCGTCAAGGCGCTGAAACCAATATTAAAGAAGAAATGGGGGATGAGAGAATGAACAGATTTGACGGATGAGAAAAAAAAAAAGATTACTGAGAGAAAAGCCAGGTTTTCAAAAGTTTGCCGAACTGGAACAGAGAAACGCTTTGTCTGATGTTAGGAGGCAAGGTGTTCCAGAGTCTGGGGGCCGCCACCAAAAAGCGTCGGTCACCCCAGGACACTGTTTTGGTGCGAGGGACAACCAGTTGGTTGAGAGTGGCTGATCGTAAAGCTCTTGTAGGTTTGTAAAGTTGAAGTTGATCTCGTAGAAAATGTGGTCCTTGATTATTGATTGATTTGAAGACTATACAGAGTGCTTTGAAATGAATTCTTTTTTGTACAGTCAGCCAATGAAGATCTTTTATGTTTTTGGCAATGGATTCGAACTTTGTTTTGCCAGTAATGAGGCGGGCTGCTGCATTTTGTATAGTTTGGAGTTTTGCAGTTACTCGGATTTGCGCATTGAGAAATAAACCATTACAATAATCCAGGGATGAGAGGACAAGAGCAGAAACCAGTGTCTTAATAGCAGAGTCCGGAAGAAAAGGACGTATTTTGCGGATCATTTTTAGCTTTAAGTGCGCTGTGGATACTGTTTTGTTGGCGTGATTCATGAAATTAAGTCCATCATCAAAGATAACACCCAAATTCCTGACCTTCGAGGTCGGCGTGGGAGGAGTGCCGAAGGTCTCTGGCCACCAGCAGGTGGACCAGGCTGGGGAGAGTGGACCGAAAATGAGTACCTCAGTTTTTTCTGAGTTTAGCTTTAAGCAGTTTGTCACCATCCAGTCTCCTATGTCTAGGAGCCCTTTCTTAAATTTTTCAGCTACTTGTTCTCCGTCGCCTTTGATCGCCAACACTAGTTGGGTGTCGTCGGCGTACGAGGTAAGGCTCATCCCATGTGCTTTGATGGTCTTAGCTAGGTCAGACACGTAGATGTTAAAAAGTGTCGGACTAAGGGATGAGCCTTGAGGGACTCCGCAGGGGGCGGAGAGTTGGGCTGATTGAAAGGGTCCTAGGATGACAGCCTGCGTTCTATTGGCAAGGAAAGAGGCTATTAGGTTTTTGGCAGTATGACAGATGCCAAGTCCTTGGACACGGTCGACCAAGATGTTGTGGTCGACCGTGTCGAAAGCCGCTGATAAATCTAGCAGAACCAGTATGGCAGTGCCACCCTGGTCCCTGATAACCCTGATATCATCAGCGGCTTTGATCAAGGCTGTCTCGGTCCCGTGATATTTTCGGAACCCGAACTGCGTGTTATCAAGAAGCTGGTGTTCTTCAATAAACTCAGAAATCTGGGTATTCATGATCTTTTCAATTGTCTTTGCCATAAAGGGTAAACTAGCAATTGGTCGGTAATTTTTTAGCTCATTTTTGTCGAGCGAGGGTTTTTTTAACAGCGGTTTTAGTAGTGTATTTTTGAGAGGGTTCGGGTAATAGCCTGACCGCAATATTAAATTGCAGACCTGTGTGAGTGCCGGTATGATGACGTCTATGACTGGTCTGAGGACAGATAGAGGGCAAGGGTCTAGGGGTGAACCTGATTTGATGGTCAGTAGTGTGTTTTTTATTTGATCCTGGGTGACTGGTTGAAAGCACGGGAAGGCATTAGCTGGGGAGGAGGTAACGGATGAAGTTAAAACCGAAGGTGATTTGGAGGAGAATGCTTGGTAAATGTCATCTACTTTAGTGTAGAAAAAAGATGCAAGAGAGTCACACAAAGATTGTGACGGGGGGGGCGTGAGGTCCGGGGAATTGCCTGATAAAGCTTTGGTGATAGAGAATAGTTGTTTACTGGAGTTCCTGGCCTTCTCAATTTGGTCAGTGTAGTATTCTCTTTTAGCTTCTGCTATCATGTTTTTATATAGTGCTAAGGATTCCTTATAGGCAGACTTACTACCGGCATCATAGTCTTTTCTCCAGGTTCTTTCCTTGCTGCGGTTTATCTGTTTTTGTGTCCTGAGTTTATCGTTATACCAAGGAGCGGTGGGTTTAGCTCTGTTACTGGAGTGTTCCTTGGAAGGGGCTGATTGGTGTGTTGCCTGACCAATCCAGTCATATAATTGCTGGAGAGCTAGATTAGGGTCTGAAGCGAACCCTGGGCAGGTTTGTATGAGTGTAAGCTTCAAGTTTTCTAGATTTATATTTTTCCAGTCTTTAAACGATAGTTTAGGTACAGGTTGGGAATTGTTGTTACAATGATTGCTAGTAACAATATTGGCAAAGATTGCAAAGTGATCTGTCCACGACATGGGCAAAATATTAGTGATTTGCAGTCCTTCTAAGTTGGAAAAGATGGGGTCCAGAATGTGGCCTGCTTGGTGAGTGGCTGATGTAACAAGCTGTTTTAACCCTAGATTGCCTAAATCAGTAGTAAGGGCAACAGAGTCGGCTAGGTGATCCAGATCTAAATGAAAGTTCAGGTCGCCGAGAACCGTGAAGCTGCTTTCTGTTGCTACAGATTCCATTATGGTGTTTATGTTAGACAGAAAGGTTGTTTTTGATCCCGGGGGCCGATATATTAATATACCCTTGAAATTAGACAAAGGGGAAATATTGATAGAAAATTGCATGGCCTCGCAGGCGGTGGAGGGAATAGAGGTTGTTCTAACAGGGTATAAATCTCTGGCGATTATAGCCAGCCCTCCCCCTCTTTGTTTGGGCCTGTCCTGACAATATGCCTTAAATCCCGGTGGCACAGCGATGACCAAATCTGGCTGTGAGGAATCATCTGTCCAAGTTTCTGTAATGAACAAAATATCGAGAGAGTGGTCGGTAATCAGATCAAATATTTCCTGCCTGTGCTTACCGAGTGAACGCGCATTTATAAGGGCTATAGAAGTGATAGCACCTGCATCTTGGTTAATTGGAGTGCCGATAGTTTGTTGGGGGAATAGTAGAGGGATAGTGTGACGACAGTGAGGGCAAGTGGTGGCCATGTCTTTATGGATCTCTGATGGATTGATATGTAAACACTTGGACGTATTAAATGGACGAAAGGCATGTAGGTTGTGACTGGAATATGTTGTAACATTTCCTGATAGATTTTGGGAAGGAGTTATGGCCCTGGGCCCGGTCCCGGCGCGGACGGGCGCAGATGGGCTTGCCTCTGCCGCGCCTCCGGCGCGCCGCCGGCGCGCCCGCTGCGCCCGCCCGCTGCGCGGGCGGGAAATCACTTTACTTTTATGCATCGAAAGGGCGGGAAGGGGGGGAGTGCTGGATCGACTAGAGCGCAGCCCTTCCCTGCTCAAGATGGCGTGTGAGGCAGGAGTAGTCACGTGACCGCGACCAAAAGGGCAGCGCTGTTGGGGGTGAAGCTGCAGTCGCGCAATGCAGCGCGCGATCAATTTCCAAAGGTGAGCACAAGAATTAGCCACCAGCAATGTATTTAAAAATACATCTCACAGTTATGACCCTATGCACGGACAATAACAACAGCTGATAAATGCAGTATACAAGTTTTAAAACAGAGGATAAAAAAGAGAATCCCCCGGAGAATTATCCCGCGTGCGCGTTCTGTGGAGGTCATGACGAGCTCAGCTCGTCATCAGGACAGCGCCACTGTGCCTCATGACGAGCTGAGCTCGTCATGAGCACGCAAGAGGTTAAAACTTTTTGTAAATGTGGAATGGTATCAAATGCATGGGTGGATGCACGGGAACGCCCATGCTCCACCCGTGGAATGCCTCCCACCTTAAAATGCAACATAACACAGTGCAAGCGGCTGTGTTACATTACTTATCTCCCATGCAAGTTGGTGCAAATCGCCTTTTGTATGCAAGAGGGTGCAAATCGCCTTTTGCGTGACTTTATAAATCTGGAATTATGCAATTGTGTTGTCTTGCCTGATACAAGGACAGCGCAACTTCCTAATAAATCTGGCCTTTGCTCAGCTAAAGTGGTCATCTTAAGATATATCTTTTGTTCTTGCTGGTTTTATGTCAAACTATGTCAAATGCATCTTATATTCATCCTAAACTGCTGACTAGATGTACTAACATTAGGAATACTGATTTACTAATTGTGATTCTCTCTGAATCGCAATTAAGAAATCGGCATATCTAATGTATGAAACTCTTTTGAGTTTCATTAACGATTCCTGGTGGGTCGCAAATAGAACTACCTCATGAATAATAATGAGGTAGGTCGGGATTTGTGACCCATTAGGAATTGCAGCCAACACTAGGATGGTGGCCTGCTGAGGTCAGCAAATTACCATGTCTGTGATTGCTTTTTAAGAAAGCAATCTTTTTTTTTTAATGCATCCCATTTTCTTCAAAGAAAATGGGCTGCATTTTTAAAAAAACCTGAAACTTTGCAGTTTAATTTTTAAAAGTAGACTGTGTTCTGTGAGATCACTGCCTGCTCTTAAAAATCTTTTTATTTACATTCCCAAAGGGGAAGGGGTCCCTTGGAGATCCCTTCCTATTTGCGAATGGGCTACCACCTACTTGAAGTAGGTGCTAAAATGCGAAATTGTTGCTACCACATTTCGGTATTAAAACATACATCCATACCACATACATACATAGCACTGCTATTGGGTATTAGGAAGGAACGCCCTAAGCACGCCCCTTCCTAATACTGAATGAGTCTGTATATGCAATTCCAAACTAAGATCCAGTAAGATGTTGCCAAATCCTAATTTGGGACTGATACATACCAAAATTTATTTTTATGGTCAGTAACGGGCCAGTTTTGCGAATCAGGCAATTTGCGACTGGAAAAATGCTTGATACATCTTGCCTTGAGTTAGGTGTATTGCTTCCTTTTGACTGGTGGTGTTTATTGCATGGCACAGCATTGATATTTACGATCACACATCTGTGGCTTCCTCATAGCAATGAATTGCCTTCCTTCTCCTCCCCCTGATGAGTGCTGGCGATAACTTTACTTGATATAACCTGAGTATTGTGTTATAGCAGTAACTTGCCAAGGACAAGAAAGGTAACAAACACGCTGATAACTTTAGCACTTTTCTACTTTCCAAAATGCCATATATGGTAGCAGAGTGTGGGTAAAGTATGTCTACCAGTCATCCAGATGAATCTTGGGGCCATAGGTACAGATCTTTTTGTAGGTCACAAATGGCCCGATTCACAGATTTGGTTGCCTCTTAGGAACACATTGACTTTCTCCAGAAGATCCAAATATGGGAGTTTAGAAAAAAAGATAATTTGGCAGAGGCCAGTTGCCGACTAACTGATTGCTAATTCAAGCTTGAATTAAGTTTAAGGTGCCATGTTTAATCTTTATACACCTTCCACATAAAGTGCCTATGTGTTCAAGTGAGAAGGTTGAGAGTTACATAAAGATTACTGTAGTCCCAGGACCAATAATTAATAACATATATTCACTTTTCATTTTAAACCGTCTGGGCTCTTTGGCTCTGGTTGTGGAAAAAATCGCAGGTTTTGAGATCTTGAGGAACATATTAAATGTGTTTTTATTCTAGTTATCAACATTTTTAATGGCAGTAGGCCCTCAGTTTGGCACTAAAGTGCCACAAAGCAACATAGTATTAAAGTTGCTATTTAATTGTTCTATCCATTCATATATTCACCAAAGAAGGGAAAAAAGATCTGGAATTTCCAGGTAAGAAAGCTTTGCAACAGCACTTGTAAGATTTCTACACATAACTGTGTTAATACTGCTGTAAATTTACGCGACAATAAATGTATTTTCAAAAACGGGATTAAGTTAGTGTTGTCAAAATCTCCCAATAAGGCAACTCCATCAACCCCGAGTAAGGATATGTGGTCAGGTAGGGCCTGCAGCCTAGGCCTGAGGCTACTGGTTGACAGATCACATGTGGGGTGGCACGTAACCAGCCGGGCAAGCACGCAAACAGGAAAACCCCATAATAGTCCCACCGATAGGGAGAAACACCACAATGGTCTCAGGAGATTGACCCCAATAACGCATATATGTCCGGAGCGGTGCCATGTTCTCAAAACACCATAAAGTTAGATGCCACATGAAATTAGGAAAACTCAGCCAATCAGAGCACAACACACACAGTACACACAGCAATCATACACTCCTCTTACTGGACTTCATTGTGTCCACGCAAGGTCGAGCCACACCTGCATTCACTATCAAGTAGCCTGATTTACAAATGATGACTAGGCCTGCATTCTTTTCTCTAAAAATTGTTTTATGATGCTCCAAAAACTATATATAAATGCACTCAAAACAAATGCGTGTTGAGACAGTCCTTAGACCCGTTCCTGTGGATGTTTCCTGGTCAAAACATTTAATTAAACCAACTTTTCCTGTTTTGTCAAATGCCTCTTGTCTTTTGTTTTTTCAAGGTAAATTCATATTCCAGCAACAGCTGACAATTCCATAATTTAATGCAAGGCATCTGCCCATGCTACCTCAGTAAATGGCAGCAAAGAGTGCAATTTTACAGGCGGATGCTGCATTTTGGGCTTCTTTGCTGTGGAGAGAACAAGCAAAAATGCCTGTTTGCCAATGCATCTGAAAATCCTCTCCCCACTGCTGGCTGTACAAAGTGAAGAAAAGAAAGGAACTTACATCAAAACAATTAAACAGTTAAATAAAAGGTACTTCAATATACCATAAAGTTGACAGGTGGAATGCTTTTAAAATTTTCAGATACTGGGGATCTCTCATGACCGCATTCCAATCCATAATATGTTTTTCCACCACCCTTGCAATCATACTGCCTGTCATTTTCAACGCCTATACTCCTACCTGGCCACCTGGCCCACCATCACCATTCAGGAAACTGCAGTGAGCATGTGCACCATACACTTTTGAGTACCATCAGACCCCTGCCCTCATCACGTAATTCACTAATGAATCGGCACGGATCAGCTCAGTCCTCACCTGATCCTGAATGACTCGATCAGCAAGCAACCTTCCCGGATGCCTGGAAATGTGCCACAGTTTCCCTTCTCCACAAGAAACCCCCAGCAAACCCTAAACCGCTAGCCAACTACAAGCCAATCTCCCAGATACCTTTCCAGGTGTAAGTCATTGAGAAGGCAATGAGCATGCATCTAGCAGCCCACCTCAACAAAACAACCTCCTCAACATGACCCAATCGAGCTTCAGATGCAAACATCAACACTGAAACAACCCTAATCACCATCTGGGATGATATGGGACTCATCATGAACAGAGGAGGTCAGCTGCCCTCATCCTTCGGGTCCCAACTCCTGCCTTTGATCCCATCTCCCACCCCATCCTCATTCAACCCCTACACAATGAAAGCATTCAGATGCTCTTTTCTCACAGGCTTCACCCAGTCAGGCAACCATACTCATTTAATCTTAGCAGTCACCAACCAAATCTAAAGAGTCCCACATGGATCCTCCCTCAAGCCTGCTCTGTTCATCCCCTACATGGTCTAACTCGCCAGCATCATTCACTCCCAAGGAATCAAAATTATATGCTACATAGATGACACCCAGCTCATCCTCTCCCTCTCTGACAAAACATTGAACACCTGGACCAATTTCTGTATGCCCAAAGTCATCAGATGGATGAAAATCAATCAAGGACCCCACAGACAAGACAGAAGTAGTCATCTTCGGTAAAGACACTTCGCTATGGGACTCAGTTGGTGGCCTGCTGATCTTAGCCCACACCCAACCAAGCCCCATGCAGAGAACCTCAGGATAATAGTCTACAGTCACTTTGATTTGAAAGACCAAATGAACACAGCCTCTGCCTCCTGTTTCCACACAATCATGATGCTCAAGAAGATTTTCAAGTGGATTCCCTTCAACACCCCCAAAATTGGCACCTGGCCTTTATAACCAGCAAGTTGAGCTATTGCAACACACTATACGTAACAAACAATGTGCATCTGACTAGAAGACTCCAGATCAGACAGAATTCAACTGCCAGACTCACACTCAGACTTCCCTCCCTCACCCAAATCACCTGCACCTCAAAAATATGCACTGGCTCTTTAGCCACAAACGAAGGCGTTGCCCGGGCACATAGGAGTGGTGGGGCATGGGGTGTCGACAGTTGACGATAAGGGAAATTCAAATTAAAAAAAAGTCAGCGATGCGGCGAGCTCAGTGTAAGTGCTTTTCTTTTTTTAATTTGTTTCCCTCGTCGTTGATTGTCGACTTTCCCCCACCCCGCCCCCTGCTCTGACCTGCACGGGCCGCGCCTGCACAAAGGGCACTCTTCAGACTCCTCACACACAAATATAAAGCCGTGCACAAGACTGACCCCACCTACTTCAATAATTGCATTAACTTCCACATACCTAGCTAACACCTCGCTCAGCCAGACTCCTACTCTTGCACATCTCTAAGATACACTGAACCAGAGCTGAGCTTTCTCCTATCTCGCTCCCAATGCCTTGAATAAACCTATCCCTGCTCAATATAGCCCCCTCCTCAGTTCTTGAATTTTGCAAAACCTGAAAATGACTTTTCACCTAGTATGGGGGCTGGCACTCAGCCAGGGAATGGAGGCCTGGGCATGATTTCCATGCAGGCTGTATTGCAGCCTGCATCCATGCAGGCTGTATTGCAGCCTGCCTGGAGAACATGGGAAGTGCACATGACTGTTTTGGGCTGCCCGAGAGGGCTGACCAAACATTCATGTGCACTTAGGAGTGGGCAAACCACTCCTCCCCTCTATCCTCAGAGCAGCCCCAGCCTGCTCAGAAAGCTACCGCAGCAGAAGGAAACATAAAAGGATAATAACACAAGTTATGGGGCAGTGGGGCGACGCTCCTCCACCTTAGCGGAGGAGCCGGCACTGCTCTATTACAAGTTGTCAGTAGAAGTGCCTGGTCATCCTCTGTAGTCAAAAATGTGCCAATGTTGTTTGGTTATGGAGTAGGGCTATTCTGCCCCAACGTGAGTATCTAGATGTAACATAATATCTTTTCATGCAAGTAAGTAGGCTGACATGCTCGACCTCGCAAATTCATTTTATCAGCAAGATGGCAGACATTGATATTAGTTTTGAAAGGCTGATGCAACTTGGGTCAACGCTCTCACATTCACAGTCAGTTTTCATTGTTCTCAATTCACAACTAGCAAACTAATGATTATAGATATCTGGACAAGGTGATCTAGGGCTGAGTATAAAGATCATTATGATATCGTATTATGAACACGGAGAAAAAACAAGAGTGGTAAAAGAATCAATGCACAAAGAAAACTTTCCAGACATAATGATTAGTGTCTGCATTAGTTGAACACTCGATCCTATATCTAACACTCTTTTTGAAAGGTTTCTAACTATGGGGCATATTATCAAGCAAAGGCGATACAATTATCGCCGCTTTATCGGCAGGAAACTGCCGCTAAAGCGTCGATAAATGCCTTGATAATATGTTCTTGTGAATTCCCATAGCAGCCCAGGTTCTGGTGTTAACCTGGGCTGCTATGGGAATTCACAAGGACATATTATCAAGGCATTTATCGCCGCTTTAGCAGCAGTTTCCTGCCGATAAAGCGGTGATAATGTTACCTATGTGTGTTGTCCTTTCAGACCGTGATTCCCGAATGAACTGGCCCCTGTCTTACCAAGTTTACATTACCCCCGAATCATGAGCTGCAAATTATCCCTTCTAAACAGAAAGGGAAAGAGTAGAGACACAGCAATAGTAGAAAATGTGACTGCTTTGCGAGCAAATTAGAAATTAAAATTAGAATACAGAACACTACCTTGAAACAACTAACCATCAGCTGGACCACCAGAATGAATGACTCTCCAGGGGAGATTAGCTAAGATTTTACGCCCTATTTGCATCACAAAAGTGACGCAAATGGGCACAAAATCTTTTTTTCTGATTTACTCTCCAGCGCTACACTTATTTAATGCTGGAAATAATGTGAAAGTAACGCGAAGCAGCGTATAGCGTCACTTTGCATTACTTAGCGCCAAGGGGGCGTACCATGAGTAGAGCATGGGCGTTCCCCTGCAACCACCCAAGGTTTCTGACACTATACTCGATTTAATAAATAAAGTAGACAGGGTTTAGCGTCTAAAATCTGTTCCCATTTGAAGTAGGTGCAAGGAAGGAGAAATGCGTTCATTTCTTCTTTTTTTCTGACTTTAGACTTGTGCTGCCCTTTACACCACACATACAAAAGGGGAACATGGTTAAAGTTAGTCCAAGCATAGTATTTTGTACTGGAAGGCTATCCTTCCAGTACAAAACCTATGCTAGACTTATGGAGACACCTTTATACTATGGTGCAAAGGTGCCTACATGGCCCACAGCTGCTGATTTCAGCGCGGCGCTTGGGAAACGGGAAGGGAGTGCCTTATTTCTGTAAACATGGCACTCTCCTCCTCTCTCCTTTTCACGCAGCACAGCATTTGCAGTTGCTGCACTACGCTGCATGAGTAAGTGGTAAATCTGGCCATCAGTGTAACCATCAGCATCTAAAGTCCAGAATACATCATCAACTGCCTCGCTGAATACCTTAACTTTGACTCCCATTACCCCAAGCAGATTGTCATTTTGGAGTTGTTGTAGATGGGGAGACCACTGTAGCAACAAGGAGCATAGATTATGTCTCAGAAACTCATGGGAGATCTATGATCTGACTTTAGAACTGGTGCAGCAAGGAATCAACCTCAGTCCACATAGTTGATGAAGCCCTCTGAATACTGGATAATGGAGACTCCTGCCTGATCATCTCCCTCGAATTGTCAGTAGCTTTTGATACCCTCATCCATAGCAGCAGTTTGTGTTTTTTCACATGCTGACATTTTTGAGGATTGTACCACTCAACTAAGAACATTTTCAGAACAAAAGAGCCCTCATTTATAAATTAGCTCAGATTTACTAAATGTTCATGTAATGAGATGCATCAACCAAATGTGTTGTGTTGGGTTGTGCAAGAGAGACCTCCAGCTTAGTGTCATCCCCTGCACAGATGCACAAAGAGGCTGCCTTATGGGATGCACAGGCGGCCACCATAGTGCACAGGTGAGGGCGCACTGTCTAGCATAGGGGGCTTATTTATGAGAGGCTTGCACCACCAGAGCGTCACTTTTTCTAATGCTCCAGCGGCGCAAACCTCTCAACCATAGCTAGGAGGCCACACAAATCCACTTTGCGTGGCTTTGCATGGCCTCATAGATATGCAGTAAGACAAAGCAGTGCAAGTCACGGCGTTGCCTTACTCTGCACCTGAGAGGCATTCCATGGGCGTTGTGGTGGGTACTCCCATGCAACACCCATGGATTTTGACGTTGCCCCAGTTTACTTAATCAAGTAAACCTGGGGAAGCACTAAAACCTTATGCCTCCCCAGAGCAGGAGTAATGAAGAGAAATATTTTAATTTCTCCTCATTTCTTTCTCTTTCCATGTGTGCTGATTTTGCAGCACACATAGAAAGCAAAAAATGTCTTTTCGGATTGTTTTTGTGCAGGAAGATGCCCTTTCCTGCACAAAAACAATCCTGCATGCAAAGCAGACATGGTGCAGGGGTGCCTGCATTGGCGCTAGGCAGCAAATTGTGCACCAACGCAGGGGGAAAAGACAGCAGTGCACCATATTTCATAAACACGGTGTATTCTAGCCCTTTCACATTGGTGTAGGGCTGCACAGCAAGAAGACTTGTGGTGCTGCCCTACGCCAACCCCCGTAAATGAGGCCCAAAGTTTGTAATGGAGGCTGTTGTATATATATTATGTTGGTTTATGTATCGCATCTCTATGATCCTATGTCTCTATGTACTTTCTCTGTTCTAGAGTTAGCATGTTCACTCTGTACATTCTATGTTCTGCTGTGGGTCAGTTTGAAGACTGGTCAGCAGGCTTTGGGTTGTACTTTGCTGTGATCCTAATTAAATCTCCTGTTTAAGCTTGTGGAGTCTGGAGTTATTATCTACTACAGAGGCATACCTTTCCTGTACCAAGTCCTACACATAGACTAACTCAGAAGGATCCCACACGTTAGATGGATGTGTACTCTTCACTGCAGCATGCATGCAATGTTTCAATTATTTCCAGAAATTAACATATTTTGCTTTCTTTGCACCTATTTTAAGTTTTGTTCATTTTTTATGAAAATCCCTGTACGGCCATCTTAATAGATCCGGCTCTGCATCAACACCCATGGCTGTTTGTGCTGATCCATTCCAGCAACTCCCCTTGACCCACAGCAGTGTAATGCAGTTTTTGTGCTGTGAAAACGACACAGTTCCAGCGTAAAACAACAATTGTGTTGGATAGTCAATAGCATGTGCTACTTTATTTCACTCTGCTCCGCCTGACAGAAAGCGAAAGAACATGGGGCATATTACCAACCAATAGAGATAATTTTTGTCTCTAACTTATTTAGAGACAAAAATTATCGCCGCAAATTGGCGATTTTTATCGCAGATAAACCTTGCTATTAGCAAGGTTTATCGCAAATGCGATAAAAAACGGCCGCAATGCATGAATATCGCTGAAAAGTCAGCGATATTCATGCATTATCGAGCAAATGCTCTTAGCCATGTTATCCACCTCCCATTGGATAACATGGCTAAGAACTGCTCCTGGGCAAGTGTTAGCTTTTGGAGATATTCGCGCTTAGCGCGAATATCTCCAAAAGTTGGTAATAGGAGATAGCGATGTTAGCGACTGTTTTCAGTCGCTAACATCTTGGCACGCCCACTTTGCATATCATTAGTGATAAATATCACTGACATGCAAAGCGGGGCCCAAGATGGTCACTATCTCCTATTAGCTGTCGCTAACTGGTGTTAGCGACAGCTTGGTAATAGGGAGATAATTTTATCTCCGCTTTCTTGGCTTTTAAAGCCAAAAAAGCGGAGATAAAACCCCTTGATAATATGCCCCATACTTCCATAAACTTCACTAAGGGCACTTGCATCCCTAATAAGGCCCTGATTACAAGATGGGCAGAGCAAAATTCCCATGTGAAATTCCACTCTGCCTGAACATGACAGGATCAGTGATGCCAATTTTGCTTGGGTGGAATTTCCGGGTCGTAAAAGCCAAGGGCCTCATTTATGAGAAATGACGCATCGCTGCGTAAAAGCACCGATGCGTCACTTCTCAGTGTGCACTCCTTGCGACATACCTGATGCGTCATATTTAATATATGACGCATCATGTCGCAAGGAGTTACAGATACGTCAGTATTTTTGACGTATCTGTTAGCGCAAAAGTGACGCATTGCTGGAGTGTGTCACAAAAGTGACGCAACTCCAGCAATGCGTCCGTTCACATGGGGCAAGCCCCATGTGAAAGGTGAAAGGGACTGCGTAAGCCTTACGCCTGCTGTGGGGCAGGTGCAAGATTTTGATGAAACGGAGTCCAAGAAGTGACGCAGTGAAATCTCATAGATTTCACTGCGTCACTTCTACGAGGCTTTTTGCGGGGGAACGCCCCCCTTGCATACATTATACCTGACGCAGGCATAATGTAGCGCAGGGGTTTACAAAGTGACGCGTCACTTTGTAAATATGGTGCAACAAGGCACATTTTTTACGCTGCTGGTGCGTCACAAAAAGTGACGCACCAGCGGCGTAAAAGTGACGCACGGCCTCATAAATGAGGCCCCAAGCTTTGAAACCCGGCAGCACCCAACCTTTTTTCTGGTAAGACCCCTGTAAGACGCTGGTTCTCTATATAGTGTAACAAAACGAAGTGCACTGTGCAAGAAGTTCAGTCAGACTCAGATTGGTATACAGAGGCAAAAGTAGGTGTTAGAAATGGGGTCTCTAGTTGGCAGGTTGTTGTCCTGTCAAAGAAGACACTTCTTCCTAGTCATGGTAAGGGGGATACACTGCTGAAATAACCCCTGCCCATCCCCTGGGTAGCTTGGCACGAGCAGTCAGGCTCATCTCATCTCAGAGGCAGTGTGCAAAGCATTTGCACATAACATACAGTAATACAGTGAAAACACTACAAAAGGACACCGCACCCGTTTTAGAAAAATATCCAATATTTATCTGTGTAAAACAAAACGAAAACAATAAAAATCCAAAATACAGTTATGTACAAGAACTCATAAAGCAGAAAAATGCTATATTAACAGTTCCTGGTATACCACGGTAGTGTGGATTAATAAATCCCACTTTTTCGACTGACCGCAGGGGTGCGGCCTGGCTGCAGTATCGGAAGACCCCTTAAACAGTGCCTTTTTGTTCTGGCCGACTGTGGCGGTGTGGGCCAGCGGCGGCAGGCGTCGAGGTGGCAGTGTGAAGCGGAGCAGTGCGATGCCCTCAGGTCATGGTGCAGGCAGCGGTCGGTGGCGTCGTCTAGCAGCATCGGTGAGACCAAGGCTGCAATGGGACTGGGCTCGTCTCGGTGCTGACGGTCATGGTGCAAACTACGGCATCCGTCAAAGATCGCTGGTCATTGGGGATGGCATTGGTGGGCTGAGGCTGCAGTGAGGGGTGGTGCGGTGCTTTGTGTAGCTCACGAGCGGGGCCCCCAGACCACGGTGCAGACTGCTGAGGCGATATCAGCTGGCAGCGGCAGCAGCGGTGAAGCGGTGAGACCAGGGCGGCGGAGTGAATCGAGGCAGTGCAGAGTACGTTGCCCACAGGTCGCAGTGCAAGCAGCAGCTTGGTGGCAGCTGCGGTCATCATCATCAGGGCTGCAGTGCGAAGTGTGGCGGTGCCCTCTTTGGTGCCTTCAGGTCACGGAACCAACGGTTGTCTTGGTGACGGCACCGGGTTGCGGTTTTCCTCTGTGGCAACTGAGACACGCGGGTCCAGAGGCAGTACCATAGGAAGGTGAAGTCTTTGCTGTTCCTGTTACTTCTTGAACAGGGGGCAAGCACTACATCAAGCCCTTGGAGAAACTCAAACGAAAAAGTTGCAGAAATCCAAGACCAATTTAAAAAAAGAACACTGTTTTTTATATAATTTTTAAGAACTTCATTCACAGGGAAGTACTTTTTTAGTTATGAATGTTCAGAAAATCAAAGTTCAGAAAATAATTAAGCACAATGAAAATCTATCGAGAAAAATACATGAATGTATATAAAATCGTACAGTTGGTTCTAGGGGTTCACCTTTGAAGGGAAACATCCTTTACAACGCAACTTTAACCACGCAGTGCTATTACAACACAGGTTTTACAACGAAAACCATTACAACGCATTGCGCTGGGGGGGGCTCTAGGATAGGGAATAGATTTAATTTACTATCCAACACCTTCCCTAGTGTCCACGGGGACTGGAGTTGGAATAGTAAATTAAACTATTCACTATCCAGCACCCCAAAGCGCTATGCGTTGTAATGGTATGCGTTGTAAAAACTGCGTTGTAACAGCATGCGTGGTAAAAGCATGTGTTGTAATGTCATACATCCACCGTTGAGGTTTAGGGAAGCAGTAGGCCAAGGTCCAATGTTTCAGCAGCAGACCGTCTGGAGCATCCCGGATTAGACCCGAAGCAGGGGCTGAGGTTATTAGTTTGCTACGAAGAAGGGGCCACCACAAAATAACCTGCACAAGGGATTTACAGGTAAGTCTGGGGCTCCCCAAATGAGGGATTGGGCCGCAAAGGCCTTAGGACTACAGGCACACAGCTGGTTCATTGGTACCCAGGCCAGGTGGGGTTGGTACAGAGAAGATAGGTCAGCTGGGTTCTGTGCGTCGAGATGGACTTGGTGGTCAGGTGCAGGCAGGTTGTAGAGACGATTCTAGGACAGCTGAGCCACTCACAGAGTAGGTTACAAGGGTCTCAATGTCCCTTAATGAGTGCTTGCTTCCTGGGCAGTTAGAGTCCGGATTGGACTCTTCGTCTTGGTTGCAGGTGTACCTCGGGTATTGCTACGACACGGTTCTGGTAGGCACTTGTATCCTCTCACTTGGTGGGGGGACAGGTCTAACCCTCAGGAGCTGGTGTACCGCTTCTGGTTTGGTTGCTGCATCTGCATTGCTGGGAAGCGGCAAGTCTGTAAGTCAGACTTTGACGGGTTCGGTGCCTGCTGTAGGGGTGTAAATCCTCTGCTCCAAGGGAGTTCTCTGGCAATTGTTGAAGTGCTGGAGGTGCTTCAACGTTCTTGGCATCCTCAGCAGCAGGACGAATCATCACACCATGATGGCTGAGTCCTTTGAGACAGCAGGCAGGGTTTTGCACCAAAAGTCTGCAGTAGGTACTCCGTTCTAGGGTCAGCTGCTCTTCTTTGTCTGTTTTCGTCTTAGGCCCATCAAATCTGAAGTTATGGACATAGGGGTGCCACCTAAGTAGGGGTGTTAAAGGGGGTGACAGGTAGCTAGTAGCCAATGGGGTTTCTACACGCTCTATGCGGCCGCTTCCTGCTGGAAGGCGCACAACCCTGATACAGACAGGCTATCTCCCTTCATCCCAAGATGGAGGAATTGTAAAAATGAGGCCCACATCACCTGCCCACATTAGGGGTGGTTCGGGCTGAATGTGGGTACCCCTCCTATTCTAACTAATTTTACTACCTGTCCTCCCACCAAAAGTGGAGCAGGACTGGGGGGGGGGGGGTTGGCATCCTCCACTAACTGGGCTAAGGTGCCTTCTGTGTGCATTTTTTCATAAATGCAACACTGGTATCAGCATGGATTTATTAAGATGAGATGTTTGGTACCAACCATCCCCGGGTACTGTGAAGCCATCATGGTGCTGGGGAACTCGAAATGAAGGGTGTCCAGCTCATTTACTCTCTATGGCTTCAATGTGCACTTGCAATATCCAAGAACAGACTTAGATATTGTAGAGTCATATCTGCTCAGGCAGAAAATTACTACACATGTGAAATAATGCACTCTGCCTAAGGGCAGTAAGGCCTTCAGTAAGGGTGACTTACCTATACCTCATGCAGTGTCTGTGCCTCATGCAGTGTCTGTGGGCATGACATGGAAGAGTGTGCCATGTTGACTCTTCAGTTTTCGCCGCACCAAGACACGCAGCCTGCATTGGACGTTTGCATTGTCTTGGTGAGGGGTCCGTAGGCCGGCACAACTCATGCTGCAGCCCTAATGGACTTTCCTCAGTCCCATTGACCCAAGTACCATTTACTAGGGATTTACAGGGGTTGCCGAAGTTGTGCCAATCGTGGTACAGTTTTAGGAAAAGAGCTTGGGCACTGTCAACCTGTTTAGCAGGGACCAAGTGCACTTTCATTTGAAATCACATCAAGTTCCAGGCAAATTGTAGGTGCTAACCATGCCAGAAAAGACGCATTCCAACACCTAAGCCAGAATTGTTTTTCTTCATCCCTTCCTTATCCTCCCAACACCCCTCACTCCACCCTCACCCAACACGGAAGCCTTCACACACATTTACCACTTGCTCTGAGCAGGTGGTAAACGTGAGCAGTAAAGCACTTGAAATAGAGAATCCCCCAATCCACAGGCTTAACTTGTAATGGATGCTGCTGGCGGGGTATTACTACACAGTTAATGTAATTATATGTGTGGAGTTTGCACCCCTCCAGGATCATGTAACTGGTAATCAGGACCAAAAACCTAATGGCCTCTTTTGGGTTTAACACCTTGGGTGCTAATGAAGGCTCCCGGCCGTCTTGAGTCACAATAGGCGTGTGCTCATGACAGCCAAGAGCCGTCCAAACATTGCCCCTCCGCCCACTCGGTATTAATTCTCCGACTGTGCGAGGGAATTAATCAGTGGGCGGAGTTCAGACGGCTTCCGGCCGTCATGAGCACACGCCCACTGTGATTTATGACGGCCGGGAGCCGTTCTCAGTACGGGAGCGCCACGCCAAGCCCCGACCCCTCGCACTGCAGTGGAATTTTCCCCGCAGCGAAGGGGTTCATGTGATAATACAGGGAGATATCTCAATCTTTCCTCATTAGAAAGTTACCAGAATGTGAGTGTGAGAGACAGTGTAAAAGTGATTAACACATCAAATACTGATTATTTCCATTTCAGCAAAAAATGTAACTGTACAAGATAAGCACAATTTGAAGGCATGCATCCTGCCAGCAGCCATGATTTTCCAACGTTGGGAAGAAAAACATTGAATTTGCATTGAAATTTAAGCAGCAAATGCTATTTTAGTGTTAATTGGTGTTAGATGGAAGAGCAGTTTAGCAAGATATGCAGATGTTTACTATTTCACATAAACCCATCTTCTTCCATTAAGTTATTTGTTTTCAAGAAATTAGAGTGGATTGCACTTTCAGTAGACTGTGAATTCTAATCTCCCATAGCATCTGTTCTGACAACAACATTCACAGATTATTATTCTGCCTTCGGTGTTCTGTAGCGTGTACCAAGCAAAAGTGATTTTGTCTTTAAAGTACATCTGATTACATATTATAATTCTCCACAATTGATAGAAGGCATTACAAGGGCAAGGCAAGTGCAGGCAGATGTTGAGATATTTGAGGTTTCATAGAAATGCTTTCTCGTGACCAGGTTTATGTTTATACAGATCAATATTAGCATGTGGCTATAGCGGAAAACTACTATGGAAGCTTGTTTCCGGTCCAGGGAAGGCATGGCTTGGCAGTTCGGGCTGGACTGTTCCCATGAGGCACAGGGTCAGACTGATTTGCATATAGCCATGTCTGAACTGGGGTGGCAGAGTGGGCTAAAGAACGGTGATGGATCAAACCCAGATCTTTTGACTGGGTGTGAGTGTTTGATTGGTTCAGGTGCTCCGTCCATCACCACCACCCCCTTTTGTACTGCTTTATCCTGCAGCATGCGTAGAAAGAGAAAAGTGCCCTTCCTGCACAAAACAATCCTGACTGTAATGCAGGCACCCTTGCACCATGGTGCAAGGGTGCCTGTCTTGGCGCTAGACAACACACAGTGTGCCAGTGCTACAAGAGAGCAAACATGCACCAAATCTTAGTAATTAAGGCATGTTTCTGTTGTCTCCCTTTCACGTAACGCTCAACAGCAACTTTGCATGATGCCCTGCTTTGGGTGAAATGTAAGTACAGCTGCCCTTAAATGTGTGGAAATTGTCACATTTTTTAATCAAAATTAAAGTGATTTGAGATCTATTCACTTTACAACATCTCTTTATGGTCTAGATAGAGAAATCTTTAGTTGTGTTCTCAGCACTAACTCAACCATAGCCTTTTAAAGTTTAAGTATGTTTTCAATTAAATGCTTACCTTTACATTTCTTTAATATTTATATTTAATATTTTTATATTTTAAATTATCTATCTATCTATCTATCTATCTATCTATCTATCTATCTATCTATCTATCTATCTATCTATCTATCTATCTATCTATCTATCTATCTATCTATCTATCTATCTATCTATCTATCTATCTATCTATCTATCTATCTATTACCTACTGGCAGTCACCACTAGGTAGTTAAAGTGCTGAACGGAATTACACCA
Organism: Lissotriton helveticus; assembly: GCF_964261635.1. Lineage (NCBI taxonomy): Eukaryota > Metazoa > Chordata > Amphibia > Caudata > Salamandridae > Lissotriton > Lissotriton helveticus. The sequence goes on from NC_136072.1 coordinate 165,864,380, forward strand.
AATTTAGCAGAAAGGTAGCTCTTGGTCTAGAAACTGTGAATTGGTGTAAATCCATTCAGTCATTTCCGAGATATTCAAAGAAAACCAAATATTTATTTCTAGGGACAATGAACCTCCAAGGATCCGTCAGTCCCCATGCTGAAATCTGATTGGCTGCCAGCACTTCAGCCAGGAAGTTTAGGCAGCAATCTTGGGACTCTGCATCAGCCAAGTCTTAACATAAAATAGGAAAAAAAGAAAAGGGGTCAGGGTAGGAATACCATGACCCCCTAACCTGGTCCCGGGGTCTCCCTGGGACCCCAGCAGGGCAAAAATAAAAAATACATTTAAATCGTAACAGAAATCCATGGAAAAAACAAAAAATAAAAACAAGTGTGATCTCCTACTCATGCAGTGTCCCCCTCTAAGAGCTCTTTTTAGCCCCGGGGACCACCATCTCCCCGGGGCTTTATTTATATTTGGGTGGGGGTCCATGGGCTTATTGAACCACAGGGACCACCACCTCCCCAGGGCTTTTTACAAATAGTAGAAAAGACTGTGCAGACTCCCCTCCAGGGGCTTATATATGCCCCGGCGACCATCACCTCCCTGGAGCAAAACACATTTCAATGAGGGGCCGCATGGACCCCTGGGACCCATGGCCAGATAACATTAAATCCTGGGAGGGGGTATGTTTGGCCCTCCTCCCAGGCTATGTATGGCCCCGGGTACACCATCTCCCTAGGTCCGGCCCACGCATACTGAACAAGGGGGCCACCCTTACGAGCCATTAATAGCCCTGGGGGCCGCTGCACCCCAGTCCCAGGGGACATAGCAGTTTGCTTTCACTTGGCGGAAGCTGAAATCCTCTCCCCCATTAAGTCCTGGCTGGGCTCCGGAGGCATGGTTTCCCGCAGCTGCAATCAGCCCGGGGAGGGGGCCACACGGTCCCACTCACCTTGGAAAAAAATAAAAATGAGACCATGGGTCATACTTTTAATTACACTGAGTATGCAAACGCACAAAATCATCTGCAAGCTCCGCCCATTTGGTCACACCCCATTTTCCTTAGAAGTATGGAAAGGTTTTCCTGCCTTTTCCCATGTTGATGGACAGCTTAACAAAAGGCCCTCAAGTGCATTTCCCACCGATTTTGGTGACGCTTTATTGATGTGGAGGAATACGAGGACATCTCCACCAAACAAAGAAGCACTTACTTAATTTATATAAGGGGAAGTACCCCTGTTTGGTGGAGATTCACCTCTTTGTAATCTTGTTGACTTTTCTTGACGAGGATTCATGTTGTCACAGATTTGTGGAGGAAGACACTCGAGGAACAATCAAATTGCTGAAATTACATGCACACCTCGTGGTCCTTTACAGAGCTTTAGTGTAAGATATGCACAAGATATTTACTCAATGAGGTAGTACTTACTCTTTGCTCTCATTTTCTGACCTGCTGTTTTTGGTTTTAGGACTCTGGGGACTTTACCACTGCTATTCAGTGCTAAAGTGTATATGCTCTCCATGTAAATTGTATTCAGGATTGATTTTATCCATGATTGGCTCATTTGATTTACTATAAGTCCCTAGCGAAGTGCACTGTGTGTGCCCAGGGCTTGTAAATCCAAAGCTGCTAGTGGGCCTGCAGCACTGATTGTGCCACCCACACAAGTAGCTTTTCAAATGTGTTTCATACCTGCCACTGCAGTGTCTGTGCACACAGTTTTACTGCCATGTTGACCTGGGAAGTACACCCACTTGCCAGGCCTCATCCTTCCCTTTCATTACATATAAGTCACCCCTAAGATAGGCCCAAGGCAGTCCCATGGGCAGGGTGCAGTGTTCTTAAAAGGTAGTACATGTAGTGAAATATTGTGCATTTTGTTTTTCACTATTGAGAGGTTATCTATTCCATAGGTTAACATGGGGTCTGGCGGGAAACACCTTTTCAGTTCAGAGTCCCATTGGAAGATGATAAAAAAGTTGGAGTTTGGGATGTCTGAACTCACAATTTAAAAATACCCTTTTTAGTTTTTGTGTTAGCATTTTATATAGCGCGAACTACACCTGAAGATATCAGGTATCAGAATGCTTTACAGAGCACCAATTTCATTAGACAAGGACTTATTATTTTTTTGTTTGTTAGGCACACAGAGATTAAGTGATTTGCCCAGAATCACAGGATGTTGAGCGTTGTTGCAGAGACTCGAACCCTGTTCCCCAGTTTCTACAGTGACCGCACTAGCCGTAAGGCTACATCCTCTCCCTGAAATTGAAGAAGGTTTTTAAAATGCGTGTTTGAAAATGCCACACATGGTCTGTGAGTGGGTGCGTGAGTGTCTGAGGGGGCATTGGAGTGTCTGAGTTTTTCTGTGAGTGGGTGCATGAGTGCCTGAGTGGGTTCTGCTTCTCTTCTGCTCTTTGTGTGCCTTCTCTCTGTTCACTTTTGACTATTATTTTGCCTCTTTCTGCTTGTGTCTGACGTATATCTTGCCTCTTTCTGCTAGTTTCTAATCTCTATTTTGCCTCTTTCTTCTCATTTCTGACCTTTAGTTTGCCTCTTTCTGCTCATTTCTGACCTTTATTTTATCTTTCTGCTAGTTTCTGATGTTTATTTTGCCTCTTTCTTATGCGTTTCTGACCTTTATTCTCCCTCTTTCTGCTAGTTTCTTACCTTTATTCTGCCTCTTTCTGTTAATTTCTGATTTCTATTTTGCCTCTTTCTGCTCATTGCAGACCTTTATTTTGCAATTTGCTCAATTCTGATTTCTTTTTCGCCTCTTCTTCTCATGGCTGACATTTGGTTAGTCTCTTTTTGCGCGTTTCTGACCTTCATTTTGCCTCTTTCTGCTCATTTCTGATCTCTATTTGCCTCTCTACATGTTTATTATCTCATTTTGCCTCTTATTGCTTGTTTCTGACCTTATTTTTGCCTCTGCTGACCTTTTTTGGCCGCTTTGCGCGTCTCTGACCTTTATTTTGCTTCTTTACACTCGTATCTCACCTTTATCTGACCTTTATTTTTCCTCATTCCGCTCGTTTCTGATATCTATTTTGCCTCTTCCTGCTCATTGCTGACCTTTAGTTTACATCTAACAGCTTGTTTCTGATCTCTATTATGTGTTTTGACTCGGTTCTGACTTTTATTTGCCTCTTTCTCTTCTTTTCCAGGACCATGGGGAAGCATCAAGGCCCCATGAACACTGCCATCTCCCCGCCTCCAACAGGAACCAGCATTGCTCCTGCACAGAAGCACAGAAGTCTGGAAACAGACGAAACCTCTTCTTCCAGCAAATGAGAGCATTTTCTCAGCTCTTGCTTGCTGGAAGAGAAATGATTGCTCTAACTTGGCGGGTGCTTTCAAAGCACAGCAAACAGCTATGTCCCATAGGTGGGCACCCCGGAACATAGCAGGAGCCGGCCCTGAGGAGTGGTGTACCCCAGGGCCATTATTGGTTCCAGGAGGGGGGCAGGATGCCCCCACTCCTCTGTGAGCAAGGGCCGGTTCTGGGGAGGTGGTGGTCCCCAGAGCCATATATGGCCTGGGAGGGGGACCGTGCAGACCCCTTCCAGTTTTCATTCAATTTTAAGCTCAATAGAGATGGTGGTCCCCGAGGCTCAAAAGAGCCTAGAAGAGGGTCCACATAGTCCCCCTCCATTATATTAAAAAAGTCCTGGGGAGGTGGAGGCCCCCACTGCTTAAATGATCCTCAGGAGGGGGGTGCCTGGTGCCTCCTCCTTTTATTAATCCCGCCTGCCCCCAGGATCTGGCCCACCTCAGAGCTAAATATTCGAAAAGCCCTTGTTTTTTAAATATTTTTTGTGGGGCAACTGTGCATCTACTCCCACTGAAATGTTTTAAAAAAATGCTGTTTTGCCCCATGTCGGGTCCCAAGATAGCTGTCACCACTGGGTGAAGTGTTGGCAGCCAATAGCGTTATAGTATGGGGACTGTCGGATCCTTGGAGGATCTGCATACGTATGTAGATAAACTAGTTTTTTTTTTTTTATTTCTCAAAAATTACTGAACAGATTGACACCAAATAACAAAAAAAGGGTTCTTTCTGGGTCAAGAGCTACCTTTCGGCCAAATTTGGTGTAATTCCTCTCAGCAGGTCAGGCTGTTGTCGCGACTAAAATCGATATGGGAATTAACATGGGAAACACACTTTTTTTTACCCCCCTTTTTCTCGTTACCTGCTTGATGGATCACCTTGAAACTATCCATGCATAACAAGAATCACCGGGTCACTTTTTTTGACAATTACATGAATGTTAATCAAACGGCGCAAAAGATATAGACAAGTCAAAAATTGCTTTTCCAATGGAAACATAGTCCTAACTATAATTATATTGGGACCAAAGAAAAGCTGTTACAGCACACCCTATATTACATGTAATAAGCAAAATACTGAATAAGTGGTAAACAAGGTCCATTTCCAAATGTACTCTACTCTTAGAATTTTTCAAGGCTGGAAAAAGTAAACATCATATATTTAGTGATATACAGAGATACAAATGTTACAAAAGAAGAAGACCTATTAAAAAATGTGGATGAAATCCTACTGATCATTCAGTTTGTGTAACCAATAGAAGTATGCCAATGGAGAATAAGAGATTTGATAATTAATCTAATCCAACCATGTACATAAATCCAATTTGTTTAAAAAAATAGAAAAAGAAAAAACAGATCAGAAACACACCAATTGTCACATTTACACGAAGAGGAAGATCATAGGAACCTTAATGCCCACATCATTTAGACAACCAAACTAAAGGAACCATGAGATTCAGTATGAATATGAAAAGTGAGTGTAAACGTGAATTCCAGTGTCAAGAAAGATACCATGTGACCAACTAAACAAAACCAAAGTCAAACCAAAATATACAAAAGACCCACCAATTGGGATGTAGTTTAGTATAGATACTTCAAAATTAAATGTCTAATGATGCGTTTCAAGCCGAGTGAAAGGGCCTGGATGTGGAATTATACCAGGCAATCTAACCGGAAAGGATAAAAAACTAAATTAAATCAATATAAGATCCTACACTTATCACAACAGAAGGGCCAATCAATGAGCGGCCCGGCATAAAATTAACAGGTACTCCAATGCATGAGTTCAAGAGCCAGGAACTGGTCCTACCACTGGTCCAGGGGGCAACGATTAAAATAGGGAGAACGAGTATTTGACATGTATTGATGACACTCGTACAAATCAATGGGTGTTGCTCTGCATGATTATATAGTATGTTGCTGTAAAAACAGAGCTGAGAACTTACACAGTAAAATCCAGTGAAAATTCAGTCTAAAATCACTGATACCCCTACCCACATAAAAAGCACATTAAATAGTATTGATAGGGAGAAAATATATATATAATAGCCTGTTGGTTCCAAAACATATATAAAAACACAACATATGTGCTGAAACAAAGGTATACTAAGACCACCAACATACGTACATAAAGAGAACGCAACCTGACACAATTCCTGAGATAATCTTGAGTGTTACACATCGTGCGTGTTACCCAACAAATGTCACAACACTCACCGGAATCACTCTGAAAAATGGCGTTAGTGACAAAGAGTAAGTATCTTGAATTATACATATCAGAGGTGTCTTCAAATATGTGTAAAGACACTCACCGCACTCACTCTGCGAAATGGCGCGAGTGACAAAAAGATTTCCTTATTGTTCTTGCTTGTGACCTATTATGATTCCATCCTAAAAACATAGAGACAAGTCTAAGCTCGCAAAACTTATGCTAAAAACACCGGACAAGTAATCCTAATGTTATCATATATAACTCACTCTTTATACATATCTTAGTGGACCAAACATATCCGGTAATGTTCTGAGTACCATAAGTTTCGTCCTATAGAATGAGTAGTAGCGCGAAACCAATATATTGTAAAGCAGGACAAACCATAATAAGTTAGCGACCTGTTGGAGAAGTGAAAAACCAACATAAAATACAAGCCTGGAAGTACTCGATGTCGAACACTTCTGCATCAATATGTGAATCATCAAAGAGCTCACCCTTTCTGATGAAAGTCCAAACGCATGACAACGTGTATTGCTGCTGCCCAAGTATGAGAAAGAATGCTGGTAGACATCTTGGATGTAAAGCACATAGTTGAATGAAGTCACATGGCCGATGGACGTGTGATGTGGGTGTACCCGAATAACCTTTATAACGTGAAGGTAAAGAAACTCACATGCCATCTTTTAGTGGATGGAATAACAGTATACACCTAAGAGGTTTATTCAGTACATTAAAAAAGAATATATATGATGGCCCCGTGGGTGTCAGGCACATTCGTTAAAGCGGTAAGAATAGTCGAATCATGCTATCCGCCGTAAAAACGATGTGTCCATATTGAGTGCCAGTTTGATCCACTCACTGGGTCTCTACAATGCATAATGAAAAAACTGTATTAAATCGAGTGCATGGCAGGGAGCTTGTAATTTGGCTATCTACATGGCCAAAGAAAGGTGGTCACACACTTTAAAAAGTGGTGCGATTGCCTTGAACAACCGCAAATAAATTGGAGCGCCATCTTGGAGAGATACTAGTATGAGTGATAGATGTCATATCACCATTAGGTACCCGTCACCAATATAAAAGGTCAAAGATAAAGAAGGCATAACATACAAATTAGGCAGCACTAATGCAATATTAAATTGCTACTTTGTCAAAACGATTCAAATTGTTACTTATATAGGAAAACAGGACCCAATAATAGCACAGATAATATTGCTGTCTGAAACATAGCTGTAAGTTGAACATTATCAGACATATATAAAAAACAAAAATGTTTATTTGGATACAGTTTCACATGTAACTTCTATTAAGAGAGTAGAAATTGCGTAGGGACATAATTAATGTCAAACACACAAACACAATGTATGTTGAGTGCTCCTAGTAGAAAAGGTACTTTGTAGATAATGGTCAATACAGACGCATTGGTACAAGAACTTTCAATCACTTAAAAAACATGCAATTCTCTGTCTGTATTTAATCCTGCATCCACAGATCTCAATTTATTTAACCACTTAGATTCCAATTTCCTAAGTGCAGCAGTTTTATCACCTGCCCGTGGAACATCTTCCAATTGGGCAATATCATGAAATCTAATCTTTAAAATGTTTGAGGCTGTATGTGTGGTATTGTAATGTGGTGCCAGGGGATAGTTGGTGTTCCCATTGCGGATGGCTCTGATGTGCTCCTGTATCCGCTCTTTAAGTGGTCTGATGGTACTACCGACATAAATTAAATCACATTGGCAGATAATGCAATATACTACGTATTTTGAGTTACAATTCATAAAGTGGTGTTCCTTATGTATCTGCTCTGCATTGTAACTGAAACTGGTGATTTTATTGGTGGCAAATTGACAAACATTGCACATCGAACATTTGAAAAAAACAGACGGTTTTACAGGTAACGATATACCCGTCTGTCCAATAGTTCTATTCCAAATGACGGATGGACTCAATATGTTTCTTCGTGTTCTACCCCTTTTATATGAGATCTGTGTTTTTTTTGGAAATATAAGGTTCCAAATCATGATCCAATTTCAAAAGACAAGCTTAGACTTGTCTCTATGTTTTTAGGTTGGGTTCGTAATAGGTCACAAGCGATAACAACAAGGACATTTGTTGTCACCCATTTCGCAGAGTGAGTGCGGTGAGTGTCTTTACATATATTTGGAGACATGCTTGATATGTATAATTCAAGACACTTAGGGGGTCATTAGGAAATAGGACTGCGTGCCATAAGGGCGAGGGTCCCGTGGGGGACATTAGGATGTGCCCGCCACAGTGGCGGGTGCATCCTGCATTCCTGTCATTGTGGCAGGTGGTGCACTCAGCACCGCCTGCCACAATGCCAGGAAGGCATGTTGTGCACTTCCATGCACAACATGGTAGGCACCGCGCGGTGCCTGCCATGTTGTGCATGGAACTGCACGGGGTACCATAGTTACCCCCAGGTGCACCCCTCACCCCCCAGAGTCCCTGGGCCCCCCAAAACAGGCCCCCACAAGCATTTACCGCATGCCTTTCCGGAAAGGCATGTTTCTGCCCCCATGATAATATGGCTGGCGGTGTCTGACAGACACCGCCACCATATTAAACTCTTTTCCGCCGGGTCAACTTGTTGACCGGACAGAAAAGCGGCGGACGGTCTTTCCGTCTGCTGCGGTCCCCCCGCCATAGTAATATAGCGGGGGAAATGGGTGGCGGGCGGGCATGGATCTCGGGCGGAACGCCACAGCCATGCGGGCGGTGGCGATCCGCCCAAGATCCTAATGGGCCCATTACTCTTTGTCACTCACGCCATTTTGCAGAGTGATTCCGGTGAGTGTCTTGACGTTTGTTGGGTAACACGCAGGATGTGTAACATTCAAGATTACCTCAAGAATTGTGTCAGGTTGCGTTCTCTTTATGTACGTATGTTGGTGGTCTTGGTATATAATTGACTCAGCACATATTGTCGGGGGTCGCCCAGCTCTTCGGGATCCGGGTGATGCTCAACAAGTCCACCTCCAGACCTCCCCAAGCTCGGCTCAAACCTGTACCCAGAGCTTACAGGAGGTCTGGCGAGGGAAAATGTATAAGGCCGGGATGGTGCGGCCGGAAAGGTACCAACCTGAAAGACAAAGGAAGAACCCGTTACAACCACTCTAGGGCACCTCTCTGTATAGAATTCTCTATGAGGCGATAACCGTACCTTGCTAAGAGTACTGGTGCGAAACAACCAACGCGGTCACCTGACGCTCTTCCCCTGCGTGAAGCCCCCGAGAGGTACCTACAATGACACAAGCACACGTTATTCCCTTCCTGCACCCCTATCATAGGTCTCTATGCTTTTGGCCCCCTCATGTACGTACCAGAGCCTCACACCCCGATGACACTAATAAGCAAGTCAGGCCTCGCCCTTCACCAGTTCTAGCAGCAAGATCAGCAAAGTTACACCAACACCCCTCCTTCTGTTCAGTCACAGAAGCAAGAGCTGGAATTCAGAGTTTTTTGCACCAGAGCCCGAAACAAACGAGTAAACAAAGAAAGAAGAAGAAACAAAAAACAAGGAGGCTCAAAAGGAATGGGAGCCACCCTTCCTACCGCCAAACACTGATGGAGTCTACAGTGTCACTGGGCTCCCCTGTTGGCAGTAAACGGCTCCTCTTCTGTCCCTCGAAGCTCTGTACGCAAAAGGCTTCCTTCAGCCTTGCCTCCCCAAGTCTGGAAAAGGAAAACAGTGTCCAGCGTCCGTTTCTTCGCGCTCAATGCAGCGAAGCCCCACAGCGCCGCTGCGTGTGTCAGCCAACACACCCCCTCTGTCCGGAAAACACAAATCCAAGGGTGGTTGTGTCTTCGCGCAGAACTGTCTCTGCAAAGCACCACACCATACCACTCTAGTAGGGAGACCGCCCCCTCACTTCTCCGCAGATATGGTAAAGGACCCGACCCGGCTGGTTCAACGTAACAGAAGTCCGTGTCTTCGCGAAATAGACCAGCGAAGCACCACGGAAAGCAAGTGACTAACGGGCAGCCGCACCCTTAGCTCAACTCCACAAACAGAATCCGATACAACCCGACTTCCGGGTTCAGTCCGCATATGTAGCTCCCGCCTCCATGTCGCCGGGACTTCTGGGACATGTAGTCCTTCAATACTAGGCAGGCGCCATGGTCCGGGTTTCAGATCCTGACACATATGCTGTGATTTTTATATATTTTTCGGAACCAACGGGCTATTATATATTTTTTCCTCCCTATCAATATTAGTTAATGTGCTTTTTATGTGTGTAGGGGTATCAGTGATTTTAGACTGAATTTTCACTGATTTCGACTGTGTAAGTTCTCAGCTCTGTTTTTACAACAACATACTATATAATCATGCAGAGCAACACCCATTGATTTGTACGAGCCATTAATACATGTTAAATACTCATTCTCCCTATTTTGATCCTGGCCCCCTGGATCAGTGGCAGGACCAGTTCCTGGCTCTCAAACTCATGCCTTAACAGTACCTTTTAATTGTATGCTGGGCCATTCATTGATTAGTCCTTCTGTTGTGGTAAGTGTAGGATCTTTTATTGATTTAATGTAGTTTTTTTATTCTTTCCGGTTAGATTGCCTTGTATAATTGCACATCCAGACCCTTTCATTCTGCTTGAAAAGCATCATTAGACATGTATTTTTGAAGTATGTATACTAGACTACATCCCAATTGGTGGGTTCTTTTGCATATTTTGGTTTAACTTTGGTTTTGTTTAGTTGGTCACATGGTATCTTTCTCGACACTGGAATTCACATTTACATTCACTTTTCATATTCATACTGAATCAAGGGGCTTCTTTAGATTTGGTGTCTAAATGATTTGGCATTAAAGTTCCTATGATCTTCCTCTTCGTGTAAATGCGATAATTGGTGTGTTTCTGATCTTTTTCTATGTTTTTAACAAATTGGATTTATGTACATAATTGTACTAGATTTATTGTCAAATCTTGTATTCTCCATTGTCATAATTCTATTGGTTACACAAAGTGAATGATCAGTAGGATTTCATCTACATTTTTTAATAGGTCTTTTTCTTTTATAACTTTTGTAGCTCTGTATACCATTGAATATACGATGTTTACTTTTTCCAGCCTTGAAAAAGTCGAAGAGTAGACGAAACACGTGTCAGCTAAATCGTGTGCTGGGAGAGAAAAATAATTTTTTTATGAGAAAAGCAACAAAGAATCCTTGAAAATCAACAGAGGACGTCTTTGGATTGCTCCCATGTCCTGTACATCTGTGGTCTCTTTTTATTACTTATGTGAATCCCTGACAATGACTACATTTGGAAACAGACCTTGTTTACCACTTATTCAATATTTTGCTTATTACATGTACTATAGGGTGTGCTGTAACAGCTTTTCTTTGGTTTATTTGTATGCATATTACATTCTAATGTGCTAACAGCACCTTCAGGTAGTAGGTGTATTAGGCTACTTCAGCACCCTGACCCAACTTTAGTGATTAAATTACTCACACTAAGGGGCCTATTAGGATGATGGGAGGACTTTGTCCGCCCGCCATCCTGTCGGACAACTGAACCGCCCGCCATAAGGGAGGGGGTCCCGTCCTTGGAATTAGGATGGACCCGCCACAGTGACCGCCCGCCGCAATGCTAAAAAAGCATGTTGTGCGTTTCAAAGCACAACATGACAGGCACCACGCGGTGCCTGCCATGTTGCACTTTGAAATACGGGGGGGTACCATAGGTACCCCCCATGGGTACCCCCCACCCCCCCAGAGTCCCAGGGGGCCCGCAATGGGAAATGTGGCTTAACGCTGCCTTGTGAATAAGGCACCCTTTCACGCTGTATTTAGCGTGAAAGGGGAGGGCAATGAGTGTTGCGGTGGACGTTCCACTGCACCACCCATTGATTTTGATGCTGCCCCCTATTTACAAGATCAGTGGAAATAGGAGGCAGCACCAAAATTAAGACTAGGGAAAACCTGGGGCCTCATTTATGAGGCCGTGCGTCACTTTTACGCCGTCGGTGCGTAACTTTTTGTGACGCACCAGCAGCGTAAAAAATGCCTTGTTGCACCATATTTACAAAGTGACGCATCTAGGTAGATGCGTCACTTTGTAAACCCCTGCGCTACATTATACCTACGCCAGGTATAATGTATGCAGGGGGGGGGCATTCTGACGCAAGACAGTGTCATAGAAGTGACGCAGTGAAATCTATAAGATTTCACTGCGCCACTTCTAGGACACAAATGCGTCAATTTCTTACGCCTGCCTCACAGCAGGCGTAAGACTGACGCAGGCCCTTTCACATGGGGCTTGCCCCATGTAAAAGGACACATTGCTGGAGTTGCGTCACTTTTGTGACACACTCCAGCAATGCGTCACTTTTGCGCCATACAGATACGTCAGAAATACTGACGTATCTGTAACTCCTTGCGCCAGGATGCGTCATACTGTAAATATGATGCATCATTGGTCTCGCAAGGAGGGCGCAGTGAAAAGTGACGCATCGCTGTTTTCACGCAGCGATGCGTCACTTTTCATAAATGAGGCCCCTGGTCTTAGGTGAAATGAGGAGAAATGCTTTATTTTTTCTCATTTTTGCTGTTTCCATGTGTGCTGCCTTGGGCAGCACACACAGAAACAGCAAATTGCCTATGACTGTTTATGTGCAGGGAGATCCATCCTTGCACATAAACAATCATTTTTAACAATAAAATGCAGTTTTGCAACTTTTATGCTGCTTAAGCAGCACACAAAGAAGTTACAAAACGGAATTCCTGCACATAAACAATCTTTCCCCCAACGCATACACCCTTGCACAATGGTGCCTGCGTTGGCGATAGGCAGCTGAACTCAGCACCAGCATTAGGGGAAATGCAGGGGTGCGCCACAATCTTGTGATTAGGGCACATCCCGGTTTTCAGAATGGAGAAGCGTGGCATTAGCAATGTTTGCTTAACGCCATGCTTCTCCATTCAGCTGTAAATATGCCCCAGAGTTTCTTTTTAAAGGTATGGAACTCTGAGGTGACTTGCAGTATCCTTTTCACGTACAACAGAGGGTGTTTTATTCCTTAACATACATGATTACACTAGCACCCTTCCCATGCGCTGCTTAAATCTTTGGGGGCAGATTTACAAGCCCCTTGCGCCACGTTTACGCCGCCTTGCGTGACGCAACAGCGGCATAAACGTGGCGCATCCCTGCGAGGCATTTACAATGTGACGCATCTAGGGAGATGCGTCACGTTATAAAGCCCAGCGCCACAATGGGGGCGTTACCACGCAGGGTGGGCGTTCCGGCACCTGTGCGCCTCGCAAAAGGGCCTGCGAGAAATCTACAAGATTTCACGCAGGCACTTCCGCGACGCTGCTACGTCAATTCCTTACGCCTGCTTGAAGCAGGCGTAAGGACTGACGCTGCATGTTAAGTATTGGGCGGCCCTGAGCATTGCTGGAGTTGTGTGCGCTTGCGACGCAACTCCAGCGATGCGCCGCCCTTACGCCACGAGATGCGTCACACATCTGTCTACCCTTGCGCCACGGCGCGCCGCATTGTAAATGCGGCGCATCTGCCGTGACACAAGGGTAGTTTTGCGTGACGCATTTGTTCTGGCGCATCTCTGCTGATATGCAGAGATGCGCCAGAACTCGTAAATATGCCCCATGGTTTCTTGCTCTTTCATATTCATTGCAGATCCGAAGAATAAAATCACAATCTGCACATCAAAATTAAACATACCAAAAAACACTTTGTAATGTTTGGTAAAAGATATTGGAATCAGTTTAATATGCCATGATTAAAAATATGCTGTGGCTGGAATTGAGTAGAAGCTTGAAGAGAGTCTGTCTTTCCTCTAATTACCTCATGCATGCAAAAAAATAAGTTTGGGGCCATAAACAGTTTCTTTCTACTGAACTCTGTACGTTTTAGAAAAACGTATCAGAAGAATGAAAAGCCAGATCTTGTTTTGTCATTTAAACTTTATCTGTGACTATGTTCCATGGCCTGCTTTTCAGCTTGGCTGCTGGCTCTGACACGAGGTGTTATGCTATCCCAACTAAACTGTAATAAGTTATTACAGTTGAGCAGCTACATCATTTGATTTTTACAGGTGACTTCATAAGTTACTATTCCACTGTAATATTGGAATTAGAGATATGATTTTATTCATGGTTGTTCCTACAGGTCTGGTGACTTACTGGGCTAATGTGTCATCTGTCAGGTCCTTTGTTTGACCTCATGGTTCAAATGCTGGCCGGTCCACACAGCCGTTCATCCTTCTAAGGTTGATAAAATAAAAACATCTGTTATTCAGCGCCAGGATACCCTTTTAGATGAGCATGCACTTTACAAATGCACATGTTATATTATGTAAAATAAAGGGATCATGAAAGAAAGCCGGCACAGACCTCAGTACAGGCTGCTGTGGGCTGATGTTTTAGCATAAAACATGCATACTAGATTGGGAACTGATTTTCTCAGCTCAGCAAATAACTATTTGGGGCAGTAATTGTACGCCTTAAAGCTGATCTGAAAGTCCACTAGAACACACTGGCTTGATTGCTCAACTTCAGCCTTGACAATAGTGAAATTGCAGAATTAAAAACGTTTTCCTCCCTTCTTGTTTTGTCAGGGCCAGTGGGATTTTCGAAATGGAGTATCACATTATGTAGCAGGGTTGAATTAACTGATTAGCAAGATAAATTATACAGCATGGCGTGGTAACTTCTGTGCCAAAGCTATATCACTATTTTGTCATTTTAATAGATGTTTATACTGCGTGGGCAAAGGTTAACCTCAACAGTACCAGTTTAACACCTGGATACCACAATAATCACCTGAAAGGTAACCATAGGTCTGCCACTGTGTTGCACTACAACGTTGTACTTTTTTGTTTGTTAACTTTTCGTCCACATGAGCTAGAAGAATTTTGTTGTTGTCAAAGTCTACATAATACGCAACAGATTATGGATTATGTGGCATGTGTGGTAAATCCATAATTATGCCGAAAACACTGTGGTGCTCATATTTATGGGAAACTAATGCAGCACAGTGCCACAAGTTATTTTGCAGCGCCACGCTGCGTTAGTTTCGAGGCACATGGATGGAACATATTTACAGCAACATGTTGCATCTTTGTGCCTTTCCCTGCACTGGCGCACAAACTGCTGCCATGCACCGGTGCAGGCACCCTTGCACCATGGTGCAAGGAGGCCTGCGTGGTGGGGAGATTGTTTTTGTGCAGGAAGGGGCACCTTTCTGCACAAAAGCAATCACTTTAGGTGATTTCCTCTTCCAATGGGTGCTGTAGAATTCAGCACACATTTAACCCCTTGAGTGCTGGCCACGTTCAACGGACGTCGCGTGCACTACCTTGTTAGTGCTGCGCACGTCCGTTGAACGTCGTGGCCCCGCCCACGCAATAGAACGTTCCGCACCAGCGCGGAACGTTCAGCGCAGGGGAGGGGTTAAAGAGGAAAAAACGAGGAGAAATGAAAATATTTCTCCTCGTTGCACCTCGCTACGCCACCCCTGGGGGTGCTGTAGCATCCTGACTCATTTTTCAGGTTTATGATTGCTCATTAATCTGGGAATGCATCAGTGGACATCGGTGTTGCGTGGGAACACCCACAGCAACACCCATGTCACGCCCCTAACACGCAGTGTGTTGCATAAAATGGCGGCGATATTTACGAGCACTTGTAAAGCCACGCAGGGGGGTTTTACGTGTACTTGTAAATTTTACGCGGCAGTTTGCGTCATGGTTGCATCACGCAACGTGATGCACCGACAGCGCAAGGGGCTCATAAATAAGCCCCTGTGGCCGCGGAATTGTGAAATTCCTGTAGTCCTGGAAATAATGAGCTACAAAGAGAAAATAACTTAATTGAAGAATGATCACTGAAGCCAGGACAACGTTTTGCGAAGTTTATTTTAAGGTACCTCCCCATTTCCGCATTCTCCCCTTGGTTGAGTGCACAGTCGAACAGTACTGGCAGCAGATTATGCAATATCGAAGCAGAAACACTTTCTCATTACATTATAGTGATGTTCAGGAATGTTGGAGCTGCCAAGTGTTATTCAAGAAATGAGTTAAACATGCACAGCAGAACAAATAGCGCCCAGGCTCTGATGTTTTTGACTCTGGCCCCAATAGAAAACAATCTGTGTTGTTGCCTTGTTATCTGGAGGTTGCTATGCAACTTTTGACCTTGCCATAATTCACTCCAGGACTGAATACAATACTTGAAACTGATGTAACATTCGGGTGACTGTGTTGGTAAGTAAGAGCCTGCTTAAAAAAACCCGAACGAATATGAAAAAAGTTGTGGTCATTTTCAACACCTCTTTCACTGTATTTATTGCTAATGTTTTTATGAATTATATAATGTTGTCTAATTTTTTACTTATGTATGGAATCTCTGATTCAAAAGCAATAACGATTTAACTTTATTCCTAGTGTTTTTTTCATTTCATAAAAATGACCTCAGCTAACGAAGACTGCTTTGCTTCTTTCAAAGAGTGGCTGTTTAATTATGACTTTCATGCAGTGGTCGAAGTGGGCGGGTCCGGCAGGACACGGCGTGCCCTTATTTCTTAAATGCGATACATTTGGATTTCCTACTTTTCAAATTTAAACATGCATCCCAGGACGGCCGAAATAGCCAAGACCTACAGATAAGGCTCCGTGTACGTGGCCATTCGTGGAGGGGAGGGGAGGCAGAGACGAAAAAGGACTCTGGGCCTTACATATGAGCCCTTTACGCCGATGTTGCGTCACTTTTTGTGATGCTGTAGTAGCGTAAAATGTACACCACACTGGGCCCTATTTACAAAGTGACACATCTAGGCCAATGCGTCAATTTGTAAACCCCCTGCGCTACAGTATAGCCACCTCAGCTATAATATGTGCAGGGTGGGCATTCTCCCGCGAAACAGCCTTGTAATAGTGGTGCAGTGAAATCTAGGACATTTTACTACGCCACTTCTAGGATGCCACTGCGTCATCTTCAGGCGTAAGGAGTGACGCAGGCCCTTTCACAAGGGGCTTGCCCCATCTGAAAGGACACATTGCTGGAGTTGCGTCTCTTTTCACACATACTCCAGCAATGCGGCAATTTTGTGCCAACAGATACATCAGGAATACTGACGTACCTGTAACTCCCTCTGAGTTAGAGAGCCATGCAGTAAATACGGCACATCCACGGTGTCAAAAGGATTGCGCTATGAAAAATGTCGCGCCACTGGTTTCCCCCAAAGATGCAACACTTCATATAAATGGCCCTCTGTCTTTTCCTTCTTGCCCCCAGAGAAGGTATGGACAGTATCCACTTCTGCTGTACCGCTGGCAGCTGCTCCCCTCTCTCTTTCTTCTCGTTTTCCCTCTCTTTCTGTCTAGCTTTCCTCACTTACTGAAAACCGTGACTTCAAGAAACGGTTCTCACCCTCTCTTTCCGCCTTTCGTTTATTTGTTCCCCTATGAAATGGGTCCAAAAAAGAAAAACACTTTTGCTTGTAATGTCGTCTTTTTCAACAAAAAAAATTTTAAACAAAGTTTTATTAGCAGTTTTTCATAACTTACATTACAATACACTTACTATTTGACTTCGACCTAAAGGACGTTTCCCTTAGCCCATGGTCACAGCTGTTACGAATGCATTCCTATCTTCTGTGTTACAAGAGAGGTTGTCATGCCTTTTACACTAGTATTTACCACATTTCTACCCTCTCAGGCAGCTTGGTAAGGATAAGTCGTGGCATCAATGCCCTATACATATATGGCAGTGTCCGATTGTCCGTGGCCTCCTAGACGGGCTTGTCGTTTTCTGACATTATTGTATTCCAAAGTGCAACCTCGGGCTGGAGGGAAATAAAAGGTTCAAACCATGAAAAATAAATAAATAAATAAAGCAAGACAGAGTGGTTGCAAAGAGGCCAGATTGATTTTATTCACACCCAAACACATTAGCGTTACTTTACAGAGTTTGCCAGTGAAGAGCTACTTTTGTACTCTTGTCTTTCTTTGAACAACATTGTTTTCCCTGGATGATGGGAATTTTATCATTCCTGGAGGTTTTTGTAATAACTGGTTAATGGGTGGATTGGAAAATAAAATGTGTACCACTGCTCTGTGTTCACGGATGGGGTCTTTTTAAACCACACTGCTTACGTTTTGTAAGGATATAAGCAATGGACATTGAAACGGGTCCTTTCTGGGCTCTGTACTCATGTCCATAACTTTTCAGGCCAGAGCACTCACTGATTTCTGAATAGTAAGTGTAAAAGCATTAAGGTAACCATGTTATTCCTGCTTACATTTCACATGCTTTACTTAATCTTGCATTCCCTGAGTGTTGCTTTTTTAGGATGTGGTTCCCTTTTTTTAGGCAGCATATTACGCTTGTCTAGTGTGTAATTTGAATTGATTTGCATCCAGGTGTTTATAGCGGGGCACAATTGGGTCATAGTGGAAGGCAGTGCGAGTTTCAGTGGGGCACAATGGTGTTCAGTGGGGGTGAGGATGTGGCACTATGGCCAAAGCTGTCGATTTTAGAACTGGGGAACAAGATTCTGTCTTCATGTACAGTCCACCTTACCACTCTCCTGAGGGACCACATTCTCAAGCCAGACCTTAGAAGGCCCAGCTAAATCCTAGAACCTCTAGTGTCTTAGCACCAGCAGGTGGAGTCTAGCGGTGGTGAGTGTGGGTTAACCTTGAAGGCCTGTCGACCACAATCCATACTGAAGTTCACCTCCAGTCTTGCGGAAAGGTCTATCAAGCAGCACACCCTAGAGCAACAGTGACTCTATCACTGAGGTCACAGGACCTTTGGGAAGGACCAGCTTTAGGGTGGTGTGAACGTGTGAGCGTACCGGGCACTGACTTCAGGTGGGTGTTGTGTTTGCATGTATATTATGGTTTTAAAAACACTTGCTGCCTCCTTCCTGGCCTCCAGCAATTTTTAGCAACACTAAAAATGTCATGATTACTCTGATGATTATTGTTCTTCCGAGAGAGAGAGATTGGAGTTTTGTCTAGTGGAAGTTATGTTTCATGAAAAGGTAGCGCAGAGGGTTATTGTGCCTGCTGCAAAGAATGTGTACCATTCATATCGCAAAGTGCATATACTGAAAATAGATCAGTGGGTTGCTGCTTTTGATTGATAGATCCTTTTGTTACTTGCAATTTGTAAATTAAAATCCTAACAAAGAACACTGAGCTATGAACTGCCATCTGAGAGCCGCATGCAAACTCCAAGGTATAAATTAGAGCATTATGTTTTTTTCCCCCGTCTTTGATTATGCTAAAGTTGCAAATAGCGTTCATTTGAATAGAAATCAATTCTGATTTTAGAAAAGAACCACCAACCATGATATTACGTTTTAAATTCTGAGTTTGTGATTCTTCAGACCAATCACTATTAAACTATACTCCCTACTAGTATGGTTGTCTATTGCTTTATGTAAAATGTCCTATACAGTGATTTACACATGTATGATTGATTTTCTCTGTGTAATGTGTGTGATGTAAAATGCTCTGACACCCAGCACAGGGAAGAGTGGCGCTGTAAATCAAGTTAAATGCATCTGAGAGGGAGTGTGGTTATGGAGACTTGAGGGGCACCGTTAAAGGGTGGTAGTGAGGGAATCCATGGCGGAGGTGGTCATTGAGGGGGACCAACAAACATTGTTGGACAGGGTGTCACCAGCGCTAAAGCAAGCCCTGACCTTGAGGCTACTCTGCCTCAACTATTGATACCTCCATTGGCCCTTTTTCAGCAGTAGTAGCTGCAAATCATCAGGGGTCGGCAATGCAGGATTTGAATGCACACCAAACTAAGGGGCATATTTAGAAGCCCCTATCACCACCACAACATCACTTTTCTCAATGTTGTGGTGATGGTAGGGGCTTCGCCTAATTCACAAGGCGACGTTAAGCCACGTTAAGTGGCTTAACGCCACCTTGTGAATAAGGCACCCTTTCACGCTATACTTAGTGTGAAAGGGGCTAGCAATGAGTGTTGTGGTGGGCGTTCTGCCCCAAAACCCATTTATTTTGACGCTGCCTAATATTTTCAAGGGTGGTGTAAATATGGGGCAATGCCAAAATTAAGACCAGGGAAGGTCTTACCCTGGTGCAATGAGGAGAAATATTTAATTTCTCCTCATTTTTGCTGTTCCCATGTGTGCTGCGTTGCACAGCACACATACAAACAGCAAAATACCATTGATTGTTTATGTGCAGGAAGGTGTCCCTTCCTGCACATAAACAATATATTTTATTTAAATTACATTTTAGCTACTTCTCTGGATGCTGCATTAAGCAACACATATAGAAGTTTTAAAACGACATTTCGGATTGGTTATGTGCAGGAATTGACACCTTCCTGCACATAAACAATCATTCCCCTCAATGCAGGCACCCTTGCAATATGGTGCAAGTGGGACTGCATTGGTGCTTAGCAGCTAAATTAGCACCAGTGCAGTGGAAAATGCAAGACTGCACCGTATTCTTGTACATACGGTGCAACCCTGCATTTCAGAAGTTGGGGAGCATGGCGCTAAGCCAAGAAGGCTAACGCTGCGCTCCACCACTTCCTTGTAAATATGCCCCTACTGATGACAGAAACTGCATGACTTGAAGACCAATGGTGTGTGATTCCACTTTTAAGCGTATTTGTGAATGTATTTTAATGCCAATAATTCAAATTAAACCTTCATTAAACATGTGCATCCATTGGTTGAATTAAATATCATAATAAGCTGTAACTGGTCGGTGAAATGACAAACAAATACTAAAAAATTGAATGTTTTGCTTTTTCTGGCCACACCTCTGACTCCGCCCTCTGACTCAATCCTCGTGTTATTCTTTCCCTCTGATTCTCCGCCCACAGTTTCCCAACTTTCTTTTCCCCACTTCGGCCACTGCTTTCGTGTTACAGTCACTGTGATACATTTGTGGCATGTGGATCATGCTTAGTTCTTTAAAAGCAAAGCAAGGAATCCAAAATCTAAAAATCTACTCACGCACATTCTGAAAACCTGTATTATATTTGTTAGGCGTGAGTCTGTGAATGCACCCACAGTTTTACAACTTGATTGGTATTGTATACATAATAATATCAGAAGTCACACAAAATGATTGCATAAACAATCCAACATTATGCCATGCTTCACATTATAAGACACACAGACCTAAACTATTAAAGAGCTGCATCGTGCAGTCATTAAGAGTATGTCCTGATGGTAAACCACCATGCAAAAGTACAGACACACTGCTTGTGATTGCAACATGATAAAAGGACCTTTTATAACAAAACAGGAGGCTCTGACTAAGCAGAACAACATCCACATTTACAGTACCAAATAAACATGGTAAAAAAACAAAAGTGTGACAGCAAAGAAACCACCAAAGAATTCCTACTTATATGCTATAACTAACCATGATACAGCCCTTGGTAGAAGTGTCTGCTGCTTCTCTTTCTTTTTTGGCTGCTACATTGCCTGAATAGACATTGAGGAGAGCACCCTCCATGTACAGGAAGCGAGAATGGAGAAACAAATGTTCCCATGGAGCTTGCAGAGGAATTATTTTTCTTTTATTTGCCAATCACTGGAAAATAGCAAAACTTAAATAAAGAATTAGAATCAAAGGTCTTATTTAGGGTTTGACGGCGTTGGAAGAATGGTGTAAACTGGAAGTCCTCTTATTTATTTTATTTATTTATTTATGCAATTTGTATAGCGCGCAAATACCCGGAGGCGTCTCGGCGCTGAAAAACAATATCACAGAGCAGACAGAGATAGCATTTACTGGTTGAAAAGCCACGTTTTTACTAGCCTCCTAAAGATGAGAAGAGAGGGGCTGGCCCTGATGTGGGTGGGCAGGGTGTTCCACAATTTTGCAGTGGCGATTGAAAAACATCTGTCCCCCCCAAGAGGATTTGTTTGTCCGGGTAATGGTAAGAAGGTCAGCTGAGGAGGAGCGCAGAAGTCTACTCGGGGTGTAACGTTCTAGTGACCTTCTTAGAAACTTAGGCCCTGAATTGTTAACCGCTCTATATGCAATACAGAGAGCTTCAAATTTAATTCGATTCCTGACTGGCAGCCAGTGAAGCTGGCGCATTGCCGGGGAAATTGATTTGAACTTGGGTGTGCCTGATAGGATTCTAGCTGCTGAATTTTGAATTAGCTGCAATTTGTTCAGTACTTTTTCCTGAGCATTTAAAAAGAGCCCATTACAATAGTCGATCTTAGATAAGATCAAGGTGCACATCAGAGTTTTTCCTGCATTCGGTGGGAGAAAAGTCAGGATTTTTCTGATGTTTTTGAGAGTGAAGACCTGTCAAACCCGCAGTTACCTGCTCTCTTCGGAGGTGGACCTGATAGCTTAACTTCAGCTACATCACACTGATGGTCATTCCACCCTAGAGGCTTCAGACTTAATTTAATTAATTTTCCCGTCAGTGCCCGTCATAGATGGTTTGTGGAACACAGGCAGAGAAAATGAATAATCAATATATCTAAACAAGAAGGCACCCCCTAAGGAAACACTTTGTAAGGTCTGGGACAAGGGGGAAAAACAGCAATAATGCAATGAGCTGTCCCACCCCTCCTCTATCACTTCCTATGGGGCTGTGATTGGCTTCGAAAGCTGGCCATATGATAAATAAATCTATAAGATTAAACCATTGTTCCCCTGATATAAATGTCATTTGATTTCTTTTATGATTCTTCTCAATGTTTCTTACCTGAATTTGTAATTTCTTTATATATTATACTTTGCTCAGGAGAAAGATAACGAAAAGTGAACACAAACAATATATGCAGTGCTGTACAATTATTTACAATACTGTACAGTATAATACAATCAATGGTATAATTTCATTTAGTTTCATATACATGAGATCATCTTCTCAATCTTTGCAACACAAAGAACTGCTTCCAAATATATACAATTTTTGGAAAACAACTTATTGATAACAATATTTCACCCATCGTCTAAAGGTGTCTTCTTAATGAATAGAAAATGGCATGCATATGAAACATAAAGAGTGCAAGAAGTACAGAGAAAATAACATTAAAAGAAGAGTAGTCCTTTGAATGTGGACCAATTTCTGGTTTATCATATGCCGAGAGCTTGGGCACCTAGAAGAATATACGAAGCTCAAAAAGAAACAAGGTTCTAAAAGAAACCTCCATTTTAATCCGCCGTTTCATGAGGTATCATACCAGGTGGTCCTGAAGAAGGTGGAGTTTCTACATAATAAAATGAAAGTGATACAAGGTGTTGGAACTGGCTCTTCTTGCAGGGTCATCCCCAAACATTATGCTTCTTCCGCCCTTATTTTTCCTGACCCGTGGCTGTTGGCAATAGGCCTCTGAGCACTTTACCACTGCTGATAAGTGCTAAAGTGCATAGGCTCTCTGTGTAAATTGTTATTGTAATTGGATATACATGATTGGCATATTTGTACCAACAAGAAGTCCCTAGTAAAGTGCACTGGGTGTGCCAGGGGATGACAAGTGCTACTAGTGGGCCTGCAGTACTGATTGTGCCACCCACATGAGTAGCCCTAAAATGGTGTATCAGGCCTGCCACCGCAGTGCCTGTGTGTACTCTGTGAACTGCCATGTCCTCCTGGTCAGTGTCCCCACTGGCCAGGCCTAACCCTTTCCTTTCTGTGCACATTGGTCACCCCTATGGAAGGCCCAAGGTACCCCTTTGGGCAGGGTGCAGTGTATGTGAAAGGTAGAGCATGTACTGGTGCAAGTGACATGCTTTGGTAGTGAATTACAGCCATTTTCGTTTTTTACTGCTGCAAGGCTATCTTGCTCCATAGGCTATCATGGGGGATGCTGGCTACAGTGGCTACCAGCATATTGTCCCATAGGATCAAGATAGAACATAAAAGTCTGGTATCCCTGAACTCAGAATTTAAAAACACATCTTTTAGGAAAGGTGGTTTTTAAATCCTGTGTTTGAGAACAGCACTTTTAGAAAGTTGCTGTTCTCTTGTCTGACCTTTCTGTGTGCCTTGGCCTGTTTGTGAATTGACTGTCTGGTTTGAGAGTGACAGGGACTGGGGATTCCCCAGGAGGCTGGCTGAGTCAGCCCTACGCTGAAAGACTGCATTTGCAACTTGAGTGGTGGGAGGAGATAGCACCTGGGTCTGAATAGGGCTGTGCCTGCCTTCCACAATGCTGGCTCCACCTCCTGCTGGGCAGCTGACGACCCTGCCCCTTACTCTGAAAGGAAAGGAGAAGCCAGGAAAACAAAGTGCTCAAGGAACTCCCAGGACTATTCAGACCGGGCTCAGGGCCCACTTGCACAAAGAGAACAAAGACTTTTAGGGGTATAAGTACAGGACCCCTGACAACAGAAAATTAGATCATCCTGGAATCAAGAAGGAACCTCTGCCAAGGAGAAAGCTGTAACTGAAGAAGGAAGACTGTCCTGCTGTTGCTCTGCTGGACTGACTGGCTGTTGCTTTGCTGCCAAGGAGAGGGGAATGACTTTGCTTTTTGCTGTGTCCCCTTGCTTGAAGGAATCGCCAAGGGCCTGAGAAGAGCTGGCTTCCTTTTTTTGAAGTCCCAGGAACAAAAAGGCTTCACCCCCAGCTTCCCTGAACTCTACTGAGAGAGTTATGTCCTTCCTGGAGTGTGTGGCCCGTGTGTGGTGCCTCTGGAAGTTGTACCTGTGTTGGGGAGCTGGAAACCAAGCTTTTAAAGACTTTCTGCAAGTTTTGTCGCATCGCTTGCTTGCGGAGCGCATCCCCGACAGTGCAAGGAAATTCCCGCTGCTACGAAGGCCGAGATCGTCGCAGCGCCTGTTGCCGCTGCCAGAGTCGTTGCATCCTTCGTTTGCGGGATGCACTAGACCGTTGCGGGAAGATTACCATCGCTGCGAGTGTCGTCGCAGAGCCTGTCGTCGCTGGGTGAGATCGCCGCACCGCTTGCTTGCGGACCACATCACGTCTCTGCGAGTGTCATCGCAGAAGCCATCGCATCGAGGAGCTACGAGAGAGCATCACCGCTGGTCCGCGCATCGTCACCCCAGAGATCATCGCAACTCTAAAGATCATGGCATCGTGCCTTTGCGAGAGAAAATTTCCTACGGAACCTACGCACCGGAATCCATACAAGTCCGCCTTCCTCCCCATACAGACCGGATTAGTCGCAACACGCCTGCCGCTGCAGCGGGATTGTTGCATCGCCTCCCCAGGGTCTCGGGAGCAACGCATCGCTTGTTTTCCACCCCACCAGCTTCTGCTTTGGAACCTTGTCGCATTTAAAAGGTACTGTTGGCTAAACGTGACGCAACTGTGAACTTTTCACGCAACAGTGGATTATTTTATCGCAACCTTAAGAACTCTTTTGCAACCATATTCTTGAACTGTGTATGTGGATTTTTGTCATTTTGGTCTTGTGTAGTTTAGATTAAATACCTTTATTTTTCTAAACTGTTGTGGAGTCAGTTTGTGGTGTTTTCACTGTGTTACTGTGAGTGTTGGTACAAATACTTTACACATTTCTTTTGGATAAGCCTGACTGCTTGTGCCAAGCTACCAAAGGGGTGAGCAGGGGTTATCTAAAGAGTGTTTCCTCATTACCCTGACTAGAAGCAAGGGTCACTATTTGGACAGTGGTATCTACCTCTGCCCACTGGAGACCCCCAGTTCTAACACAAGGAAACAATAATATATTCTTAAAGATTTATTTATTATATGGCCAGTTTTGGGAGCCAACCACGGCCCTATAGGAAGTAATACAGGACGGGTGGGACAGTTAATTGCATTAGCAAAATTGAATAACGCATGGAGACAGCTCTTTTAACACCCGATTCATTCATTTTCTTCTTTTAAGAAAAGAAACTCCTGCTTCAGGTTTTTGTTTCTTAAAACTAAAAAGTATTCCAAGCAGGTGCTTTAAAAATTACACCAACTCTGTAAACGTAACAGCTGTGAAGGGTACCACAGCAGCGGAGGCTTCCAAAGAGATTCCCACCAGGTAAGGGGGATCTCTAGATATGTCAGGCAGTTCTTCACCAAAGGGGTTGATAATATTCCTCTGCTGTCATCATGGGATGGAATGCAAAGGGCTAAATAAGACCAAATATACTATCTAAATGGTCTTGTGTCTTCTTTAGTAGAATGAATTGTTGTGTTGACGGCCCTAGGTCCAAATGCTGGTCAAATAACAAAACAGACACAGGATGTACTATGCTTTAGGTCTCGCCTAGATAGCACTTGCGCTGTATTTTCAAGACATGTTGTATATACTTTGTAGCCCATTGCTGTTTATTCGTTTTTTCGAGTCTCCTTTAAAAAAGTCTTGCTTCCAAGTGGTTAATCTTGCCTATTTGTCCCTCCTTTCCATGTATTGTTCCCTCTCAGTGAGCACCGCCCCATTACTTGTAGCCTTACACTTGTTCTATTTCAGCAACTGCTTTAGGAACTTCTATTTTCTTTTTTTAAGAGTAATTCACAAGAGCGCTCACTCAGAGCTTTTCTGTAAACAGGGGTGTCATTTTTGGTTTTATCTCCTCACATTTGTTGTTCATTTAAAGACCGAGATCAAATGTCATACAATGTATTCCCGAGGACGCCTGTCCTTTCTCTAACTTCAGAGTGAGAGCACCTGTCCCCCGCCTCTTCACTCACCACTGCTTGCCCCCTCCTTGCTTGTTATTTATAGACAAGCGTTAATTAGGCCTGCAACGACAATTTTCGCGGGAAACCATCCCTGCCTCTGCTTTTGCTGAAAACAAGATGGAGAAGACTGGGCCTCTGAAGCGCTGCAATAACCTCACCCCTCTCTTATTCCGGCAAGTGAATCTCCAAGTAAAGCTGAGGGTCAGTCGCCGACTTGTTTGGTGCTACTAGCATGGGGGAGCCCATTAAAGAAACAGAAAAGGAGTCAGCTAATGTAGCCACATTTTACCGATCATGTGTGAGTGGTGTACCAGTAATTCCATATTGTTGCTCACAAATGGAAGCTGCAACTTGTGTGATTTAAGTCTTTGTTACCCATTGAGCTTAATTGTAGGTTGTACTGCTTTGGGGGAAGGGCACCTGGCACAGACTCTTAGTCCCGGGTGTTGCCCAGATGTGGTTGTTTTCCTCTTCTCACCACCGGTGTTGCTGTCTGGACTTTACAAAGGACCCCAGCGAAAGGGTTCCTGTGGTCTGCGAGATGACATGTACCTTTCTTTGATGGCTCTGGGCATACGCACGTACCTGTCTTCTGTTTACTGTGGCCCTTGCAAATGGTTTTGGTTACTCATGAATGCAGACCCCAGTCCCATGCAATGGATCCATCGCCCAGCTAGCATTTGTTCTTGGGATGGCAGGGATACCTTCCCAAGCCAAAAAAGTGACACTTTTACCATCTCGGCGCACTGTAGGAATGGTATCGCAATGACACCAAGAGGTGCATTTTTGTGATGGTCGTTATAAAGGGGTCTTGTATATTCATTCATTCACACTTTTGTTACACGGATTCATACTTGGACAGTGCAGCTGATGCTGTTTTTTTACGGTGCATATTTGGAGAAGGCAATTTCAATCCTCTGGCATCATTTGTGATTTGTGGTGGACACATTGTTGAAAATGTCCAGCATGCTTGTTTCACTAAAATTAAGAGGCAATAGTTTCTCAAATCGCTCTGTCCTAACCCTCAAAGTTGACTTGCAGGGTAGACTTCATGGTGTACTTTTTTATGAACTCATTTGCAGACTGAGTCCTTATAAATGTAGTGTTTTTTAATGCCTGCCTGTGTATCATGAGTTGTGGTAGCACACGAAGATGACCCATTTGGTCTCAATCCAATCAGACTCAGTTGACCCAAATACACCCACCTACAATCTACCCCACTCGACACTAAATAAATCTACACCACTCCACACAAATAAAGCTTAATAACCAACACTATTAAGCACCAACACCCCCCCTTAATACAGTGCAAAAAATACTATAACATATTGCTTTTTAAATACTATAGTTAATCTGATTACAACAGCCCTTAAAAATACACATTTTATTTACAAACTCATAACATACAACATGCATCAATTAATCAGTAAAACAATGAAGGCTATTTTGTTATTAAAAGCACATACCATCTATATTATCTATAAACACACACTACTGTAGGAAACAGAGAAAAAAATAAACCTCTTGCAAAGGCGAGAACTATTGACTTTGCCAAGTCCTGATGAAGACCCCACTGTAAGGTGCGAGTTAACCTACACCACGCAGGATTCGAAACGTCGACTATCATATACAACCCTACCCATTTTCAACAATGTGTTAGATTATATGGGATAGGATCTCATGAATTTGCAATAATGTATGGGGCTACGATTGATGTGCCCATGTGATACCAACCAGTTGAATATTGTGGGTTCACATGTAACTAATACAACTGTCCATTCACTACTTTGATCCTCACAAACCACCTTCCCCCTTCCCCCTTCTTTTCTCCTACGGGCACATGTGTATATACTGTATATGTATGATACATCAAATGTATGAATAATGAGGCTGTGATTAAACAACATCACTCATAAAGCTGTGGTACAAGTAATAATATACATACAAAATTGTGTAATTTTTCTTGTATATACAAATGATACATAGTCTGGGACCCTTATCTATGTAACACTAGACACCCAGGTCCCAGTACCATTGGGTTAACCCTTAAATTGTAACCAGACATGCTACAAACAACTAGATTAGGATGTAGCTGGGGAGAGCGCATAGTTACTGTGTGAGTGGTTCTTCAGAATGAGGTTAGGCTTCGTGGCTTTTGATGTTTCGATGTTGTAAGACTCCACTTCTATTGTAAGATGCTTCGCAGATGTAATGGTGAAGCACATAACAGGGACTGGCATGAAGGTGTTGCCAGTGGGATGAACCTGTTTCAAAGGTGTGAGCCTCCTAGAAAAATTGGACCAAGATGCTCCGGCCGAACGCAACACCTTTCCAGCACGGAACACTGACCTGGGAGCGCAGCAGGTGGAGTCAGACCCCTCAACTACAAATGTTGCATTCACACTTTGGCATCTGGAGGTCAGTGCAGATGCATAAATACACAACTGTTTTGGAAGGTTTACATTACTTTTCCTTTTATTTTATGTTTTAAATATTTACTAGTGGCCTGCATGGTCCATGGATATTTCCACTGTACTTTTAACCTTTCTTGAGAATTGTTATATGCCCAAACTGCTGGTATGGCACCTATTTATTGGCTGTGTTTGCTGAACTGTTTTACATAATTTTCCAGTTTGAGTTTCTAGCATTACCAAGCAGCACTCAGGAGGTACTGCAATGGTGAATCCACATACTCTCACCTCTCGGTTCTTGTCACGTCTGGCCTACCGCACTGTGATTTTTGAGCATCTTGATGCATCTGCTGTTGTCTCTCCTCCTGGTTTTACTGGCCTCTTTGCTTGCCTCACTCCCATACAGCAGGGTTGGACTACCATGCTATGTTATTCAGGGGTTGCTGAAATTCCTCCCTAGCTGGCTGTGACACAAGGCACCCAGCAAGGGTACAACATGATCATTTCTTAACCTGGTGATTTGGGAGTGTGTCTGCTGCTGGCAGTGGTGGGATACAGGCTTCCTTCCACCATCTCATTCCCAAATAGTATGTCTAAAGCTGTAGGCCTACATGCTATAGAAATAATGACACAGACACTAGATGTAATCTGAAAAACTGGCCTAAGGTTCATGACCCAACCCTTTTTTATTAGCAGGGTCACCTGACTGGTGACACCTGTGGTAAAAGGGCTTGGGGTGGTAGATGTACACTTCAAGGTGTGGTTGCCTAGTGGCAAGTTCAATATGACACTACATAAACCAACCTGGAAGGGTTTAATTAATGAAAAAAAGCACACAAGACTTGATGCATAAAGTTGTTTTATGGTGACAAAACCTGTGATTTACAAACTGGTATAGGTTGCGACTGCAAGGCAGTCTTTTACTGTTCACAAAAAGCCCTTTTATGAGGATATATAAAGGTAAAAGCTAAAAGTTGGCAGTGATTTGTAGCCATGCTGTAAGCAGCAGGAATGCTTTGCAGTGTGGCTAAAACTAATTTATTAAACTGTTATGATGCAGCCAGGACGAATGCGCTTTGTTTTTTTTTAAGTGCATTAGTGCTGGTTGCACAATAGTCTTTTTTCATTATTAATTTTAGCCGTGCCGCACAGCAGTCATGCTCCTATACAGCATGGGTAGATATAATTGCCAAAGTCAGCAATGTCCATGCTGCACAGCATGAACTAAAGACAATGGCAGAGTCAATCATCTCAAAGTAGAGGCTTATTGACTTTTCCAGTGCGTGTTAGGTCTCAGCACAACACTCCTTTGTTTCTGAGCAAATCATTTAATTTCCTAATGCAAGAAAAAGACAAAAAAATGTATAAACTGGAAAAACATCCTATCACATAAGGAAAGTTATTGCGCCCATGTCCGTTTTCTTAGTTAAAATACATTTGGAAGTAGATAACACCTGTTGTCACAATTAAAGCAGATAACATCCGTTGTCGCAATAAACATCCATTTCGAAGGAGAAAATGTATTTTTTAAGTGAGTGTGGCACAGTAAAACAGAGCTACAAATGGCAAAAGGTTCAACAAGAACGACAGGGATGAAGTAAAGATAAAAGTAGTGCCTCAATCTCAGCATGATCAGCAGAAGGAAAGCAATCAAGTTGAAGCAATCAGTACTTGGTCCATGCTCCAGCTGAAAGAAGAGTATATAAAGCCAGCATGCACTAGCCAATTAGAAGGCAGCAAATAAGAGTGACAATGAAGCCAATCAAGACAAACCAATGGGCGGGCTGCAAGCTCCTTGTATACAATCTCTATATCAAGCGAGAGCGAATACTGGTACTGCAACTCAATATCACGGAAGACCTCTTTGTGACACAGGATGAAGCGACATAGTGGATATTGTCATTTACGTATGAAATACCTACTCCTCATATACTAATTCATTCCAACTTAATAACCATAGCATCCCCTTTGTACACGTGACTTGCATGGGTATAACAAAGAGTCAAGGATATGCTTAACTTCAAATTTTCCTCGTCATACTGCTATATAAACTGTTAAACCAATCTCTTACTGATTGTTGATTCTGATTATTCATTGTTCTGCAGGACATTATTTATGAACTGGCAAAGCAAATGGTCATATTTCATATAAATTATGCTGCACTTAGTTCCACTCACAACACTTTTTGTGGGGGCACGCTTCTAAGGCTGCCCCCATTTTGGAGCCCTCTCACCCACCTATTTCATTCCAGTTAAAGCACTGGGAATGTGCAGATAATATGTATACACCTGAAACCAGTTGGCTCCTAAAAGTAATTGGAGAAACCTTTGGTAATATTTTTTAGGTCTGTTACTTTCTTTTTCAACTTTAATTGACCCTAAACATTTCACAGTGTTTTGCTATTTCCATTTTGGGCCAATATGATTTTTTTCTTTTATAAATCTGTTACCCAACAAAAACAATAAAACATATAATAATACCAGTTCTGCATTGAGTCCATTCTCATGATCGCTAACTAGCGTAAAGGGGAAAGTATACAGAAGAAAGAGAAGAAAAAAAAGAAAATTCACATTGATAGGAGATAGGGATTCGGATTATTGCAACCAATCACCCAATATTTTATGGTGTTTCTCCAGATACCTCCTGAATTTACAAACATATTTTTCTGCTACAGCGGCAAAGTCCATCCTCCTTGTCCATTCAAGGAAGGGTGGGGCTAGTTGAGAGAGGCCAGTGTCTGGAAATATCCCTCTTTGCAAAGATGAAGCCCACAAAGACGAGTTGTCACTCATTGTGACTCCCTCAACAAGAGGCCATTAGGCCCAAAACAACCAATTTCGGATCTAGTAGGATTGGTCTGTCTATGATGTGGGAGAAAGTGGTGCAGAGGCGTGACCAGTGTGCGTGAATAGGTGAGCATTCCCAAACCATATGGAAGAAGGGTCCCACTGAGTGGTGGCACCCCCCTGCATCTCAGTGAGGGAGTACCTCCCATGTTGTAAAGTCATGAGGGGCTATAATAAACACAGTGAAGGTCTTTCAGTTGGTTGAGGCAAAGCGTCATCAGTATTGCCCAGATCCTAGGGTCCATTTTCGCATCTGTTCAGTCATATCCGTCCAAAGGTACCAGGCTTTCCGCTCTCTGAGGGTGACTATAGCATCAAAAGTGTTGTTGACTAGTGAGCAGTGGAGTCAGGATACTCCTTTCCTGACTAGGTGTGTATACAACAGGTGTGTTTCCAGGTGGTTGGATCAGGGGAAGGGGTCCCAGGAGCCTAGGTATGCCTCCAGGGAATGTAACAGCTGTAAAAAGTCAAGGAATTGTGATTTGTGCATCATGTAGGTGTCAGCAAAGTGTTGAAACATGTGCATAGACATGCCCTGCCAGACGTTCCCCAGAGGTGTAATGCCGATAGAGTCCCATGGTCTGAACCGCCTAGATGTTAGTCTGCAAAATCCAAGATCCAGCTAACAGCGGCATCATGGCCCTTGGCACTTTGTGACATTCGGTCCATTTCAGCGATTGGTGCCATGAAAGTAATGTCAGACAGGTGGCTGAGGGTAGGTTCAAAGGGACATTGCATTCATAGAGCAAATTAGGAGTGCTGTGACATTCCACTTCACTGAATTCCACCACTGTTCTGGGGTCCCCATTATCAGCGAAGACCCAATCAGTAATGAGGAGAAGGTGGCTAGCCCTGTAGTTGAAGCAGAGATCGGAGAAACGGATCACTGACATAGGGGTCGATTCCAATCCCGTAAAAAGCGCTCCGAATCATCGTACGGAGCATTTTTTTCCGTACGAATCGTACCCGTAACCGTCCCCGTACGAACGACGTAGTACGATCCACACCCAATGCAGCTATCCGTACGAATCGTACCAGGGACCGTACGAATAGAATTCCCGTACGAATCGCCCTCTGAACCCGCTGTACACGGTGTTTATACGGTTCGTGGCTGCTTTTTACAAACCGGCAAGTACGATCCGTGTTGGGTACGCTCCGTACGACCCTTTTTCTACGGGAGCTGGAAACTGCCGTAAAATCAGAGTTTGCCCCGAAACAGGTAAGGAACGCCCCCCCCCCCCGGGTACGGCGCGTACACCCCATGATCGCAGGGGTACGCGCCATACCCCAGCGTACATGGGGTACGTGCCGTACCCCATGTACGCTTGGTGTACGGCACGTACCCCCCATGATCGCAGGGGTACGGCGCGTACACCCCAGGATCGCAGGGGTACTGCGCATACCCCTGCGATCATGGGGTGTACGCGCCGTACGATGTGTATGTGATTGTGCGCTTTTCCGTACGAATCGCCCTTACCTGACGTGGACCGTATGACTCGCGTCCGGGTAGCCCGGTCGGGATCGTAATCGCCGGGTCGTACGGCGTCTGTACGAGTCGTACGGAAACGGCTCCGGATGCGAGTCATACGGACGGTGATTTTTAACGGATCGGAATCGACCCCTAAATATCGAGGGACAAAATATAGACTACCCAAAATATAGATTCCAAAATATCAACAGACAAAATATCGAATTCCTATCTACAAACAGGTAAGTACCAAAATATCGACCCCAAAATATTGTTTATATTTATATATATACATAATAAAAATATCGAATTTCTTCAAATTAATGTAAAATTAAAAAAATATTAAAAATAAATAGCTAAAATATACTTAGAAATACTTAAATTACCTTAAAATTATTAAATAACTAATTTAACTTATAAAAAAAATACAATCATATCTGTTAAAACATATATATATATATATATATATTAAGATAATATTAATAAAAAAATACACAATATTATTACCGTAGGATAGCGGAGGTGTAAAAATTACTATTCCCACTCCTGGAAGTGCAACAGTAGGGAAAGCGTTGGATAGCGTAGGGGTAAAAATTACTATTACCACTCCAGAGAGTGCAACAGTAGGGAAAGCGTTGGATGGCGTAGGGGTAAAAACTACTATTCCCACTCCAGAGAGTGCAACAGTAGGGAAAGCATTGGATAGCGTAGGAGTAAAAATTACTATTCCCACTCCAGAGAGTGCAACAGTAGGGAAAGCATTGGATAGTGTAGGGCTAAAAATTACTATTACCACTCCAGAGAATGCAACAGTAGGGAAAGCGTTGGATAGCGCAGGGGTAAACATTACTATTCCCACTCCAGAGAGTGCAACAGTAGGGAAAACGTTGGATAGCGTAGGGGTAAAAATTACTATTCCCACTCCAGAGAGTGCAACAGTAGGGAAAGCGTTGGCTAGCGTAGGGGTAAAAATTACTATTCCCAGTCCAGAGAGTGCAACAGTAGGGAAAGTGTTGGATAGCGCATGGGTAAAAATTACTATTCCCACTCCAGAGAGTGCAACAGTAGGGAAAACGTTGGATAGCGTAGGGGTAAAAATTTACTATTCCCACTCCAGAGAGTGCAACAGTAGGGAAAGCGTTGGATAGCGTAGAGGTGAAAATTACTATTCCCACAACAGAGAGTGCAACAGTAGGGAAAGCCTTGGATAGCGTAGGGGTAAAAATTACTATTCACACTCCAGAGAGTGCAACAGTAGGGAAAGCGTTGGATAGCGTAGGGGTACAAATTACTATTCCCACTCCAGAGAGTGCAACAGTAGGGAAAGCGTTGGATAGCGTAGGGGTAAAATTTACTATTCTCACTCCAGAGAGTGCAACAGTAGGGAAAGCGTTGGATAGCGTAGGGGTAAAAATTACTATTCCCACTCCAGAGAGTGCAACAGTAGGGAAAGCGTTGGATAGCGTGAGGTTTAGAATTACTATTCCTACTCCTGAGAGTGCAACAGTAGGGAAAGTGTTGGATAGCATAAGGGGACATTTTACTATTCCCACTCTAGTGAAAATAAATTAATATAATTCACATAATTATCAATTAAAAAATTAATCAATATTAATTATCAATTAAGAATGAATTAATTATCAATTAAAAATTAATTAACAATTTGTTCAAAATAAATACCAATAAATTATTTAACATATTTAATTAATTATAATTAAATTCCTTCCCACCCTATTCCACTATAAACCTACAACCCGCTACAGAAAATAAATTAATATTATTCACATCATTATCAATTAATCAATTAATAAAAAATAATCATTTAAGAATTAATTACCAATTAAAAATTAATTAACAATTTAATCAAAATAAATACCAATTAATTAATTAACATATTTAATTATTTATAATTAAATTACTTCCCACCCTATTCCCCTATAAACCCACAACCCGCTACAGAAAATAAATTAATTTAATTCACATAAATATCAATTAATCAATTAATAAAAAATAATTATCAATTAAGAATTAATTAATTACCAATTAAAAATGAATTAACAATTTATTCTAAATAAATACCAATTAATTAATTAACATATTTAATTAATTATAATTAAATTACTTCCCACCCTATTCCCCTATAAACCCACAAACCGCTACAGAATTAAATTACACAATAATTAAATAACATAAAATTAATTACTTAAAATACATTACAAAAATATATACCCTTTTCACACATATACTAACATAAAAAACACTTTAAAAAATTCGATATTAATAAAAATTCGATATTTTTAGTAAACTATATTATGTACTTCGATATTTTGACTGTCTATATTTTTAAAATCGATATTACATTATTTACCTTCAAAACGATATTTTTGATGTCTATATTCTGTCCATTCGATATTTTGTCCATTTTATATTTTGGACTCGATATTTTGGTTTGTCTATATTTTGGAATCGATATTTTGACCATTTACCCGGAGAGACCCCAGCCCACCGTCATAAGGGTGTATCACACATTTACAGAAAAATATTCTTTGCGGGCCATTGACCCAGATGAATCGAGACACCTCAGATTATAGCATGCAGACGAAGCAGGGGGGTTATGTAAGGGTAATTTTGGACTCGATATTTTGGTTTGTCTATATTTTGGAATCGATATTTTGACCATTTACCCGGAGAGACCCCAGCCCACCGTCATAAGGGTGTATCACACATTTACAGAAAATTATTCTTTGCGGGCCATTGACCCAGATGAATCGAGACACCTCAGATTATAGCATGCAGAAGAAGCAGGGGGGTGACGTAAGGGTAATTTTGTAGGATATAAGAGAATCTTGGGAGTGATATCATTTTAAATAGTGCTCCTCTGCCTGCAACATTAAGAAGGAAAGTGGCCCATTGAGCCATGTCTCTCATGGTACCGGCAGCAAGTGGTGTTATATTAAGGTCTCAAGCCTGCCGCTGATAGTAGGCAATCTGAATCCCCAAGTATCAGAAGTGATCTGTAGACCATTGGAACAGGGTTATGGCCCTGGTATCATTGTGAGGGTCCGGTAGGGGGATGTAAGTAGACTTGAACGAATTCATAGTGAGGCCGGAAGCGCCGGCAGAGCCTGAGGCATATGTAGGAGGCCGGGTATTGAGGTTTGCGGGTCGCCCATGTAGACAAGTATTTCATCTGTGTAGAATGAGACCCGGTCCTCATGGCTGTCTGGCCAATGGAAGCCACAGAGCTGTGTATCGTGCTGGAACCATTCTGGCAGTGGTTCGAGAGCGAGTACAAATAAAAGAGGTGCCTTGGTGCCCTGTCTTGTTTCGCACTAAATGGAGATGGCCTGTGAGGTTACTCTATTTATTCTGACTTTTGTCCAGGGTCTAGAGTAGAGTGTTCGAACCCAGTGGCAGAAAAGAGGGCCAAAGTTCATCCACTCCAGCAAGTGGTAGAAGAATTTCCAATGAACAAAGTTGCCGACCTTCTCAAAGTCATTCTAGGCAAGGGCATGGCGGTCGGTCTTGCCCTCGGTAAGGGCAATTGCGTTGTGCACCCGGCAGAGGCACTG
This sequence comes from Lissotriton helveticus, assembly GCF_964261635.1. Lineage (NCBI taxonomy): Eukaryota > Metazoa > Chordata > Amphibia > Caudata > Salamandridae > Lissotriton > Lissotriton helveticus. The sequence continues at coordinate 165,900,853 of NC_136072.1, forward strand.
GTGGGTGCTGCTCCCCGACATGAAGCCATTCTGGTCCAGATGGATAAGGGAGGCGACAGCCTTCACTAGCTGCTTTGCCAGTATCTTGGCTAGGATCTTAAATTCCATGGCCAGAATGGAAATGGGCCTGTATGACCCGCAGGCCTTTCTGTGGTTTGAGGATGACAGAGGTAGAGGCGCCACAGAGATTGTGAGGTAATTCGCCTGGCCTAAGTGCCTCTTTGTACATTGAGAGCATGGGGTGGACAGAAGGAAGGCATATTTCTTGTACATTTCCAGTGGAAACCCTTGGGGCCCAGAGTTTTCTTGGTGGGGAGTGCCCCTATATCTGGTGCCTTGATTTTGGCCTCCATGATGGGCTCCTCAAGGTCCTGTCCTTCAGTGTCAACTAGGCGTGAGAGAGACAAGTTCTCCACAAAAGTGTGGAGACACTCAGCCTCCATTACCGGGTGATTGGCATATAGGTGGGTAAAGTAGAGGGCAAATTCCAGCACAATTGAGTGTGGGTCCAACACCTATCAACCCATCTCCTTCACAACAGAAGGGATCAGGTGGAGAGCCAGGTTCCCGCTCATCAGCCAGTGTATGAGTTTTCCAGCTTTATCTCCCACCTCATATACCCAGCCCTGTGAGGCCATTGCATGCAGAGGTTGCAGCTCCAGTTGTTTCTGTCAAAGCACAAGCCTTTTAAGATCTGCTATATGTTTAATTTGGGCCATGGGGCTGGCAGCATAGGCCACATCCGCTATGTCCAGGTCATGTTCCAGGGACAAGACCTCCTGAAGTTTTCGAGAGCAGACACTGTCTGGTAAGAGATTATCTGACCACGGAGGTTGGCTTTCAGGGCCTCCCATGCTATGGGTGGGGAGCTGACGGAGCATGTATTAGTGTCCAGGTTGTCCACGGTTTGCATCCTGAGGAGGTCCTCAAAGTTGGAGTTGGTAAGCCACCATGCACTAAGGTCCCAGTGGGGGAGTTGCTGGCATCTGGAGGAACTGAGGGTCAGGGCAATGGGGGCGTGACCTGTCAGTGCATGTGGGATGATACGGGCCTCGACCAGTCCGATAGTGCCACTGGAGGGTATGAAAAGGTAATCAAATCTAGCAGGGATTTGTGACAGTGAGACTAGAAGGTGTTTTCCCTATTGTGGGAGTGAAGCAGGTGCCATGAACAAGAGAGGACCATGGAGGAGCCCCAGGTAGTCAAGTCGAGTGACAATGGGCAGAGTGGTTGCTAGAGTCCAGTTCAGGGTCCACCACGGAGTTAAAACTGCTCCCCAGGAGGGTGGGGCCGGGTATGTAGGAGTCAGGGCCTATAGCATTGGGGACCCAAGTGTAGGGGGCCGTAAATAAAAGTGATCGCGCAGTGGACGCCCTCCATGCCACCCTCCGCCAAGTCAAAACAACCAAAGGGGTCCCAATGGATTTTCGTTACGTGTAGAGGGAGACGTTTGCGTAGAAGAATGGCAGTGCCCCGGGAGCTGGCCATGTATCCACTGTGCAGGACTGCGCTTACCAAGCAGATGAGTCTCCTTCAAGAGTTCCACTAGGGAAGAGTTGCGTTTTGAGTCAATATGATTGATGGGAGAATTGACTTGCTGCTTTTCGACCTGTATTTATGCTAAACAAGGTCGATTCATTATGTCTTTACTGAGGAGAAATCATAATAATCCTTCACCCTGGTACCAGCTCTCTGCTCTGCAGCCAGCCCTGAATTGCTTGTTTGCATGCTGCTGTTTACCACAAAAGACTGAGTGTGATGGCTTTACTTCCTTATAGAAAAGCTCATTTGCCCAAGGTTGCATCCTTTTGTGTGCCAACATCCTTGCAGGTATGTGGGCATTGAGAAATGTATTATTCACTATAAATGGCTCACATTTATTGTGCTATTTAGTGTAGGTGAATGCAAACAACCTTCAACGTTAGCACTTTATGTAACTGTTGAAAATTCATTGCATGAAATCAGAAATTGGTGGCAATATTAAAGTCAAAGGAATAGATGCCCTCCGCCTGACCCTTTCTGTTCAAAATAAAATGACACTGCTGCAGCTCAGGCAAAATCCCCAGGTATATCTCACAAACTCTCAGCGTTACTGATGCCGCTGTACTGGGGGGGCTGCAATAAAGGACACAAACTGCTGCCAATCCTATAGAGTGCCTAGGAGCTGTGAACTCATTTTAAATGGAGTTAGCTTCAATACCAACACAATACACAAATGATAATGAGGGGATATGATGAGCAGGAAAACAAAGCACAACTATTTATCCACATTTTGTGAGCTGGTAAACAAACAAAATAACAAAAACACAACTATACTAGCACACATTAAAGTTGACAAAAAAGCACAACAGTGCATGCACATTTTTGATGTTAGGAGGTTTCTACAATGTATCATGCAAATAGTGTCTAACACGTGGCAGTAATCTTTAGGTCAATAGCACATCCTGAGAGGAAAGAATGTTATGAGAAAGAAGTTGCGGATCGTGGAATTTTGGGCAATTTCATGTTCTCCGCGGAACGCAAAATTACCCAAATTCCGTGAATTCCTCGAGTGGAACAGAATTTACCTCCCAGGCCTAGTAAGAACCAAACGATGGCTGTCGTAAGAAGAGGTCTTATTGCTAAAATTGATGTGCAGTCATTATACAAAATAACATGGATGGCAGCCTACTGAGCAAGCCATACTCCCATTGACTTTCACAACACCCACCCTTTCCTACATAGAATTGATAGTTACATTTACCTCTCTGGGTGACAATACCTATGGCCTCTGGTGATGCAGGCGGTTGCACTTCCTGTGTCACAAGTGCAGTGGGGACCCTGTGCTTCCTGTCCTTCCATAGAGATGCAGAGTGGTTGCCTCCTCTGAGTCCAAGATGGTGGCTGCTGTCTATTGTGCCAGAGGGTAATCCAGCATGCTCCTCCCTGCATGCAAGGCTGGGTTTGGTGCAGGATGTTGGAGTGGATGTGGTTCTCAGCACAGGGAGTGAGGCTTGCCTGCACCAGAAATGCAAACGTGAAACAGATTGTGCGCTGATCCCACACCCTGGGAGGAGAACTGATGTTGATACCTTCCTGAATTTAAAGCGAAGAGCTACAGCCGTGAACTGGTGGCGGCCCTTTGTCTCTGATGCAGTGAGGTGGGAGATCCGGTCTGCCATTCTCACTGAAATTATTGATTAGGTGGTGAAATTTGGAGCACCACTGAAGGCCCAAGTGGGTGAACAAGAGAGCTGATTCGGGGGAGGATATGAAGGTGTGACTTCCCTTGGATCCAGTAGATATTGTAAATTGAGACAATGAGGAGTCAAAACTCCTCCCTTCCTTTTTCTCCCACATATTCACATTGGCAACAATGCATTTTGCATTGGTGAAAGGTCCTGCAAACTCTTCAACTCTGTGAGGCTGCAGCTCAATAGCGCTCTACTGGCTGTTCAGAGATTTGCAATGACCTGGTGGCCTGCTGTGTGTCCACATAGAACCTTCCACAACCAGATGGATGAACCTGAACCATAGTATGACCTGGTGTGGATTGAAAAGTACAGTCCACACCTCTTCTGCCCTTTCCTATCATGTGATTGTCTTTGAAATATTGACTTGCTATATACATCCACACATTACTCTTTTTTGATGGTCACTCACATATATTGATTAATTCTTTGAGTGTTGCCTGTATGGGAATAGGCATGACGTACCATTCATTTTGCAGGTCTCAGTGTCACAGGTGTGACGGCCAGTGGCAGCCGGCACAGGTAAGAGCGGTGCATCGGAGGGTTGGGTAAGTCGACAAATGACTTTTGTGCATACGAGTGGGATGTCCATTCTTTGGCAAGGTTGTTTATATTCTGCTAGAAATACAGGAGACAAACTCTGCATGGAAGGCAAAATTGGCAGTTGTGGCTCTAGATGTGGGTTTTGTGAGGGCAGATCTGAGGTAGCTGATGGATAGCGTCACCCCAAAATAACAACCTGGACAATGCTGGGATGAAGTCTGGAAAATTCTCCATGTAGATTCTTCACCCCAGGTATGTCACTGACAGGTCCCTTCATTACAGCAATCTTAACCATATGCTGCAGAGATATTGCTGAGTTTGTCCAATGCAATTTTAGGACACTAAGGTACTAATTTCCCCTGACCTAACAGTTACCATGCAACCCAATGTAGCTCCATTGTGGAAGTCAAACATTTGAATATGTTAATCTTGACCCAAATACATGGTACCACTCCTTGACAAACAGGGTGTCCTTGTGGAAGGCAAAAACATTTTTCACTATTGCATAGGCTAAAAGGAACCTAGTTTAAATTTGGGATGCCTCTCCAGCTAAACAAACAAAGCCTTGCTCTGCATAATATTTATGGTTCATTCAGATCAGGAGGAAGCCAGGTGGTACATACCACCCTCCTCAGTCACATGTTGTACAGAATGGGTAGAAGCCATGACAGCTGTAGATGCCATTCAGTTAAGAAGTCTTCCAGGTATGGTCTGATTTGTAATTGCATTTAGTATTTATACAGCTCATTAAACCCAAAGGTGACAAAGCAAGCGCACAGGTGAGGACAGTACTACAGAGAAAGGAGACCAAAAACGCTACAATCATGGGAGGGAGAAAAGCCATGTTTTCAGTTATCTACGAAAGGCTACATGAGAGGTTAGACATATAATGTGGATGGTCAGCGTATTCCAAAGGTTAGCAACTGCCACTGAGAAAGAACAACCACCCCACCTGGTCTTCTGAAATCAAGATATGATTGACTTTTTGAGAGTAGATGACCTCAGCTTTCTCTTAGGGATATACCAATGAAACGCAGTCCTCAGGGGCATCGGCCCCTGAGAATGGAGAGCTGTATGAACCAAAGAGCTTTAAAGGTCACACAGTTCCTAACTGGCAGCCAGTGATGGGAACCCATATCCTCCCTGACTGACATATGTTTGGGTACATTCAAAACCATTCGAGCCGCTGCATTCTGTATGACCTGAAGTCTATTCAGTACGAACTTGTTGATGTTCACATACATGGCATTACAAATTAGTCAAGGCTTGAAGTAATTAGCACAAGGACCATTTCAACTCAAGTTCAATTGGTATGAAGGGAAAGACAGTTTTCAAAATTGTAATAATGAAAAAGCAAAAACTCACTGCCGTCTTAACCTGGGTGTCAAAAGTAAGGGGATTGTCAATGAACACCCCTAGTTTTTTCATCGAGACAACCGGCTGGAGAGGTGGGAGGGTGCGCATGTCTCTCGCCACCAATGTTCTCCATTAAGTTTCAACCAGTTCTCTTTCATTCAGATGTTACTGTCAGTCATACATCATCTGAATTTTTCTGCAACCAGCGACATGTCATCTGATATGAAAACTATAATTTGGGTATCGTTCGCATAAGACAACTTCTGAAAACCAAACGCCCGCACCAGCTTAGCCAAAGTGGCAAAATATTAAATAAAAGGGTGGGACCAGTTCTTTAAATGGGCCGGTGCTGCCTAGTACTGATTGCCTGCACTTTTTTATTATGAGAGGGAGAGTACCGACACTTTTCAAGAAAGACATAATACTTTTAATTGGGCAGGGAGAGTACCGACACTTTTCAAGAAAGACATAATACTTTTAATTGGGCAGTACCAGAACTTCTCAGACACAAGTTTTGGTCCCCAGGTCTCTCACATTGGATAAGCCTGGGGACAGTTTGGTCTTTCAATTGTTTGCCCTGCCTTGCTGGTACATGCAGCTCTCTTTCCTCAGCTGCTGTTATTGTTTCAATTCAAATGTAAGCAACAGTGGATTTTCAGCAGTTCTGATTTCCTTAACTGCCTTCTGAGCTGCATATTGATCCTAATTCATTAAGAAACATCAATGTATTGCTGTATGTGCTTAATCAACTAATTTGAACTTTTGGTTTGGCTTTCAGTTATTGTTTTCGTCTGCAAGTCTGTGCATGTATTGCTTTTGTCCTGATGACGACCTAATACATCCTGTACAATGCAGAAACATTGTTGACACTTTACAGACAGACATGGAGTTGGCTCCTTTGTTGGGGGAAGGAATTATGTAATTTTCAGACTATAAAAGACCTTGATATAAAACATCTACATATGTTGTATGTTCTCTATAAATACACATGCAATTTTTTTTTTTTAATTATTTCCTTTTGTGTGAGCACTGGGAACACCACACACTGATATCACTGTTGCATGTTAGTTATTCTGGTTGAAGGTATTATGCTTGTAGGGGTGTCTTCCTCCTCTTTTGTTATTATTACCAGATTGAATATATTGAGCATTTCTGTTGCCCGTGTTTGTTCTAAACCTAACTTGCAAAGGAGCTAATACTGAACTAGTGTTTTCAAAATATAGTGGCTTGATAAATGCCATTTGACTCACATATCTGCTCTACCTTTACTCTGACTCTGACAGGTTTGCACTGTCCGAGTACATATTTCAGCCTCGTAGTGGAGGCAGGGCAGATGAGAAAATACTCTGCAGTGTGCTGACGTTCACTTTGCAGCAGCAGCTTCAAATCATGTGTTCGGCTATGACAAACCCTGGCTACTTTCTGCAGCTTCCCTTCATATGCTTAGGAGGATGATGAGGGGTTAATGGTGGGGCAAGTGGTCAACTATGTGATATCATTTGGGCAAAGAGAACCAGTGGCATAACAAAATTGAAGGGGGTCCTCCTAGAAAAGTACACAACCCCCCCCCTCCCTGGCTCACCACCTAACATTTTTTGCTGAGGAGGCCGCCTGGAGTTCGGGAGTCCCCCTGCACCACTGAGGCTCCACGGACTTATGTTACGCCACTGAAGGGTATGCAAGATCACTTCTGTTACCCCTGACAATTTGGACAGTCAATATGTATATGTGATCAAGGCCCTTGACGGGCTGAAACGCGTCATGGCTGTAGAGGTCTAAGGGAAATAAAGATTTGATCTTGCTGCACCAAGTTGTGGTCCGTGCTCCATTGTCTCGAGGAAGTCGTACTTGCTGATGGAGTATATGCTGATATATACATATATATATATATATAGTTTTTTTTATATATATGTATGTATTTATATATTCACTGAAAAAACCATAGGTTTCAGGAACGTTATAGTTAGTTGGGCATTTCACTCATACAAAACGATAGAAATTCCCCTGTTATAGTTAGATGAGCTAACTATAACTCGCGCCCCCGCAATGCATTGCTGATGACGTCACATATTACATCATTCATGACATGGTCAGTGACATCACTGATGACATCTCAAATGATATCATTCATGACATCATCCAGTGACTGTGTGTTTCTGTAAAGTTGAAATATGTTTTATATATATATTGCCCAAGGTGATTGTAGAATGAGTGGGTGTATAAGAGTCAGGATGGATGATTTAGTAGGTGTGTGACTGACTGTATAAGTGAGTGATTAATTGTGTCTTACTTAATGCATGTGTTAGCGACTAATACAGACATTCACACAATTTAGGTTGTCAGTCGCTGTGTAAGCGGTTGCATGGGTTGGTTAGCAGCTAAATAAGGATCTATATGGGTTATTGATTGGTTCTCCGAGTATCTGTATGGGTGCCTGAGTGTCTGTGTGGGTGGGTGGAAGATGTGACTGTGCATAGATGTGTGTGTGGATAATTCAGTGGGTATATGTGTTCAAGACTGTGGGCCATATTATCAAGCCTGGGTGATAAAATTATCGCCACTGCCGCTAAAGTGGCGATTATGGGCTTGATAATATGCTTTATGGAATTCCAATTGAAGCTCATGTTAGATGTGAAGAACATCTAACATGAGCTTCGATTGGAATTCCACAGAGCATATTATCAAGCCCATTATCGCCACTTTAGCACAGTTTCCTACCGATAAAGTGGCGATAATTTTATCGCCCAGGCTTGATAATATGCCCCTGTATCTGTGAAGGCTGTATGGCTGGATGAGTGTGTGTATGGGTGTGTTGGTGAGTGAATGGATGCCCCAGTGGTGCATGTGTGAGTAACTACATATGTGAAAGGCAGTATATGTGCATGTTGGAGTGTATGAATGACTATATGTGAGAGTGAGTGATTGTAAGACTGCCTGTATGGATCAGTGCGTGCTTGTATTAGTTATTGTATTAGAGTGAAAATATGTGTTAGAATATGTTTAAATAAGTGAGGTGGTATGTGTATTACTGTACAGGTGACTAAATAAAAGTGTGATTCATTATTTCCATTACTGACTAGGTGTGTGAATAACTCTATGAATGAGAGGCGGTGTCTGAGTGTCTGTATAGATATGTGACTGGATATGATAATGCTGCATTGATGGCTGACTGTATGTATGAGTGACTGTATGGGTGAATGAATTGATGTGTGTGTAGACCTAGGAATTAGTCAGTAGATATGTACTAACTGGTATTGGGGTGTTCATGGTTTTGAAAATTATGGTCTGTATTTTAGAGTGTATCAAGTGTTATATTAGGGTCTGATGAGGTGCATCAGATTGTCACGTGGATGATGTCATCAGTGATGTCATTGGTGATGTCATTTGAGATGTCATCAGTGATGTCACTGACCATGTCATGAATGATGTAATATGTGACGTCATCAGCAGTGCATGGCGGGGGCGCGAGTTATAGTTAGCTCAACTAACTATAACAGGGGAATTTCTATCATATTGTATGAGTGAAAAGTCCAACTAACTTTAATGTTCCTGAAACCTATAGTTTTTCAGGGAATTTCTAAGGTTTTTTAAATGTTAATTCCTAACTATAACGTCTGTAAAACCAATGGTTTTTTCAGTGAATTTCGAAGGTTTTTTTAAATGTTAATTTCATATTTTAATATTTATAAAACCTATATGTTTTCTAATTTGTTTAATAATATTTTGGAACTCTTTTATCCATTTTTTAACTTTAAAAATTATGTAATGTTTTATATCTTCAAAAAAATATGTATATCATTGTTTTTTTTTTTAGAAAACTAGAGTCCCATATTGGTAGTCTACCAAGCTCCATTAGCACACGAATCCTATCTGCCATATTGAAATGATGCGCATTTCTGATCCGACGGGTTCGTGGCACCGCGTCCCGCGTAACAACATATATGTATGAGGTCACGCCATCTGCTGCTTTGGTATGTGACGGGTACGCAGTACCAAACCGCGCATTACGTCATGTACGTATGGGGTCGCGCTCGCTGCGTGTTGCGTATGCGATGAGTGCACGCTGCCAGGCCCTGTGTTACGTCATAGACGTATGGTGTCGCGCCGGGTACGCCATGCCCTCATTTTTTTTATGTCTCAAAACTATATCTAAATAACTTTAAAGTGTATATGAGAGCAAGCGATGATCTAAAACATTTTAAACATTCACATATTTCTAACTGTAATAAACTTATATTATAGTAAATATATTTTCTCAAAATCACGTCGGGTGCGGTCTCCTTGCGCACTGGGTGCGCAATTGCCATGTGATCTTAAAAAAAAAATGTGATTAGTTTATAACATTTCCCATTGTAGCAGTTGGAAAACCCCATCCATTTTAGTCATTCTCTCTACAGCATTTGATGAGACACACCTCTTCTGCTTGGAGAGCTTTTTTGAAAACTTTTTGCTATGTACACATATCTTACACTACACTCAACATGCAACCATCATCTTCATCAATATTCATGGTCTGTAAAGTAGCCATTCACCTGTGATACCCATACACCTAACAGTTACATAACCAAAGTTTTCCCCACTACCAGAGGTAACATGGTTGCATACGCTGTCCACAGCACAATGTAATGTGGTACGGCCCAGAGGCAGTATAATGCATAGATAATGAACACACGGACACAGATAGATAGTGGAAGTGGATACGGGCATGAGCGCTTGACACCTTTTTATTGCCAGGGTCACATATCCAGTGACGTCTGTGCTGGATGCGTGTGGGGTGAGTGTAAACCAGCCCTCAGGGAATGGTTGCTGCTAGCATCAACTACAACAGTAATCATTGGATCACACACAGAGATTCAATAATAAAAGAGTCAATAGTTTGTGCTGCAGTAAGGTAGGGACAGTAGATGTGAAATAATTCAGAAAAAATTCTATTGTAAAAGAACCACAACTTGTGGTATGCTGAGACACAAGCAATAGATCTGAAATAATACACAAAAGATTGAATCATAAAGGGTCCATCAGTTCTAGTGCAGTCGGATAGCCACATCAAAAGCATTCAGCATGTGCACAGCCAGCGATGATGCGTGCCGCGGGTGGGCCGTACTAGGAGCAATGTCTGTTGCCATTAACACTGCATCATCTGCAATAGCGACTCAATCCGAATTGTGAACACTGCTGTCTGCAGTGTAGGCCAGAGAGAGCGGTCAGCAAGGGCCCACAGCTACGTAATGTGGACTTGAGCTGCCCAGTTTGTCATACACGAAGCAACAAAAAGCGTACGCGGAGCCTGCAATGATGCATATGCGTGGTGCGGACAGAGCGCACTAGAGCAATGTCTTTTCCTACAGGACTGCGTCATCTACAATAGTAACTCGATCTGAATTGTGAACACTGCTGTCTGCAGTGTAAATAGGAGGCAGTAGTCACACAGACATCCATGAATACATTTTCTCACTTCCTCTTCACAAAATTCAACATAAATTACAGAAAACTCTGCAATAAATAAATCAAAACAATTCGAATTGTGATCTCTGCTGTCCACTGTGTAGATTGTTATTCAGTGTTCTTTTCCACTACCAAGAAGAATTTGGTCATTGTACTAAACCTATAACTCATCTAAAAATAGTTCTTCAAGCAAGTTTACTAAAAGGATATTGTGTATATTTCAATAGACGTTGTAGTTACTTGACTACTGGATTCTGTAATTAAACAATCACTACTCGATCTGAATTGTGAGCCCTGCTGACCACAGTGTAGTGGTCATTAACGCCTCACAGCCACGTACCATTGGATTCGAAAGCATGGAGTTGGTTGCACCTGATCGGAGGGGGTACACAGAAATAATCACAGACTTTAACTTCTGACATCCTCAATCATAGAATCAAGACCCTGTTTCACTGTTCGAACCTGCTGTATCGCGGTGTACTCCACCGACTGGTGGCAACCAAGCACAATAATCACGTGCAGCAGTTAGCTATGGAAGCACAGAGTCTGATGCACCTCAACGAAGGGAGTTGTGTAAAAGCAAGCAGCAAGTAATATTGGACATCATCCATTGTGGGATCAAGACACCGTTCCACTGTTGGGACCTAGAGTTGGTTGCACCTGGTCGAAGGGAGTACCTTCATCTCCACTCTCAGATGCAGTTCTAACATCGTCCATTGTAGGATCAAGACACCGTTCCACTGTTGGTACCTGTTTGACTACTCTGTTAGTAGTATACAGAGCACTCCACGCTGCTGGGCCTCAAGCTGGGCGCTGTGTGTCTGTGTCGCTGTAGCCAGTGTTGATCTCAGGGGCCTTCCCAGCTCACAGACCTCGGACCAGGAGCTTTCGCCGGCATGTGGTGGGCCCTCTTTCACATACTGCGGTGTCAAAAGTTGAACTGTGCAGAATATGTGCATCACAGCGGCCATGGCGCTTTCTGAGTATCAGTACGCATTCAGAGGTCACAACACTCCTGAGGCGGAAGCTGGGAGCACGCTCGAATTTTTTAAAATTTACTTGTTGAAACTCTAAATTGTTTTTACCTGTTCTCCACTTCCCCCAGCGCACTCCCCCGCCCTAATCACTCCTAAATCGCCGCGCAGCCGATCTTAACGCTGCCACGGCACGGAGATTTTCGCTGCCATTCTTCTTCCTGAGACCACGGCCCTGAGGCCACGCCCCCTCTTGAACCTACTACTTAAGCCACGCTGATATACAAAGCTCGCAATCAGAGGTCACAACACTCCTGAGGCGGAAGCTGGGAGCACGCTCGAATTTTTAAAAATGTACTTGTTGAAACTCTAAATTGTTTTTACCTGTTCTCCACTTCCCCCAGCGCACTCTCCCGCCCTAATCACTCCTAAATCTCCGCGCAGCCGATCTTAACGCTGCCACGGCACGGAGATTTTCGCCGCCATTCTTCTTCCTGAGCCCACAGGCCACGCCCACGGCCCTGAGGCCACGCCCCCTCCTCTCATATAAAAACAATGTGGCTTCCCCGGACGCGCAGCGGACGCGCGCAACGGGCACGCCGCCTGCGCGCCGAAGGCACGCCGCCTGCGCGCCGAAGGCGCGCCTAAGGCAAGCCCGTCTGCGCCCGTCCGCGCCAGGCCGGGCCCAGGGGCCAGCCAAGCCGGCTATTCTATCTTATACTCGGCTGACTCCCTCAGGGACCTACAACTCCCCCACTTCACACCCTCCCCCTCCACGATTAGACGTATCACCACAGCAGGCATCATCTCGTCTGATCAACGCCCCTCCAGTCGGAGCACTCCCCCCGCCAAACCAGCCGAGAGTGATACTACCATCCGGGTGTTATATCTCAACACCCGCTCCCTAGTAAAACATCAAGCTGACATCTTTATCCTTCTCTCTACCGAGAAGCCTGACGTACTCTTGCTCACCGAAACCTGGTTGACTGCAGATTCTCTCCCTGACATCCTGGCGGCCCTCCCCCCAGACTACTACATCCTCCGTGCCGACCGTCCGGGTAACCGCCCAGGGGGTGGGGTGGCTGCCATAATATCTAAACGCCACAATTTCATTTCCACTTCCTCCCTCACCCTTCCGGAAGTAGACAATCTAATCTTCAGCTTAAAAACGAACATAGGAGCCTTATCACTCGTCCTCCTCTACCGACCACCCCACCCTATGCCATCTTTCGCGGCCACCTTGACCGAACAGCTGATTAACCTACTCACCTCTAACCCCAGACTCACCCTCTTCGGCGACCTCAACTACTGGTTCAACGACGCGAACGCCGGGCCCCATGCCACAGAGCTCTTTGAGGCTCTCACCAGCCTCAACCTGATCCAACAAATCACCTCGCCTACCCACATTAAAGGCCACATTCTGGACCAGATCTGGACTCAAAATCTTACACTCTCCCTCCCATCCGTCTCCCCCTGCACCTGGTCAGACCACTACCTAATTGAAACCACCCTCACTGTCACTGGCAGAACCTCCCCCCCTCTGATGGCTGGCGGCCTTTCACGCAAATGGAGCTCCTACGACTCCCAAGGTTTCCTCGCGACCCTATCCGACACCCGGCCAGCCCTCAACCCGCTAACCAATATCGACAAGTTGGAATGCGACATTGGTACCTGGCTTAAATCAGCCAGTGACCAATTTGCCCCTTAACCAAATTACCCCCGACCAGACACCACAACTCCCATAGATGGTTCTCGGACGACCTCAAAAAACTCAAACTGAAGGTACGCCAGCTGGAAAGGACATGGAGACGCAACTACTCCGAATCAGATAGACTGCAATACACCTCAGCCCGCAGAGATTACAAAATCGCAATCTCCTCAGCTAAATCGGCCCACTTCTCATACCGTATCTCGTCCGCGGACAACAAATCAAAGGAAGTTTTTAAAATCATGAATGAACTCACCTCCGACGATAGAACTCTTCCAGGTCAGACCCCCACCCAACGAACTTGCGACGCTCTCAATCTCTTTTTTATTGAGAAAATCATCAAAATCAAGGCCTCTATCCTCCCACCCCCGCAGACTACCGCTTCCGACACTCCCCTCAACAACTCATCCGTCTTCACGGATTTCCCTACCCTCAACCCTGCCTCCTTAGCGGAGCTCACGTCCCGGGTAAAATCGGGCTCTCCAAATGATGGCTGCCCTCCCTCGATCCTATGGAGCGTCTGTCACTCTTTTCCCGAATGCATCTTACCTCTGCTGAACGGCTCGCTCAGCACAGGTATCGTTCCCACCACTTTCAAAGAGGCCATCTTAGTACCTCACCTGAAGAAACCGGGTGCGGACCCGGCAGAACTGTCCAACTACCGCCCCATATCGCTCCTGCCATACTTCTCCAAACTAATCGAAGCTCATGCCACCCGTTGCCTCTCCAACTTTGTCGAGACCTCATGCTACCTGGAGCCTAATCAGGCCGACTTCAGGCCAGCCCACTCCACTGAGGCCGTCATCCTGGCTGTCCTCGACACGCTGAGGAAGAACGCTGACTCTGGGACCCCCCAGGCCCTCGTACTCCTGGATCTGTCGGCTGCGTTCGACACGGTTGATCATAACATCTTGCTTCACCGTGCCGAACAGGCTGGCATCCAGGGCCCTGCCCTCAGCTGGATCCAGTCTTTCCTGACTGGCAGAACACAAGCCGTCCGCTTGGGTTCCTACACTACGCCCAAAACACCTACGACCTGTGGAGTCCCCCAGGGCTCCTCCCTGTCACCTCTTCTATTCAACCTTTACCTCCGGCCCCTGATCCACTCACTCTGAAACTGGGACGTCACAGTGTATAACTATGCTGACGATCTGCAGATCATTTTCCCACTCAACTCCCCGAACGCTGTGGACAACTTCCATTCCGCCATGTTACACATTCAGGAGTGGATGAACTGCAACCAACTGAAATTAAACCTTGGAAAAATCGAGCTTCTTCTTCCTGGCTACAGCCCCTCTTTTTGGGGAGCCCAGTTCTGGCCCACTGAACTGGGCCTCCCGCCGACCCCTGCAAAATCTGTAAAGAGCCTCGGCGTGACCATCGACGCCGAACTCTCCCTCCGATCCCAAGTTGGCACCGTGATATCATCTTGCTCGTTCCAACTCCGAAAAATTCGGAAAGTCAGCCACTTACTACTACCAGCTGCTCTGATCCAGGTAGTCATCTCCTTGGTACTCTCCCGCCTGGATTTTTCCAATTCCCTCTATCATGGACTCCCTAAATCACTACTCCACCGCCTCCAGGTAGTGCAGAACCAAGCAGCCCGCCTTATTTACAAAACTCCCAAATGGCAGTCGGCCATACCCCTGCTGCACAAACTGCATTGGTTGCCTATAGAACAAAGGGCGGCCTTCAAACTGGGCTGCCTCACGTTCAAAGCTCTCCACTGCACCAGCCCCGTTTTCCTGACTTCACTCATCAACCCATACCGCCCAAATCGCAATCTACGTTCAGCTCATCTTCATACGCTTGTCATACCCAAAACCAGAACTAACAAATTCGGCGGGCGTAGGTTTGCCCTCCTGGCCCCGAAATTTTGGAATCCTCTTCCCCTGATAATCAAATCCAGCAGCTCCCTCCTCCACTTCAGGAAGCTGCTTAAAACCTTCCTCTTCCTCCCACCCTGCTAATCCCGCATCTTCCAGCCTGTTGTCTCACCTTTGTTCTATAGCGCCAGGAAACCCATGGTGTCAGCGCGCTCTACAAATTTCATATAACATAACATAACATAACAGTACGCTGAGAGCATCATTCACGCAGCCACCTTCGCTCACGGGGTCAACCTCGTGGCGGTGTAAGCTGCGCAGAACTGGCAGACACGTTTGGTGGGGCGCTCCCGTCCGCTCCTACACTGAAAGTCTGCGGGTGATTCGTGAAGTGGGGGCCGAGAAAAAAGGGGGTCCAAAAAGTGTTTTCCCCATGCAATTTTCCATAGGAACCGTTTATTGGAATTACAGCAAACGTGGCAGAAAGGAAGTCCTTGGTTCAGACTCGTGCCTATTGCTTAAATGGTGTAAATCCGTTCAGTAGTTCCTGAGAAAATTACAATTGAAATCATATATATATCCATGGCCGTGCAGGATCCGCACACCCTGCCGGCCATGAGCTGTATGCTAATTGGCTGTCAACACTCCAAATCAGGAAGTGTTGGCAGCCATCTTGTGCCACGAAACGAGGCACAAGAAACCTAAAAGAAAACACAAAAAAGGGGCAGGGTAGAAACACCCTCACCCCCTAGGCCTGCTCAGGGGGTCCCACAAGGACCCGCAGGGCCCCCCCAAAATTTTTTTCTTTTTTTTTTAAACTGCAAAATCCACACAGGGTGCGCGGATCTTGCAGATAAAAAAAACAAAACGAAGCGCTGCTAATTAGCTCCCGGGGGGGCCAAATCCCGGGGGCATGTTAATAAAAACAAAGTGTGTGGGCCAATCTCCCCCCATACTGCCCCAGGAACCGCCACACCCGGGGTAAAGGCATGTATAATTGCGGGGGGCACACAGGGCCCCCGCAGCCCTGGGGACCGCCCCCCCACCGGGGCTTAATATTATAATGGTGCGGGGCATCTAAGGCCCCCCAGAGCACCGGGGACCGCCACCCCCCAGGGCTCAACTTCATTGAGTTTGCGGGGGACACACTGCTCCCCGAGCCAAGGGAACAGCCACCCCCGGGGCTTATTTTTTATTAAAAAAAATACAAACCCTGTGTGGGGGGACTTGAACTCCCCCCACAGACCCCGAGGACCGCCACCTCCCCGGGGCTCTAAATATTAAAATGTGGGGGTCCGTGACAGACCCCCAAGCCCTGGGGACCACCATCTCCGCGAGGCTTTGAAGATGTTGGGAGGGGGGCCGCACAGCCCCCCTTCTTAAAAAAAAAAGAAAAGACTGGAATCGTGCCGGAGGCCGCCCTCCTTCTTGCAGCACTCTGGAAACGCGCCACCTGGCGCATTTGCAGAAGAGGAACGAATTCCCCTTGAATACTGGGAGTCCCTGGGGGCCAACTAGTCCACCAGGAACCTCCAGGATGCGCCAGGGGGCTGTGTTGCAGAGAGGTGTTCTGAGGCCACGCCCCTTTTTACACCTCTCTGCAACGCAGCTCTGTGGCACTTACTGGAGGTAGCTGGTGGGCTAGTTGCACCCCAGGGACCCTCTGTATTCAAGGGAAGTTAATCCCCCAACTTAAAACACGTCACGGGGCGCGTTTGCACAGTGGTGAAGGGAGCGGGCGGGGCCTGAGTTCACATGTGTGCAAACACACCCTGTGGCGCGGTTTAAGTTGGGGAATTAATGCCTTGTCAATCCTGAGGGTCCCTGGGGGCCAACTAGCCCACCATGTACCTCCAGTAAGCGCCACGGGGCTGCTTTCAGAGTGTTGTAAAAAGGGGCATGGCCTCTGAACACCTCTCTGCAACGCAGCTCCCTGGTGCATACTGGAGGTACCTGGTAGGCTAGTTGGCCCCCAGGGACCCACAGGATTGAGGAGGAATTAATTCTCTAACTTAAAGCGCGCCACAGGGCGTGTTTGCAGACATACCACCTCAGGCCACGTCCCCTTCCTTCACCACTGTGCACACGCGCCCGTGGCACGTTTTAAGTTGGGGAATTAATTCTCTTTCAATACTGAGGGTCCCTGAGGGCCAAATAGCCCAACAGGTATCTCCAGTATGTGCCAGAGAGCTACGTTGCAGACAGGTGTTCAGAGGCCACACCCCTTTTAACACCTCTCTGCAACACAGCTCTGTGGCACTGATTGGAGGTACCTAGTGGGCTAGTTTGACCTTAGGGACCTTTAGGATTGAAGGGGACTTAATCTCACTACTTAGAACGGCCACAGGGCGCGTTTACACAGTGGTGAAGGGTGGGGACGGGGCTTGAGGTGATATGTGCAAACACGCCCTGTGGTGCGTTTTAAGTTGGGGAAAAAATTCCCCTTCAATCCTGAGGGACCATGGGGGCCAAGTAGCCCACCAGGTGCTTCCTGGAAGCGCCAATGTGCTGCGTCACAGAGAGGTGGTGCAGGCAGTGCCCCTTTTTACATCTCTCTGCAACGCAGCTCTGTGGCACTTACTGGATGGACCTAGTGGGCTAGTTGGACTCTAGGGATCCTCAGCATTGAAGGTGAATTATTTTCCCAACTTAAAACGCGCCAGAGGGTGTGCTTGCACAGTGGTGAAGGGAAGGGATGGTGTAGGAAAGTGGCTCTATAATTACTGGACCGAAGTAAAATCAGCCGAACTACGAATTCCAATTTACTCACTTGTTATCAGGAGAGACCTCAGTGCTGCACCTTTGAGCCCAGTACTGATCCTGAAAAGTAATTTTTACCGTACTTACCAGTCACTTGAATTTCCTTCCATAGGATATCATTGCCTGCTTTTTGCTGAAAAAGTTTCTAAATGTCGATTTTTGAAACTTACAAATATTCCTCTAAAATGAGCGGAACTACGAATTCCTATTTACTCACCTGTTATCAGGAGAGACCTCAGTGCTGCATCTTTGAGCCCAGTACTGATCATGAAAAGTATTTCACACCGTACTTACTAGTAACTTGAATTTCCTTCCATAGGCTAACATTGACTGGTTTCCCTTGGAAATTCTTCTAAGTGTGGAGTTTTGGAACTTACAAGTATTCCTCTAAAATCAGCCGAACTACGAATTCCGATTTACTCACTTGTTATCAGGAGAGACCTCAGTGCTGCATCTTTGAGCCCAGTACAGATCCTGAAAAGTAATTCTAACCGTACTTACCAGTAACTTGAATTTCCTTCCATAGGATAAGATTGACTGGTTTCACTTGGAAATTCTTCTAAGTGTGGAGTTTTGAAACTTTATAATATTCCTCTAAAATCAGCCGAACTACGAATTCCGATTCACTCACCTGTTATCAGGAGAGACCTCAGTGCTGCATCTTTTAGCCCAGTACTGATCCTGAAAAATAATTCTAACCATACTTACCAGTAACTTGAATTTCCTTCCATAGGAGATCATTGCCTGCTTTTTGCTGAAAAAGTTTCTGTCGATTTTTGAAACTTACAAATATTCCTCTAAAATTAGTCGAACTACGAATTCCGATTTACTCACCTGTTATCAGGAGAGACCTCAGTGCTGCATCTTTGAGCCCAGTACTGATCCTGAAAAGTAATTCTAACTATACTTACCAGTAACTTGAATTTCCTTCCATAGGCTAACATTGACTGGTTTCACTTGGAAATTCTTCTGTGTGTGGAGTTTTGGAACTTTAAAATATTCACTTAAAATCATCCGAACAACGAATTCCGATTTACTCACCTGTTATCAGGAGAGAACCCAGTGCTGCATCTTTTAGCCCAGCACAGACCCTGAAAAGTAATTCTAACCATACTTACCAGTAACTTGTATTTTCTTCCATAGGAATCCATTGTCTGGTTTTCACCAGAAGAGTTTCTAAGTGTCGATTTTCACAAACTACAAATATTCCTTAAAAATTGCCTGTATGACTTAAACGCATTCTTTCAACTGTTTACAGGAGATGTACCAGTGCCGGATCCAGGATCCACCACTGAGTAAGAAAAAGTAACGATAACACTACTTATCTGCTAAGTGAATTTCCTCCCACAGGATAACATTGGTGATTCTATGTGATAAAGTTTCTAAGTGTCAACTTTAAAAATACAATAATATTCCTTAAAAATCACCACTGTAACCAAAACGCTTTTACTCAACTGTTTATAGGAGATGTCACAGAACTGAATCTAAGATCCAGTCCCGTGGTTAGAAAAGTAATCCATAAAGTAACTAATTGCATTTAACTAGAAATTCACATTGAGCTCAATGTTGCATTGCGTTTGAAATTGTGTTGCCCATTGCAACAACTGTACCTACTGTACTTAAAAGTCTATTGCCTATTTGCAAAGTATTTAAACTAAAGTAATTCATTCTGAGAATGTAATGTTTAATGTAATAATAATGTAATTTAAAAAATAAAATATCTAAAAATAAATAGCTTTAAAAAATGTAGTAAATCAGTATCAAAAAAATAAATATAACAATTAATACACTTAAAAATTGTTATTTAAAAAACCTTTGAAATTCACTGAAAAACCATAGGTTTCAGACATGTTATAGTTAGGAATTAGCATTCAAAAAACCTTAGAAATTCACGGAAAAACCCAAAGATTTTAGGGGTGTTATAGTTAGCTGGATATTTCACTCTTACAAAACCATTGAAATTCCTCTGTTATAGTTAGTTCTGCTAACTATAACTCGCGCGCCCACAATGCACTGTTGATGATGTCACATTTTACATCATTCATGACATGGTCAGTGACATCACTGATGACATCTCAAATGAAATCACTGATGACATCACTGATGACATCGTCCAGTGAATGTGGTTTAGTTTGAAATTTAAATATGTATTATATATATACCAATCTGTATTGAAGATTGAGTGGATATATAACCATCTGGATGGAGGATTTAGTAGCTGTCTGACTGTCTGTTTAAGTGAGTAATTAAAAGTGCCTCACTTAATACATGGATTAGTAACTAAACTATGGGAATGTGTGCATCACTGTCTCTGTTGTTGTATAACATGCTGCATCAGTTGGTCACGAACTACATGAGTTTGTTTTTTAGTTATTGATTAGTTGGGTGAGTATTTGTATGGGACACTGAGTTTGTGTGTGGTTGGATGGGGTGTGTGTAACTCTATGCATAGATGTGTGAATGGTTGATTGACTAGTAGTATAGGTTTAAGAGTGCATGTGGAATCATTTGTTTGGGTGACTGAGTGTATTTATTTGTGTGTTAGTGAGTGAATATATGTTTTAGTTGTACATCTTCAACAAAGTAAAAAAAAAAGCATTGTATGTGAGAGTTGGTGTATATAAATAAGTATATGTAAGTGTCAGTGATTGTGAGAGTAACTATATGAATGAGTGTATAATTGTAATGGTATTTTTTGATACCAGCGTGTTTTTCCTGAGGCGGAAAGCCGGGAAATTTAGACGACTCTATATTGTGTGTTAATTTGTGTATTTTAATCCCCTGATTTTAACTTTGCTATTTTGCACATCTTCACATCATTTCCGCTTACCACCTCGGACCGCACAGCCGTTTTAACGCTGTCGCGGCTTGAGCCGGGGGTCAGCCGCCATCTTAGGGAGGTGCAGGGATCGCGGTCTAGGCTTTCAGACCCTCCCGCCCTCCCGGGTATTTAAACTGCATTGTAACACTGCTCGGTGATTGATACCAGCGTGTTTTTCCTGAGGCGGAAAGCCGGGAAATTTAGACGACTCTATATTGTGTGTTAATTTGTGTATTTTAATCCCCTGATTTTAACTTTGCTATTTTGCACATCTTCACATCATTTCCGCTTACCACCTCGGACCGCACAGCCGTTTTAACGCTGTCGCGGCTTGAGCCGGGGGTCAGCCGCCATCTTAGGGAGGTGCAGGGATCGCGGTCTAAGCTTTCAGACCCTCCCGCCCTCCCGGGTATTTAAACTGCATTGTAACACTGCTCGGTGATTGATACCAGCGTGTTTTTCCTAAGGCGGAAAGCCGGGAAATTTAGACGACTCTATATTGTGTGTTAATTTGTGTATTTTAATCCCCTGATTTTAACTTTGCTATTTTGCACATCTTCACATCATTTCCGCTTACCACCTCGGACCGCACAGCCGTTTTAACGCTGTCGCGGCTTGAGCCGGGGGTCAGCCGCCATCTTAGGGAGGTGCAGGGATCGCGGTCTAGCTTTCAGACCCTCCCGCCCTCCTCCTGTATAAATGTGTGTCATTTCCCGTCCGCGCAGCAGGCGGCCGCAGCGGGCGCGCCGATGGCGCGCCAAAGGCGCGCCAAAGGCGTGCCCGTCTGCGCCCGTCCGCGCCCAACCGGGCCCTAGGGCCAGAACCCCTGGTCCTTCTCCAAAGGTACTTCGCCTATACACTAGCAAACAATTACTTGACTTAAGACCTTCCAGCTCGCATGTCATGCATTCTCTTGACATGCTTGACTGTTTTCCTCAGCACTGCCCTGACTGCCCATTTTCGTTAAATACTCCTCTTTTTTGCAACAGTCAACAACAAATAACTACTACTCCTCCTGGATTCGCATTTATAAGTCACAATTGTCGCTCTCTGCCCAAACATAAACGTAACATCTTTGACTTGCTTAGCGATGAAACGCCGGATGCGCTATTCATCACAGAATCCTGGCTTCATGATAGCTCCGGCCCTGACATTGCCGAAGCATTGCCTACTGACTATGCCATTGTCCGAAATGACCGTCCTAGAAGGACGGGAGGTGGTGTGGCGATTATATTCAATAAAAAATATCAATGTCACTCGGACCCTATCACCTTGAGCGGACGTGATGCTCTGCATTTCAAGCTTACTCTAAATCCCAATAACACTCTTACAGGGCTCCTAATGTACTGTCCCCCGGGCACTGTAAACTCTTGGTATACCCAATTCTTGGATTATATTGCATCGGTGCTTATTTCCTCCAGCAATTTCTTTATCATTGGTGATCTAAATTTACACTTAGACAACCCAAATGATAATTCAGCAGGAAACTGCATTACTGATCTTGCCGCTATGAACTTAATCTTACACAACAAGGGTCCAACCCACAAGGGTGGGCATTTTTTAGATCCTATTTTTTCTGATTCCTTACAAATAACATGTTTTCCTGCCTTGCCAGTCTCTTGGTCTGATCATTATCTTGTTAAATTCACTGTAATAAATAATAAAACTCAGACCATATTCAATCCTTCTATGAATATCAAGAAGAGAGTCTGGAAAAATTTGGACATTGCAGCTTTTAATAAAAACTTGTGTGATCTCATGCCTAAATATCCACTCAATTTGGATGACATGAATGCAGCTGCCAATTCGGTGAATTCCTGGCTTTTTGAGGCCATAAACACTTGCCTCCCTCTCACAAATAAGAAAAATACTGTCCATAACTCTCCTGCCCCTTGGTACAATGAAACCCTCCGTTTACATAAATCTCAATGCAAAAGACTAGAGCGTGCCTGGAGGAAAGACTACTCCATCACTGCTGGGCTTACGTACAAAGCAGAATTGAAACTTTACCACAAGGCCTGTGCTCACACCAGAGCCACCTATGTCAACAGCCTGATCACAGAAGCCATGAATAAGTCCAATGTCTTATTTAAGGTAGTAAAAGATCTTGCTGGCTCACAGACCGCTGCTATACCCCCTCCTCTTTCCAGCAAGAAATGTGATGAACTGGCCCAGTAATTCACGTCCAAAATTGATAAAATATACAAAGATATAGCAGCCCATGATAAATCTAATGCCGGACCTTGTCCATCCCCCACTACTTCTTGCCTTTCTTCGGATTTATTGAAGACTTGGCCTGACCTTGTACCTGCTACCCTCTTGGAAATTTTAAACAATATTAAATCCGGCTCACCCTTGGACCCTCTACCTATTTCTATTTTACGTAAACTTGAGTTTTCTCAACTCAGTGTGATCTGTACTTTACTAAATGCCTCTCTTGACTCAGCCATAGTCCCTAACAGCTGGAAGCATGCAATGGTGACCCCGCTTCTTAAGAAACCCACTGCGGATCCAAATGTTGCCGCCAACTTTCGTCCCATTTCACTGTTGCCGGCTTTTTCGAAAATTTTGGAAAGGCATATTCATTTACATCTTTCACGCTTTGTCACTACTAACAATCTCCTTCACCCCTCCCAGTCAGGCTTTCGTCAAGGCTTCTCCACTGAAACCACTCTATTAGGAGTAACTGAGAATCTTCGCCGCCTACTTGATCGAGGTGAAACGGCTGCACTGATATTGCTTGACCTCAGTGCAGCCTTCGATACTGTCTCGCACAGTATCCTTCTCAGTAGCCTTGCCTCTTTTGGCATATGTGACAAAGCCTTACACTGGCTCTCGTCTTTTCTCACTGACCGGACTTTTCAAATCTTCTCCAACACTTCCACTTCCAACACCTATCTTTCTCCACATGGTGTACCCCAAGGTTCTATTCTTAGTCCTCTTCTTTTCAATCTCTATGTTGTTCCTTTGGCTCATGTTGCACATCTCTCTGGCCTTAATCTCTTTACTTACGCTGATGATTCCCAGATTGTGTTTTCCCTATCCCAAGCTGATCCTTCCTCACCTTCTTCTTTGCAAACAGGTCTTAGTGATATTTCTTGTTGGATGAGCCGTAATTTTCTCAAGCTAAACAGCGAGAAGACTGAGGTGCTTGTCCTTGGTAACAAGCCTGATCTTTGGAGTTCGAGACACTGGCCATCGACCATGGGCGATTTACCCATTCCATCGGAACGAGCGAGAAATCTTGGGGTTCTTATCGATAGGGATCTATCGATGAAAGACCAGGCCAATAAAGTCGCAGCCACCTGCTTTACTATTCTAAGATGGCTGAGAAAAATCTTCTGGATCCTGCCCCCCGACACCCAAAGATCTGTCGTGACTGCCCTGGTGACCTCTAGAGTGGACTACGGTAACGTGCTCTATCTGGGGGCTACCAGGGCGGTCATGCGCCGTCTCCAACTAGTTCAGAACGCCGCTGCACGTCTTCTCTGTGGATGCCGGAAATATGATCCAATTACTGAACGCATCAAGCAACTCCATTGGCTTAATCTTGACAATCGGGTAAAATTCAAGGCACTATGCTTCATGCATAAGATCCAAATTGAAGCCGCCCCCACTTATCTCCAATCACTCGTCAAACCTTATGTACCCGCACGCTCTCTCCGTTCCTCTTCTCAACACCTGTTCTGTGTGCCTAAATTCAGGCTTTCCAGAGTGGGTGGTCGTTCCTTTGCTGTATTAGGACCCAAACTCTGGAATTCTCTTCCCATGGACTTACGAGTGGAGCATTGTCATCTCCGCTTCCGTAAAGCCGTAAAGACCTGGCTTTTTGCCCAATAACTTTCTCCTGGATTTACTATGCTATCACTGTCAATCAGCGCCGGGAAACCCTTACGGGTAGCTGTCGCGCTCTATAAGATTAATTAATAAATAAATAAATAATATTTTTTTAACATATTAACTATGAGTTACTAGTGAGTATGATGACTGCATAACCGCCCAAGATGACTGCTGATGTGTCAATGTCTATATATGTGTATAAGTGCATTTCATAGTGTTCTATTAATTAGTGACTGCATGTATAAGTGATTCTTTTGTTGAATGGGTAGTTGTGTGTGTAGACTTAGGAATCAGTGAGTGGGTATGTAGTAACTGGTACTGGTGTGTCAATGGTTTCAAATATGGTGCTCTGTATTTTACAGTGAGTGATGAAAGGTTATTCTAGTTTATGATGAGGTGTATCAGATTGTCACGTGGATGATGTAATTTGAGATGTCATCAGTGATGTCACTGACCATGTCATGAATGATGTAATATGTGACATCATCAGCAGTGCATTGCGGGCGCGCGAGTTATAGTTAGCAGAACTAACTATAATGGAGGAATTTCTATGGTTTTGTACGAGTGAAATGTCCAGCTAACTATAACACCCCTGAAACCTATGTTTTTTTCTGTGAATTTCTAAAGTTTTTTAAATGCTTATTTCTAACTATAACGTCTCTGAAACCTATGTTTTTTTCAGTAAATTTCAAAGCTTTTTTTAATGCTAATTTCTAACTATAACGTCTCTGAAACCTATGGTTTTTTCAGTGAATATATATATATATACATATATATATATATATATATATATATATATATATATATATATATATATATATATATATATATATATATATATATATATATATATATATATATAAAACCTACTGGCGATAGCCAGTAGGTATATATAGTTAGGACCTAGCTACCATAGGAAATCCGCAACATTCTATTGGGAATAACTTTGGCGTCGGTTGAGGAATTTGCGTGTAATTTTCCAAAACTTTGGCCAGCTCCGCTGCGCTCCTTCCCTGAAAGTTTCGGGGAGATTTGTGAAGTGGGGGCTGAGAAAAAAGGGGGTCCCAAAACGTGTTTTCCCCATGTTAATTTCCATAGGACGTTCTGACAAGGCTACAGCCCGAACCGCTGAACGGAATTACACCAAACTTGGCAAAATTGTAGGGACTGGTACGCAGAAGTGCCTTTGCTATATTTGGTGAAAATTGCTCCAGTGGTTTTTATGAAAATTAACTTCAAAAACACATATATATCTGGGTGGAGCCTAACCACACATCTCATCGTTAGATCTGATTGTCTGTCAGCACTTCATCCAAGAAGTGTTGGCAGCCATCTTGGGACCAATATACATGATAGCACCTCATTAAAAAGCATTGTAGTTAATAGAGGGTTTTAGGACTTTAGTTACATTATAAATCATTTGTTGATGGTACCATACTCATTTTAGGAATTGTGGTGTGTTCTAAGGTGATTTTACCATGTGAAAAAGCCTTCTGCTGGGATATCATGAATCATGTTTGAAAGAAAACTGTTATCTCATGCTTTTCCCGCAGTGGTTTGGAAGGGGATCTGTAAGCTAAACTGAAAGCATATTTTCTGTAAATTCACATTATCTTTCTCAGTCATGTGAGAATGAAGTCTGACATTCTCAGTAAAACATGTACATCCAACAAGGACAGAGACCGTCAGTTGATTCCTTTGTGTTCTACTGCAGCCTCCTAGAGTGTTCTAAAGAACAACTAGAGCGCTAACAGTCCTACTTATTAGAAAGGTATGGCACACCTGAAGCCATCTTGATTGGAGTAAAGTGGTAACTCTTAAAACATTTAATTTAAAAAGGAACAAAATGAGGGGGTATATTTTGCCATAGAAAGTATGATTAGTGCTGCAGAAAGAAAAATTAGGGCACATTTTGAGTGACTTCCCAAATCCTCTTCTATTTCATTAAAAAATTCTGACATGCAGTCTCCCAAGATGGCCACCAGAGACCAAAGAGCCCAAATGTAGCCCAAATATCACCCAGATGTAGCCCAAGTATAGCCCAATGACAGAATGTCCCAGAGTGTTCTAAAGAACAACTAGAGCGCTAACAGTCTTACTTATGACAAAAGTATGGCACACCAGAAGCCATCTTGATTGGAATGAAGTGGTAAGTCTGAAAACATTTAATTTAAAAAGGAACAAAATGAGGGGGTTCATTTTGCCATAGAAAGTATGATTAGCAGCAGACTTCCCTGGTGAGCAGTAGCTTTACTACAGTGATCTAATGGGCAACTAGAGTGCTAACATTCAGAATGTATGGCAAATGTGTGACACATCTGAATGCCTTCTTGATGGAACCAAAGTAAACAAGCATTGAAAATGCAATAGATCTCGCCCTCGTTTAAGTTAAAGCCATTCTGTTTGTAATGAGGTGGCTTTTTAACTTTGCTTTTATTAGTGTTTTTAAAACTTTCATGTAAATAACATGCATATGTATGCATATATGTATATGTATGCATGCATTTATATTTGTATTTATATAGATATGCAGATTATATATGTTTATATATGTATGTATATATATATATATGTACACATACATAAATGCATATGCATATATTACCTACTGGCGGTCGCCAGTAGGTATATATAGTTAGGATTTTTTCTCTATGGGATTTTTTAAAATTCTATGTCGAATAACTTTGGCGTTTGTGGACGGAATTGGCTGAAATTTTCAGGAAAATGGCACATTTTGTTTCTGAGCAGCCCCTGAAAATTGGGGGGGGGTTCGTCCAGGGGGGGTCGAGAAAAAGGGGGGTCCCAAAACGTGTTTTTAACATTGAGTTTTCCATAGGGCGGTTGGCCTCACTTTTAGCCCGAACGGCTGAATGGATTTGCACGAAACTTGGCAAAATTGTAGGGACTGGTAGCCCGATGTGCCTTTTGTAGGTCTCAATATATGTGCTCCAGTGGATTTTGAGAAATTAACGTTTAAAAAAAGATATATATCTGTAACAGCGGACCGGGCAGCGCTCCGGTTCGCGGACTTTTCGCGCAACGGAGCTTTGTGAAGCGAAG
Organism: Lissotriton helveticus; assembly: GCF_964261635.1. NCBI lineage: Eukaryota > Metazoa > Chordata > Amphibia > Caudata > Salamandridae > Lissotriton > Lissotriton helveticus. The sequence continues at coordinate 165,928,416 of NC_136072.1, forward strand.
CTGATTGGTTCTCCGGCGTCTGTCAACATTCCAAACAGTCCGTAGCGGCCGCCATCTTGTCTCTCGGTAGGATCGAGAGACAAGAGGAGGCGAAAGCGAAGGGGCAAATGACCATAAGGGGGCATAGTAGATCCTCCCTCGCCAGTAGGTATATATAGTTAGGATTTTTTCTCTATGGGATTTTTGAAAATTCTATGTCGAATAACTTTGGCGTTTGTGGACGGAATTGGCTGAAATTTTCAGGAAAATGGCACATTATGTTTCTGAGCAGCCCCTGAAAATTGGGGGGGGGTTCGTTCAGGGGGGGTCGAGAAAAAAGGGGGGTCCCAAAACGTGTTTTTAACATTGAGTTTTCCATAGGGCGGTTGGCCTCACTTTTAGCCCGAACGGCTGAATGGATTTGCACGAAACTTGGCAAAATTGTAGGGACTGGTAGCCCGATGTGCCTTTTGTAGGTCTCAATATATGTGCTCCAGTGGATTTTGAGAAATTAACGTTTAAAAAAAGATATATATCTGTAACAGCGGACCGGGCAGCGCTCCGGTTCGCGGACTTTTCGCGCAACGGAGCTTTGTGAAGCGAAGCTGATTGGTTCTCCGGCGTCTGTCAACATTCCAAACAGTCCGTAGCGGCCGCCATCTTGTCTCTCGGTAGGATCGAGAGACAAGAGGAGGCGAAAGCGAAGGGGCAAATGACCATAAGGGGGCATAGTAGATCCTCCCTGACCTCTTAGGTTTGATGTACCATTTTGCCAAGTTTGGTGTAATTCCGTTCAGCCATTCAGGCTGTAGACGTATCTAAATGTCAATAATCGAACGGCTGAATGGATTTGCACGAAACTTGGCAAAATATTAGGGACTGGTAGCCCGATGTGCCTTTGCTAGGTCTCAATATATGTGCTCCAGTGGATTTTGAGAAATTAACGTTCAAAAAAAGATATATATCTGTAACAGCGCTCCGCTTCGCGTACTTTTCGCGTTACGGAGCTTTGCGAAGCTGATTGGTTCTCCGGCGTCTGTCAACATTCCAAACAGTCCGTAGCGGCCGCCATCTTGTTTTCTCGGTAGGATCGAGAGACAAGAGGAGGCCAAAGCGAAGGGGCAAATGACCATAAGGGGGCATAGTAGATCCTTCCTGACCTCTTAGGTTTGATGTACCATTTTGCCAAGTTTGGTGTAATTCCGTTCAGCCATTCAGGCTGTAGACGTATGTAAATGTCCTATGGAAAATTGCATGGGGAAAACACATTTGAAAGTGTTGAAATTTAGAACCAATTAAAATGTTATTTTGGTTTTGTATTTGTGTGTGATGAAAGTTAATTGGTTATGTATATATGTCAAATGAGAGGAAACCACAGCCATTTTGTGATACTACTGTCTGAGGTACATTTGTGAGGAATTTTTGGTGGTGAATTTCTGGTGTTTGATTTACACAGTACTAACACTTCTCCTACTTTTAAAAAGGTGAGTTGTTAATTTGTAAGGGGAACTATGTTGTACACTTGAAAATAATTTGAAAAATGTTTTCTGTTATTTATTTGCAGTCCTTCTGTTATACTAAATACTTGATAAAGTTAGTTTTATATTATGTATTACTAAAAACGATAAATGAAAGTGATTATTTTTTTCTGCAATTTACAGCAAGCAATTTCAAAATAAAATGGCTCACAATGAAGAGACCGTGGCAATTTCTTTTGAATTGTCCACTACATTGATTGAAATTGAGAGCACCAATAATGAAATATTGTCACAAGGAGGAGATGACGTGTATGATTTCATTAGATTGATTGAAATTGACAGCACCAATAATGAAATATTGTCACAAGGAGGAGATGACTTGAATGATTCCACTACATTGATTGAAATTGAGAGCACCAATAATGAAATATTGTCACGAGGAGATGACTTGAATGATTCCACTACATTGATTGAAATTGAGAGCACCAATAATGAAATATTGTCACGAGGAGATGACTTGAATGATTCCACTACATTGATTGAAATTGACAGCACCAATAATGAAATATTGTCACAAGGAGGAGATGACTTGAATGATTCCACTACATTGATTGAAATTGACAGCACCAATAATGAAATATTGTCACAAGGAGGAGATGACTTGAATGATTTTTTTGATCAATCTGTTGATGGCGAATTTATCGAATGTTTGGAGACCATAGAGTTACAAGAATCATCATTGCAGACTTTTCATGAGGAAATTGCTGATGAGGACATGTTACTAGTTCTTTCAAATTTAGAAAATTCTGAAGAATAAATTTATATTTAGAAATCAAAAATTGTTTGAGACATTATTCATTTTTATTTTTAATTTATGAGGTTGTAGCGAAGTGATTGTAGTATAAAATGAGACTTATAGTATAGAGTGCAACATTTTTATGTTACATGGTAAGTTTACTCATATTTACTTCCCTTCTGCCACTATATTATCTCCAATGTGTATTTGACATCTCTTCTTCATCTCCGGCCTCCTTTCTCTCACTGTGTGTCTCCGATGCATCTTATCGCTGCTATTTTGTGTAATTACAGAAGAGAGTAAAATAAAATAGTTCGGAACGTGAAAAGGGGGCAAAGTAGAGTACCCCTCACCCCCTAGGCCTTTTCAGGCGGTCCCAAAAGGATCAGTTTCTGCTTTCCTGAGAGATTATGGTATGAGTTCCATATACCACAATAATTTGCATTACAACATGCAAGATATCTATCTCCTATTACCAACTTTTGGAGATATTCGTGCTAAGCGCGAATATCTCCAAAAAGTAACACCTGCCCTGAGCAGTTCTTAGCCATGTTATCCAATGGGAGGTGGATAAAATGGCTAAGAGCATTAGCTCGGTAATGCATGAATATCGCTGACTTTTTAGCGATATTCATGCATTGCGGCCGTTTATTATCACATTTGCGATAAACCTTGATAATAGCAAGGTTTATCTTCGATAATTTCTGACGATGCTTAGCGGTAAAAAATTCGTTGGTAAGCATCGTTAGCGATAAATATCGCTTAACTTTGGTAATATGCACCAACGTCTGTTAACGTTCGATTCGAAGGAAATGAGAAAGTGTTGAAAAACATTGTTTGCGCCATCTTGCCTTTTTTGAAATGCCACACTTTTGTCGTGCACGGCAGCCATTTTAGATGCCTTGACCAGACCCACTCTCTGCACGCTGTCGATTCGTAGCATGGCTCCCCAGGCACTGGTCACCCCCGCTCTCTGTCTTATGCATGGGCAATAAACCTCCCCCCATCTGTGCTGCTCTTCCCTGAGAATCACACTCTGTGCCCGCCCGACACCTCCCTTTCGCCCTATTCACTACCGCACCCTCTGACACTCCTCTTCCTCTGTGTCCGATTGTCCAGGCTATCAGCTAGCCCTGCAGATGTAGTTTATGGCTCCAGCTGTAAAGAATCACCCCTCTTCAAAGGAGTTATAGTAGATCAAGGCCCACACCCGATGAGATCCGTCACACCACACGTGTTCCTACTATCTGAAAACCATCCTGTATTGTGATTGGGGAGGGGACCGAGCCTGAAGCGGAAGATTCCAGGAATGACTCTTTGTACATCAAAGTTTTTACAATTATGTGTCACATTAAAAATATATAGCACTCCAACAAAGTAGTAGGAATATAAAACTTTAATAACATATAAATATATACAACAAAACAAAAACAGTAAAAACATTTAAACAACGAAGAGACCGTGGCAATTTCTTTTGAATTCCTGATGACGACATGTTACTAGTTCTTTCAAATTATGAAAATTCAGAAGATGTTGCCTGGGGGTGGGTCGTCAGTAGCAGTCTGTTGTGCGAATAGTTCCAAGGCAGCAGAACGCGCTGAAATCTAGATGGCACGAAAGTGATGTCTAGTAAGTTGCCGCCCAGCAAATAACGGCGTGGGGCGCCGCGGGGGTGAGTGAGTCCAGTAGGCACCACAGCACCACAGCTATTCTTACCGGCATTGCAGAATTACTGCTGGGGACAATGCCTGTGCTGTAGCAGGGTCACAGCAGAAACAAAAAGGATTCTGTTGAAGATGTTGTTGGTTTTCAATTTGAGTGGAGTGTCAAATTTTTAACTACGCCGATGACACACAGATTATCATACAAATTGAGAAGTCATCTGATACCCAGGCTAGGTTACATAACATCTTAAAATACACGACTAATTGGATGTCCACCAACTCCTTGAAGATCAACCCAGAAAAGACCGAAGTATTGCCTATTACCACCTCAAGCAATCCGTGGAACGATCTTCTCTGGCCTCAGGAGTTGGGTAGGACACCGACACCTGCAAAAGTGGTGAAAAGCCTGGGTATCCATATAGATGGTAATCTATCTATGATAAATCAAGTGTCTTCGGTGGTTGGCACTTGCGTTGGCCTCCTAAGGCAACTCCGGAAAATTTTCCCAATGCTCTCATTTTCCACACGAAGGATGGCGGTGTCCGCAATGATTCTAGGACGTCTCGACTATGGGAATGCCCTTTACATTGGGCTCCCCCAGCAGCAACTTTCGAGACTACAAATCGTGATGAACGATGCTGCCAGATTAATTTTTGGAAAGCCCAGACACACTCATGCCTCTCCTCTCTTACGTCAATTACATTGGCTCCCGATTAGGCAGAGGATCTTATTTAAAGGCTTGTGCATCGCTCATAAAGCGATCTATGGCAACTCACCCAATTATATTAAAGCCAGGTTGGTGCAATATACACCTAGAAGAACTTTACGTTCAGCGGATGACGCTCTTTTAGTAAATCCGCGTTATCGCCTGACCACTCTGGGTGGACGAGCTTTTTCAACCACGCTCCCCTTAGCCTGGAATAAGCTACCATTAAGGCTCAGGAAGGAACCAAATTTAATGCCTTTTAGGCGATCTTTAAAAACAGAGCTTTTTCGAGATGCATGGGGTATAATGTAACTGGGGTGTCTACTCTCTGAATGGTTCTGGTTTTCTTCAAGTACAAGCGCTTAGAGACCAATGGGTGATAATGCGCTATATAAATATAATAAATAAATAAAATAATAATAAAACAGTTCTGGTGTCAACTGCTATGCTAATGTAGTGGTTAATGTTTTGTTTTCTCTAGAAAATGTAAAAGAGGGGGAGGCAGTCCAAAGTTCCGTTAAAAGGGCAAAGGAAAGGATCGGTGGTTTGAACTATCAGTCAAAAAGGGGAGGGGTGCAACAATTTTTCCTACCGGGTCACACTGTGCTTTCACCGGAACTGAGGTCTGCAGGATTCTAGTAATTCAAAGTGAGGCTGGCGCCAGCATGGGAGCGGCGACGTCCCGCGGATACAGTTTCGTCACTCCACGGGCGATCATGGCAGTCATTCCCCATCGGGGGTCGGAGACTCCCGCGGCTCCTCTAGAATCTTCAAGGTCGTGGAGGACTACGGTGGTGGAGTCAACCAGTGACCGGGCCATTTCTTTATGCTGGGCCTGCTCTTGCCAGGTCGACCGCCATTTTGAGAGTTCGGTAGCTACTGGCGATCGCGGGGTCAAATGAGCGGACGGGCTCCACCCTGCCGGGCGAGACGTTGCAGCATGGCCACAGTGGAAGAACCCTTTTCCGGGCGCCTGGAGCGCTGAGGGTGCAGCTGGGAAGCCTCCACCTGGGGAGGCGGGAGAGGCCTGTTCGCACCGTCTCTCCCTCCCAGTGCACCCCACGGCGTCTCGCTTGAGATTTGTTATGGCCGGACCAGGCGATGAGGACGAGGGGGGGGGGGGGTCGGAGGCATGTGCAAGACATCCCCCCCGGTGTTGTCGCAGCCATTATTCAAGAAAGAAGAAGTGTCCCGTCCGTCTTCGGGCCGGGCTTCCGGTGGATGTCGGCCGGACACCCCTGGCTCTGGCCCCATGAACGGGTTCCTTGGTTTATCGGCTGCAGCCGGATCCCGTCGGCCTCGGCCCCCCGACCGTTTGTGGCCGGACCGGAAGAGCATGTGGCGGGACTACCTGAAACTGTCAAGGGCCACCGCGGCCGGACTGGGAGAGAGAGGGGAGGGTCGAGGAGACATTCCCCCCCTGCAACTCTTCAGCGTTGTAAAGGCAATCCCCTGGCCGGGTCCCGCTGGCCTCGGCCTCTCCTCCGGCTACACCCTACGTTAGGATCTCCTGGCCGAGGCGTGGCAGCAGGACCCGCCTTATATGGGCTGCTCCCGGCTGGGCGTAGCCGCAACCCTGCCCCACCTTGGAAGTTTCCAGAGTGGGGGCGGATGTTCTACTGACTTGCATTTTCCCTAGTCTATCGATTTTTTTGGCGTGGCAGGCGGTGGGACAGCGAGGGGTGATTTGGTTTCTCTTACTGTTTTTCTGGTCTCTCACCACTGGCATATTTTAACGTTTTCTTGTTTCTAGGACATTAATAGGTTTTATCATTACGTTATGTTATCGTTTCTTTGTTCGTTGTTTAATAAAAGTTCATGTTCATCAGTGGCCTACTGATTTTCGTTTTCCTATTCTTTTCTTTCCAGGTTGTTTCATGCTAAAGTTTCTGTTAACAGGATACAGTGATCACTTCGTTATTATTGCATATGTCCTTTTCACTAGGGGTGCTCTCTGGTCGGGCCAGATGACGTATCTCTAGTAAATGGTCCGGGTGAAACAGGTGCATCAATCAGTGGGGAGTAGATAGGCATGACAGATTACAACGGGGGAGAAAGGTCCGCATTACGTACCCTTTCACTATTTGCAAAGATTTTCCTACGTATATTTGCAAACAGGGAATACCTCCAAAAAGAACCAATTCCCAAACAGTCAATGTTTGGGGAAACAATCAATCAATGAGGAACGAAATAGGCACGACGTGTTAAAGGTTTGCGTTACCTACCCTTCACTATCTGCAAAGGGAGAGAGAATATTCCTATTCTTCCTCGTTTGCAGGCAGAGAAGATTCTTAAGAGAACCAACTTCGAACAATTCAATGCTGGATTCAAACAATCAACAAGGGGTACTGTGAACACAAATGAACGCCGCTTATGTACATACACATTGGTATTATCAACAGGTTGTTCCTAATGTTTCTATTTTAGGGAGGTCAAAAAGAGATCCCATTAGTGGCCTACTGATTTTGCTCGATTCCTTTTGTTTTTTTACACGATTTTTAGCTATCTGCAAAGACTAAACAGAGTATTGCGACTCTGTGCTTGTTTGTAAATAGAGAATGAACCAAAGAGAACAATCAATCAAATGGAGAGAGAAGCAGGCACGACGGATTACAACGGGGGCAAAGGCCTGCGTTAACTACCCTTCACTATCTGCAAAGAGAGAGTACTCCTAATAGAAATGAGGGGTGGGGGGCAGCATTCAAAGCAGATCAGTGTGCATAAACACGAAAATGTTTTTACTTACCACGTACTTGACATTCGACAGCTTATGATATTTGCTATTAAAAAACCATTGAAATTCACTGAAAAAACCATAGGTTATAGACCATATATAGTTAGGAATTAGCATTTAAAAAACCTTATTTTACTCACACAAAACCATTGAAATTCCATATATAGTTAGTTGCACTAACTATATATCGCGCACCCGCAATCCACTGCTGATCATGTCACATATTACATCATTCATGACATGGTCAGTGACATCACTGATGACATCACTGATGACATCTCAAATGACATCACTGATGACATCACTGATGACATCTCATTTGACATCATTCTTGTGCTAATACGATAAACCTCTTCAGACTCTAATATAACCTTAGATACACTCAGTGTATACAGACACTCATCCATGGAGTTACTCACACACCCAGTCAGTCATGCAAAGAAACAATCTCACCTCCATTTCTTCAACTATACAGTTAAACACACCTTACTTATTGAAACATATACTAACACATATTTACTCTCTTATACAATCCCTGATACAAGTTCACAATGATCGATACAACCACTCACTCATTCAGTGGCTCTCATGCATAGTTATTTATATATGCCAACTCTCACATGTACTGTGTTTTACATATGTAGTTACTATGACATGTAGCATTGAGATATCCATTCACTCATCAATACACTCATGCACACAGTCAACTGCCCATGTAGCTGTTTCCACATGCACTCTTGAACTCATACACCTAGTGAATAAACTGCTCACACATCTATGCACAGAGTCACACACCTTCCAGCCACCCCCACACAAACTCAATCTCCCATAGAAATACTTGGGCAACCAATTAATAACACATATAGCCTCTCGTATAGCTAAAGATCAACACATGCAGCAGTTTACAGAACAACAGACATAATGATGCACAAATTAAGACAGTTTAGTCACTAACCCATGCATTCAGTGAGACACATTTAATCACTCACTCATACAGTCAGTCACGCACCTACTAAATTCTTCATCCAGACACTTATACATCCACTCATTCTTCAATATGTAAGACATATTTTAACTTTACAGAAACATACAGTCACTGGATGTTGTCATCAGTGATGTCATCAGTGATGTCATTTGAGATGTCATCAGTGATGTCATCAGTGATGTCACTGACCATGTCATGAATGATGTAATATGTGACATGATCAGCAGTGGATTGCGGGTGCGCGATATATAGTTAGTGCAACTAACTATATATGGAATTTCAATGGTTTTGTGTGAGTAAAATAAGGTTTTTTAAATGCTAATTCCTAACTATATATGGTCTATAACCTATGGTTTTTTCAGTGAATATATATATATATATGTATATGTGTGCGTGTAGAGAGAGGTAGAGAGGTAGAGGTGTAGAGGTAGAGAGGTAGAGACTAGTAGAGAAAGAAGTAGAGAGAGGTAGAGAGGTAGAGAGAAGAGAGTGAGTAATAGGGTAGAGAGTGAGTAGTAGAGAGTAGTAGAGAGCAGTAGAGAGAGTAGCAGAGAGTGAGTAGTAGAGAGTAGTAGAGTGAATAGTAGAGTGAGTAGTAGAGAGTAGTAGAGAGTGAGTAGTAGAGAGTGAGTAGTAGAGAGTAGTAGAGAGTAAGTAGTAGAGTGGGTAGTAGAGAGCAGTAGAGAGTGAGTAGTAGAGAGTAGTAAAGAGTGAGTAGTAGAGAGTAGTAGAGAGTGAGTAGCAGAGAGAGAGAATAGTAGAGAGTAGTAGAGAGTGAGTAGTAGAGTGAGTAGTAGAGAGTAGTAGAGAGAGAGTAGGAGAGAGTGAGTAGTAGAGAGTAGTAGAGAGTGAGTAGTAAAGAGTGAGTAGTAGAGAGAGAGTAGTAGGGAGTGAGTAGTAGAGAGTAGTAGAGAGTGAGAAGTAGAGAGTGAGTAGTAGAGAGTAGAAGATAGTGAGTAGTAAAGAGTGAGTAGTAGAGAGTAGAGAGTAGTAGAGAGTGAGTAGTAGAGAGTAGTAGATAGTGAGTAGTAGGGAGTGAGTAGTAGAAAGAGAGTAGTAGAGAGTAGTAGAGTAGTAGAGAATGAGTAGTAGAGAGTGAGTATTAGAGAGTAGTGGAGTAGTAGAGAGTAAGTAGTAGAGAGTAGTGGAGAATATTCCAAAGTTTGGCACAGCACCACTTGCACAATAAGTCCAATCAAATCATATCACTTAGAGTACTTATTGAAGCGCTGAATCTTGGTGTATATTCAAATGCTTTTATTTTCCTTAAGTTTATGTACCACAGCCAGCTGACGCGTTTCGTTCTGTACAACAGAACTTCTTCAGGGCGTTCTTATTTCCTTCAAGTTATGTCGGTATTCTGTTGTCATATAACTAGATATTTCTTCCAAATGTTAGACGAGACGTAAGTACATTCTTATTCAAAGTGACTAGGTATCAATTTTACCCACACAATTCGGGCAGACTTGAGTAATTTATAGCATCCTCAAAGTCAGTCTTTCAAAAATTCCAAAGTATAGGACATGATAATCCAAATCCAAATGTTTCTCAAGAAAAGTCATTTTCAATCGTTCGGAATTTCGGCGTTTGGGCTGATATGACCCAGGGACCCCCAGTATGCAAGGGGAATTCGTCCCCCCTCTGCAAACGCGCCAGTTGCCTGCGTTGCAGAGAGGTGTAAAAAGAGGCATAGCCTCATTACACCTCTGTGCAATCCAGCCCCCTGTCGCATACTGGTGGTTCCAGGTGGGCTAGTTGGCCCCCAGGGACCCCCAGTATGCAAGGGGAATTAGTTCCCCCTTTGCAAACGCGCCAGGGGGCTGCGTTGCAGAGAGGTGTAACAAGGGGCATAGCCTCATTACACCTCTGCAATGCAGCCCCCTGGCGCATACTGGAGGTTCAAGGTGGGCTAGTTGGTCCGCAGGGGCCCCCAGTATGCAAGGGGAATTAGTTCCCCCTCTTCAAACATGCACGGGGGCTGCGTTGCAGAGAGGTGTAAAAAAGGGTGTGGCCTCATTACACCTCTCTGCAATGCAGCCCCCTGGCGCATACCGGAGGCTCCTGGTGGGCTAGTTGGCCCCCAGGGACCCCCAGTATGCAAGGGGAATTAGTTCCCCCTTTGCAAACGCGCCAGGGGGCTGCATTGCAGAGAGGTGTAACAAGGGGCATAGCCTCATTACACCTCTGCAATGCAGCCCCCTGGCGCATATTGGAGGTTCAAGGTGGGCTAGTTGGCTGGAGATTCCTGGTGGGCTTTCAGGTCTTATATAGTTAGGAATTACCATTAAAAAAAACTTTGAAATTCACTGAAAAAAACATAGGTTTCAGGCCTTATATAGTTAGGAATTAGCATTTAAAAAACCTTGCAAATTCACTGAAAAAACCATAGGTTTCAGGCCTTATATAGTTAGGAATTAGCATTTAAAAAACCTTTGAAATTCACTAAATGTCATTTGAGATGTCATCAGTGATGTCACTGACCATGTCATGAATGATGTAATATGTGATATCATCAGCAGTCGATTGCGGGTGCGCGAAATATAGTTAGTACAACTAACTATATGGGAGCAATTTCAATGGTTTTGTATGAGTGAAATGTCCAGCTAACTATAACACCCCTAAAACTTATAGTTTTTTGAGTGAATTTTAAAGGTTTTTTAAATTCTAATTCCTAACTATATAAGGCCTGAAACCTATGGTTTTTTCAGTGAATTTATATATATATATATATATATATATATATATATATATATATATACATACTTACACTGGCGCTGTTCTGCCTCGGCAAAACTTACCTTGCTCCGATGTATCGGAAAGACTGAGCCCACCACTACACGACTGGAGGAATGCAAGCGGTGTCGGAGTCACTGAACTTCGCCTTGGGCGGGACACACTGTTGTACTCGCCCCCGTGGATATCATACCGGACGGTGGTGGTTGTGCAGTTTTGGGGACACCAGAAGCCTCGCTGATGTGGAAGGCAGCTCGGGACACTTGGTGAGAGCTGCTCGAGGGTTCTCCTGGTTCCGCAATTCCGCGGTGGTCCCTGCAGGAACATTGCATGCTGGGACTTGAAGTGCACTCCACCATGAAAGAACTAACAGCAGGTGGAGTCAACTAGCACTTTCATTGGGGCGTCAACCTGTAGCAGCATTTCAACTCACCCCCCGTTACACTCTGGGCGCTGATGAGGCCACACGGCCGAAATGCATACGCCCGCTGAATTTGCTGTGCCTGCATTAAAGAGACTTCTACTGTCCCCATATCGTGGCCTCTGCCTTTTTCTTTGAGGAAGGTTACCTGGACATATTTTGCACGGTGAGCCTGCGACGTGCTTCAGAGGTCCCTGCACACTTAGGGCGAGGTCAATGCTGGCGCTGTTCTGCCTCGGCAAAACTTACCTTGCTCCGATGTATCGGAAAGACTGAGCCCACCACTACACGACTGGAGGAATGCAAGCGGTGTCGGAGTCACTGAACTTCGCCTTGGGCGGGACACACTGTTGTACTCGCCCCCGTGGATATCATACCGGACGGTGGTGGTTGTGCAGTTTTGGGGACACCAGAAGCCTCGCTGATGTGGAAGGCAGCTCGGGACACTTGGTGAGAGCTGCTCGAGGGTTCTCCTGGTTCCGCAACTCCGCGGTGGTCCCTGCAGGAACATTGCATGCTGGGACTTGAAGTGCACTCCACCATGAAAGAACTAACAGCAGGTGGAGTCAACTAGCACTTTAATTGGGGCGTCAACCTGTAGCAGCATTTCAACTCACCCCCCGTTACACTCTGGGCGCTGACGAGGCCACACGGCCGAAATGCATACGCCCGCTGAATTTGCTGTGCCTGCATTAAAGAGACTTCTACTGTCCCCATATCGTGGCCTCTGCCTTTTTCTTTGAGGAAGGTTACCTGGACATATTTTGCACGGTGAGCCTGCGACGTGCTTCAGAGGTCCCTGCACACTTAGGGCGAGGTCAACGCTGGCGCTGTTCTGCCTCGGCAAAACTTACCTTGCTCCGATGTATCGGAAAGACTGAGCCCACCACTACACGACTGGAGGAATGCAAGCGGTGTCGGAGTCACTGAACTTCGCCTTGGGCGGGACACACTGTTGTACTCGCCCCCGTGGATATCATACCGGACGGTGGTGGTTGTGCAGTTTTGGGGACACCAGAAGCCTCGCTGATGTGGAAGGCAGCTCGGGACACCTGGTGAGAGCTGCTCGAGGGTTCTCCTGGTTCCGCAACTCCGCGGTGGTCCCTGCAGGAACATTGCATGCTGGGACTTGAAGTGCACTCCACCATGAAAGAACTAACAGCAGGTGGAGTCAACTAGCACTTTAATTGGGGCGTCAACCTGTAGCAGCATTTCAACTCACCCCCCGTTACACTCTGGGCGCTGACGAGGCCACACGGCCGAAATGCATACGCCCGCTGAATTTGCTGTGCCTGCATTAAAGAGACTTCTACTGTCCCCATATCGTGGCCTCTGCCTTTTTCTTTGAGGAAGGTTACCTGGACATATTTTGCACAGTGAGCCTGCGACGTGCTTCAGAGGTCCCTGCACACTTAGGGCGAGGTCAACGCTGGCGCTGTTCTGCCTCGGCAAAACTTACCTTGCTCCGATGTATCGGAAAGACTGAGCCCACCACTACACGACTGGAGGAATGCAAGCGGTGTCGGAGTCACTGAACTTCGCCTTGGGCGGGACACACTGTTGTACTCGCCCCCGTGGATATCATACCGGACGGTGGTGGTTGTGCAGTTTTGGGGACACCAGAAGCCTCGCTGATGTGGAAGGCAGCTCGGGACACTTGGTGAGAGCTGCTCGAGCGTTCTCCTGGTTCCGCAACTCCGCGGTGGTCCCTGCAGGAACATTGCATGCTGGGACTTGAAGTGCACTCCACCATGAAAGAACTAACAGCAGGTGGAGTCAACTAGCACTTTAATTGGGGCGTCAACCTGTAGCAGCATTTCAACTCACCCCCCGTTACACTCTGGGCGCTGACGATGCCACACGGCCGAAATGCATACGCCCGCTGAATTTGCTGTGCCTGCATTAAAGAGACTTCTACTGTCCCCATATCGTGGCCTCTGCCTTTTTCTTTGAGGAAGGTTACCTGGACATATATATATATATATATATATATATATATATATATATATATATATATATATATATATATATATATATATATATATATATATATATATATATATACATACTTACACATACAAGAACATTGCATAAAAAGCTGTTTTACTTTTACCGCAGTGCACAGCTGGGCAAAGGTGAGGGAAGAGCAGTTAGAAAAGGGAATTTACCAGAAAGGGCGTGACACACCTTTTGATCTCACTCAATTTCCTCCCTGGTTTCCACTAAGGGCATCACATTAAAGCATTCTAGAGACAGGCAATAACTTTTAAATGTGCTAACAGCCTCTCTTCCTCATATGGTGCTGCATGAGGCATGATAGCAATGCCCAGAAAAGAATCATTCTTTACTACCTATCATTCTACAGGTTAAGGTGAGTTGCTCACCATGGAAACATCGTCAAGAAATTACAGAGAATCAGCCTCTTGCCTCTCTTCGTACGCAGTCTGACCCACTTTTTACAACTGAGATTGCTCTTCCTGTAGAAAATTGGCCTGTTTTCTTCATAATTGACATCTCCTGTCTGGTTCAGGAGTATAACACAGCAAAAAAGTAGCACTATCACAGATTGCTTTTCAAAATCGTAATCACCCCTGATAACAAGTCGAATGAACTGGATGCTCTTGTTTATACTGAATGCTGCTACATCCATGGACTGGACGGCATACATTGCTCTGGTGAAAGGCAATTTTACACCATCTCTGGAGCTATTTTGCAAAAGTTTTTCTTGTGGTGTGTTTTTCAGATGAAGTTTTTTCAAGTTCAGTATTTGCAGTGCTAATAAAGGCTACTGGTTTTGCTCTGAATTTGCTCACAACAAGGCCAGCGTTAGGGCAGTGCAACTGGTACCGCCCCACTGGGCACTGACCTGTAGAGGGGGCGCTGACCTCAGGGGTGGAAGGGGGGACTGTGTTTAGCAATAATTTATGATTGGAGAGATATGGGGCACTTTTGCCCAGTGGTAATGAGAGAATCCTAGGAGGTGGTCATGGGGTGCAGGGGTGCCAAAATGATTGTTGCATTGGGCGCCACCAGCACTAAAGCCGGCCCTGGTTCAAAAATAATGTTTTATCTCATGGCGAGACAATTTTCGGGCCCAAGCATAGTTTTCTGTGCATAATGGCAGATATCTGCTGATTTACCTCTGCTAGTTAACTATTGGTAGAAACTTTTTCTACACATTAGTATTGCTCTGGAAAAGAACAACAATGGTCTCATCACAATTATTGCTAATTGTGCACTCAGGAAAAAACTTGTTCCAGATGAAGGAAGCGATTTTGCTATCGCAAAAGGTGTGATTCACAGAATTGGGACATTTGCGACCGCATAAAGTTTTTTTCTCATGTATGAAACCAAAATTATGATTTAGTACCACTTTCCTGAATTGTAGTTTGGGTTTTTCAAACAAATATCAATTTGGTATTTGGAAGGAACATGTTTAGGGAGTCCTTTCAAAATACAAAATCAGTCTCAAAACATGAATAATTTACGCTCCAAATCATTTTGCCTTCACACATCCTGTTTTCTGAAATGTGCTGTTTTTTAGACTTTTAGGACTCTGTGCACTTTACCACTGCTCTCTCCCTAAAACATGATAAAATTGTCTTAGACCAGATTGGCACATTTCATTTAACTATAAGTCTCTAGTATATGGTACTATATGTACCCAGGGCTTGTAAATGAAATGCCACTATTGGGCAAGCAGCACTCATTGTGCTGCCCACTATAGTAGCCCTTTTATACATGACTCTGGTCTGTCATGCAGCCTGTAGTGCAGTTTTAAACTACCAATTTAACCTAGAAAAGTAAACCTTTTATTAGGCCTAAACGTTTCTTTTTAATACACATAAGTCATTCCTAAGGTACGCCCTAAAGGCCCATAAGGCAGACTGCATTGTATTTAAAAAGTAGGACATGTTTTCTTATGTTTTACATGTCCTGGTAGTAAAAAACTCCAAAAGTTGTTTTTCACTATTGTAAACCCTATCTCTCCCATTGGATAAATAAGTGCTAACTTCTGAGTGGGAATAGATAGGTATGTCAAGTTTGGACTCAAATACATTGTAATTTAAAATCCTCTTTAATGATAAAGTCAGATTTTAATCACAATGTTTAATATCCCACTTTTAGATGTTTACATTTTTCTACCCAAACGTTTCTCAGGCCTTCTAGGATTTACCAGCTGCCTGGTCCTGTTAATGGCTCCCCCATTAATAATGCATATTGGGCCCAGACAGTGAACAATAGGGGACTGGGTGTGGGCAGGATGGGCCATCCTGCCCGGATGGCTGGGAGCTGAGTTGTTCCCTGCCCCACTTACATTTCAAAGGCCTGCCTCCAACACACACACAAAGAAACCCAACACTAGTCTTTTGCCACACAGCACTTCCTCGAGTCTTGGCAGGGGAAGGAAGGAACCTTTCAGAACCAAATGTCAAGATAGCCTAGAAGATGACATACTCATCTATGGGAAGGATCTGGAGGAACATAATCCCACCCTCGTCGCCAGTGCTATAATGAAGATAAAAGATGAGGTAAGGGAAGAACTCTTCTTTCTTCATCTTCTCACCACCACAGGTTCCAGGCAGCTGGAGGGCACTGTGAAATGTTGGCAAACACTGGAGGTGAAGGACCAATAGGAGGTACAGGGGAGGGGTGGATGGAGCGTACCAAGTGAAATAGATTACAACAATTCCCCCAATTCAAAGGCTGGCACCAAGTATTAATATTGAACCCTTAGAGCAACTCTTCAGTACACTCCTGGGCCTGTGGAAATTACAGAAGAAGGATTGTCTTGTTCCCAAGATGTCTACCCTGCTGTTTCAGGCCTGCATTCTACCTCAGAGAAATTTCCTACTGCTTGAGGCCTGCCCTGCTCTGTGACAAGGAAGACTGGACATGATTCCTTCATCCCAAGCTCACCTGGTTGAGTTCTAGGGTCAGTCGGTTAGCCTCCAGTTCTGAGCTATAGAGACACACAAGCTTCAGAGGCCTTCCTGCGACTGCCCAGCTGACCTGCTGCCACTAGCCCTGTCTGCACTTGCAACTGGACCTGCCTGCACCTGCAACTGGGCCAACCTGAGGACCCTGCTGGTGTGAGTTCCTGATCCCCAAGAAATACTAGACCCTTGTCTGGCATCAGTTGAGCTCCTCCTGTGAAATCCTGAAGTTTTCAATATTTCGCATCTAACTTTGAGACGGTAACCTTTTCAGCAGGACTAACCTGGTCCTGTTCTCCAACGTGGTCAGCCTGAACTTGTGACTGTCCCAGTCTAACATGACCACAAGTGGCGCTTTGTGCTTTTAGGCGCTATACTTACCTAAAGCCTTGAAATTGCGTATCTCTTGTTCTACTGATTGGATTTCTGTTGTTCTGGTCTCATTGTATTTAATATAAATTACTCCGTCTTTCTAAATCTTTTTTTGCTGTTTTTTCACTTTATTATTGTTTGTGGGCTACAAAAATGCTTTACACATTGCCTCCAAGTAAAGCTTGTCTACTTTTGCGGCAAGCTACCAGAGGGTTAAGCACAGGATATTTTAGTACCTTGTGAAATTCACCCTGACATTGAAATGTGCTTGTTGCCTGAGTGGGGATTCCATCGTCCACAACCAATAGCACAAATTCTTACAGTATACAATAAAAATAACTTCATTGGCATGGCACGTCTGACGTGATTTGACGTACTGTCATATCAAATATGGAATACATAAAACACTGGTCTATTCACAGTAGCCATTTTAGTTTCCATTCAGTCTCAAAGTTCATACTAGTTCAGACTACATGTCTCTTCTGATGACATCCATGAGAATCATTGCTTTTACAATCATTAACCTTTTAGGCAGTGTCATTTGTTGCATGGATGGGACTTTTTTCCAGTAACACACAAACTCTGGGGTCTCTGAAAGTGCTTCCAGAGACTGCTACTCAGAATTCAGAATTAGCTTTATTCGATTTTTGATTAAAAATCATAAAAGCAGCAGCAAAACACAGATAAAATACATCCATATTACATTACATATCAATTATTAAAAACAGGGTTAAATTGATAAAACGAATCAGCTAATCCATATAAAACGAAAAAGACACCAAGCGGGACTCTGTCAGCAGTTATATCTGATTGTTTGGATGCTTATAGGTTGGTTCTTGTGAATAGTGCTCAAGAAATACAGAATTTCAACAGAGGTTCGAATCGGTTAGGGGCTACAAAACTAGGGGCATTAAACGCACAGAGTCCCCCTCCCCAAACGTTATACTTCTTTACTGCCGTTCTTAAAGGCTGGATAGGTGGAATGCTCGGATAAAAGTCATGTAAATCCCAAATGCGAATTGGGCCATCCCCCTCTTTCTGCTTGCATGATCGTAAATAAGGGACTATTTTCCTTTGCTTGAATTTGATTAGCACCAAGTCCCCAGGGATGGCTTTTGGCATTTCACCCAACCACCCCACCCTCCTAACACTTAGAATCCCCCCGTCTAAATCAGGAGGCAGAGGTCTATTGGTCTGTAACCAGGGCATGACCTTATTGAGGAGGTCTTGACGTGTTTCATGATTTCCATGGTTTAGTGGTGGAATCCCAGAGACAAAAGTCACGTAAGGGGCGGCTTCAGGGGGTAAGTTAATTTGAGGCATTCTAACAGGTTCGAGTACTGGTTTAGCCTCAATGCGGTTTATTAATGGGCGCCTTATGGGCAGTTTGAGGCCTGTTGTAAAAGGTAATGTTTGTGTATGCTTTGGTTTTACCGAGGTAGTGAGGGGAATAGGAGCGTCTGATGGTACCGGTTTGGTACTTAATAAAATATGCGTTTTAATTGTCAGTTCCATACCAGATAACCTGTCCCCCAGATCGTTTATTTTGGCCACCAGTGGTGATATGAGAGATGTTAGTAAGTGCTCAAGCTGTGCCAATAAGGTAGGTTGGAGGGGTGATGGATGGTTTTCTACTTCTCCACACGCCATATCCCCCGATACTGTGATTAAATTCGGGTGGAGAAGAAAGGGACTGGAGCCTGAGTTTTGGATTTTGGCTTGCTTCTCTTTACCAAGGTCATCATCGTGCTTCCTTTTAATGTTGGGCCCCCCCGGAAGTACGTTGGCTGGGGATAGGTGCTTATTAGCATGAAGAGGTGAGTTCTGCAAGGTGGCGGTTACATCATCATTAGTGGCCATGCTTATAGTGGGTAGTATGTCCGGGACGTATTTAGTTCCGCACAGGGCGTCCAGCTCCTCCCAAATAGACATAATATGATGCGGATCGCCACAGTAGGTCAATAGAAATATGAATGAAAATCCCAGTACCTCTTAGAAGGAATTGTCAGTGGTCTGGCCGGTCCCGTCCTCCTTAGGCCTCTGAGGGCCACAGAGGGCCCGCCCTTTGCCCGGGCTTCGCCCGGCGTCCGCGACGCGGAGGGAGCTTCCTCAAGTTGAGCGCCTCCGGGCGCGCTGATCCTGTGGATGTGTGGGCGGGACCGGAACTTCACCCAAGGCTTGCTGGGAGCTGTAGTTCCCCCCAACTGCGGCCGTGGAGCTGGAAACTACGGCGGCAGGGGGAACGAGCAGCGTCAGGGCCCCAGCAGCAGGTGAGAGAAAGTACATGTGCCTGCTCCCCTCCTCAGCCCAATTTTGGTAAGAACGTCCCCCGCTCCTCCGTGGGAGCTTCCTCAATTTGAGCGCCTCCGGGCGCGCTGATCCTGTGGATGTGTGGGCGGGACCGGAACTTCACCCAAGGCTTGCTGGGAGCTGTAGTTCCCCCCAACTGCGGCCGTGGAGCTGGAAACTACGGCGGCAGGGGGAACGAGCAGCGTCAGGGCCCCAGCAGCAGGTGAGAGAAAGTACGTGTGCCTGCTCCCCTCCTCAGCCCAATGTTGGTAAGAGACTGCTACTCTTCTCTGCCGCTCTCGGTTGCTACCCATTCACCCATCCATGCGCTAGATCAACCTTGTATCCAGCCATACATCCATCGCTGCACTAACTCACTCATTCATCTTTTCATGCTCTCAACCCCACCCCTTTACTCACACCTCCATACATCCCTCCATGCACTCCCTCCATGCACTCACTCTTCCATCTATTCACCCAAACATTGTCTTGTTCCTGTATTTACCCATACACCTACCACGACCCGCACAAACTAATCAATCAATAAATAAGCATGTTCACTTATCAAAGCACCAAACGTATTGGCTAAGCCGCTTATTGAGCTTTTTACTGCCATTGAAAGTAGCGGCAACTCATTTTTCGGCACCTGTCACTCTTTCTTGTTACATGAAATTCCTGAAATTATGCCATTATGCCACTATGTGAATTAGGTGCCATTCTCAGTACAAATCTACAATGAAAGTGCCACTCACGGGGGGCGTGGCTTGCGCCCGGTGGTCATGGCAGCTCCGTGCTGACTCTCCGGTGACGGCGGGAGACAGGAGCCGACGGCAGCCGCTTACATGCCCTAATTCGGACCCTAAACGACGGGATAAGTCATCCCAACTTATTGAGCCTCACCTGGTGTCATTTCGGTGATTTCTCCTGGCTGGAGCCGGAGTTTTAGGCTTTTTCGTCAGCAGCGCGGCTCCGACGAGTTGCGGCCGCCATTTTGTTTCTCTTTCAAAGTCCCGGACGGAGCTCCCTCCTAGCGACGTTACTTTGCCTCACGCTGCTCCTGCATATTACAACCCACAGCGGCTCCCTCTTTATCTGGACGGCTGCTTTTTCAGTTGTTTTGCCTGCATTTCCAGCTATGCTGTCTCCTCACATGTCCGCCATTTTCTGATGTGCTCATCACAGACTACCTCTTTTACTGGCAGCCCTGATACTTTGTCTTTATATGAAAACATGAACTCTTGATCTTTCAACTATTGCGCAGCATTCTTCTTCTAAGGTCCTTGGCTATTATATCATTTTCAACTCCTGCCTGACGCCACTATTTACCACATGAGACTTTTGCCTCTGGATTTCTCTGGACTTTATACTCATGTTATTATTTCATCATTTCTCTCTTTTCTTTTCATGTTTTGAATACACTACCCATGACATTCATCACAGATAATTCCTATTTTGCAGTTTTATTGGGCGTCTTCATGTTGCATTGATGTACATAGATATTTACTTCATTATACTTATAGGCCTCCGATGTAACTTCATATTATATTCTTACTTGATTCTCGAAATTATATGTGGAACACATATTTATTTTAGGCCTATGGGCAGATTGTCTAAATCCTCTGCACCACCTTTGACTGCACATCGCAATTTTCAGATATGCATTAGCTCTCGCTACGAGTGTTTGAACATGGAGAACTCAGATGCTATTGCTTCTAAGGACGCCTCAACATCTCACAGTACTTATAGCTCTGCTGTTACCAAGGCTACCACAAAGAGACTAAAAAAGGATCCTCCTTCCCCTCCCAAACAATCTACTTCAGTGACAATGGACTTAATCCTTGAAGAGATTAGAGCCTTAAAACGGTTTATTGAAGAAACTAAATCCACTCTTCAACTTCTTTCTGACAAGTGGTCCACCATAGACCAACGTGTAAATGTACTGGAACAAAATTTTGACTCTATTTCTTCTTCGACCTCCAAAATGGATTCTATCTCTTCCCAAGTTTCGGTCCTCCATAAGCTGATCGAGAACTTAGAAAATAGAAATAGAAGAAACAACTTGCGCATTTATGGCCTTCCTGAAGCGGCGTAAGGGTCAGATGCCCCTCTTTTCTTCAAAAAGGTTCTTCCTACTCTGCTTAAATTACCTAAAGACACTAATTTAAATATTCAAAGAGCACATCGGTTGGGACCACCACCACGTTCTACTACTTCACCTTTAGCACACAAACCGAGGGGAGTAATTTTGTATTTTCTTGAATATACCGACCTGCTCAAGGTTCTGATGGCTGCCAAAGCACTGTCCCGCATTACATGTTCTGGTAACACACTATACATCTCACAAGACTATGCTAAATCAAACGCTGATCCCCGCAAGGAATTCCTGTCTTTGAGACCACATCTACGCTCAATTGGTGCACGATACGGTCTTTTTCATCCTTGCTTGTTCAAAGTTACCATTAATAACAAAACCACCACTTACGAGGATCCTTTCAAGTTGAAAAGTTTTCTTAATTCTTATCACGCTGAGACCATGGAAACCACTCCACCATAATTTTTGCCATGATTGTATGAGACTTATGTAATGTGTAATGGCACTGTTTGTTCTCGATTCCTTTCTCTCCTTTAAGACTTGTTTTTATGTCTTTGCAGTGGTTGCTTTATATGATTAATATTTATCTTGTTTACCCCTTTTTTGTCTACACCAGGTTGTGTTCACGTTTCATATTTCCCTTCCATTATGCGGCTTGTTCGTCCAGTGCTCCTTCCCGCCCTCCCTTGTAGTCCTCGGTCCTGTCGTTGTTCCGTGTGGCCTTCCACCCCTCCACCTTCCGTATGTCTTGGATTTTACGTAAGTTTCTTTTTTCAATTGGTTTTTTTCTTCTTTCTGTCACTCTTTTCTGTTCTTCCTACCTTCCTTACCTGATCACTATACCATCTTTTTTATCTTATTCGTCATTTTTTCTTACTTTATCTCAGGATCTATTTTCTTGCCTTTTTTCTTTTCCTTATTTCTTTTTCTATCTTGGTCTCATTTTTCACACTTTATTCCGATGGTTGGTTATACATAGCTTTCAATTTGGCTCCAGTTGTTCTTTTTATTGGACTCATTTAATGTGTTGTCAATTTGCTCCATGCCTTTAAAAATTGTTTCATGGAATGTTAGAGGCTTACACTCCCCCATTAAAAGACAGAGGGTATTGTCACACCTAGCTAGATTAAACACTGACGTTGCATGCAACAAGAATCTCATCTCACACAAGATGAATCTTTGAAACTCAAAAAAGGTTGGGTCGGTGAACTTTTTTTTTCACCTGGAGATGGTAAACGTAATGGAGTTGTTATCCTCTTTTGCAAATCTTTATCTATTAAAATGTTGTCACATTCCACTGATCAAGCAGGCAGGTGGGTGTTTGTTAATTTTACGTTGGATAGCATACCAGTTTCTCGTTTAAATGTTTATGCCCCCACAATTGGAGACCTTTCTTTTTGGACCTCACTGTCCCAACAAATCACTCAATGTTATGAGGACAATGTCATTCTCACAGGCGATTGGAATGACATTTCTGATCCCTTTTTAGATCGCAACTTCTCAACCCCCTTTATACCTCATAAATCGCATAGATCATTTGTAAACACTATCAAAAAACATAAATGTATTGACGCTTGGAGGTTATGCAATCCAGAGTTGAGAGAATATTCCTTTTACTCCCCCACACATCATACACAGTCACGTCTAGATTATATATTTCTCTCCCACAATCTTTCTCAATCGCTAATGAAAGCTGACATTGGTTCCATTTTCATTTCAGATCATGCCCCTGTCACTGTATGCCTAGATGTTTTGCAGAAGCCTGATTTACCCTGTAAATGGCGTTTCAATAATGCTCTTCTCTTAGATACTGCTTATACTTCTTCTTTTACTTCCTTTTTTAAAGAATATTTCGAAATTAATCAGACAAATGATGTCTCTTTTTCCACAGTTTGGGATGCATTTAAAGCATCTGCTAGGGACTTCATCATCCGTTTTGTCTCCAGCAAACGCAAATTAACACGAAAAAAAACTAATGCTCTACTCAACAAAATTAAGACCTTGGAGCATTCCTATTATTCTTCTAAGTCCAAAGATTGCCTATCCGAACTTTTAAAGATCAAATATCAGTTTAATCGGGATACCACTAATAATGCATACAATTACCTATTAAAGTCAAGTGCGAAATTTTACGGTGGCCGCAACAAAGCCGGGAAGCATTTGGCCAATTATTTGAAAACCAAGCAAAATAAACTCAATATAGAATCTATCTTCAGTTCCGATAACTCATTAAAATTCAAAGATAAGGAGATCCTCCAGGAATTCCTTCAATTTTACACAGCATTATACACTTCCGAAACTTCGGCGTCTGATAACACTATCTCTCATTTCCTATCCCAACGTAACCTTTCCCCTGACTCTCGCCCTGATTTTCTTCTTTGGAATCTGATATTACCCAACAAGAACTCCATAATGCTCTAATCACTCTTAAAAAGGATAAGGCCCCTGGACCAGACGGTTTTACGGTGGAATTTTTTCTTCACTTTGCATCTCTTTTGCTTCCCAAAATACATACCCTTATAATGACCTTCCTACATTCCTACATTCTGTTGGTTCTTTTTCTGATGCACTTATTTGCCTCATTCTCAAAGCTGGTAAAGATTCTCAGTATTGCAAAAATTATAGGCCAATCTCCTTGGTTAACGTTGATTATAAAAAATGTTCAAAAGCCTTGGCACTACGTTTGGAATCTCATTTACCTAAATTATTAGGGACAGAGCAATCTGGTTTCGTCAAGGGAAGACTTATTACGGACAACACTCGTTTATTTTTTTACATCCTCTCCAAAGTCTCTCACATTTCTCACCCCCTCGCTGCCATAGCTTTGGATAGAGTGGAATGGTCCTATCTTTTTCATACACTTAAATGGTTTGGTTTAGGTCCCAAAATTATTGCTTTAATTTCCATTTCATATTCCAATCCGAGAGCTGCTGTTACATCAAATGGACAGATTTCTTCTTATTTTCATCTCGCAAGAGGAGTTAGACAAGGTTGCCCTCTATCTCCATTTCTCTTTAATATTGCCCTGGAACCCATTTTGCTTAGAATTAGACAAAACGCAGATATACACGGATTCACTTTCCAAGAATCTAGCATTAAAATGGCAGCATATGCTGATGACGTACTCTTATTCCTATCACAACCCCAAACTTCCCTACCTGCTTTTC
This sequence comes from Lissotriton helveticus, assembly GCF_964261635.1. NCBI lineage: Eukaryota > Metazoa > Chordata > Amphibia > Caudata > Salamandridae > Lissotriton > Lissotriton helveticus. Next base: position 165,952,769 of record NC_136072.1, read on the forward strand.
TGGAAGAAGTGGAAGCTTTTGCGTCAGTGTCTCGCTATAAATTAAATAAAGACAAATGTGAAATTTTACCCCTGACAAAATATACTTTTAGTGCTGATTTTACTGCTTCAGGTTTTTCATGGAGTCTCCATTCCATTAAATATCTAGGCTTAGATTTTACCCCTACTATTGCGGAAACAATATCAAGATGCATGGAAAAATGTATAGACAGATTATCCTCCTTCACAGTAAAGTGGCATCCTTTATATTTGTCTTGGTGGGGCCGCTTAGATACCATCAAAATGATGCTCTCCCCCATTGTCCTCTATACCATTTCTAACATTCTGTTGGCAATTCCTCTCAAATATTTTAAGAGAATTAACTCCATTTTATCTTCTTTTTTGTGGGGGAAAAAGAAATCACGTATGTGTATTTCTAAATTAATTCTCCCAAAATCAGAAGGAGGAGTTAACTTCCCTGATTTCCCTCTCTATCACAAATCCTTTATACTTACCCAATCCTCACGATGGTTCCTAGATCCTTGGTCAAAATGTCCTTTGTGGACCACGCTGATACGATCCTTTATCTTGCCTTTTACTTTTCATGAATATTTATCTTTCACACGTAAGCCACAATCTATCTCTACCCCTCTTCTTAGATACACTTCTAAACTTCTTCCCATCCCCTCTACCATACCTTTTCTTGATCTTCCTATATGGCATAACACTAATATTCTCATTAATAACAAACCCTTCTTTTGGAAATCCTGGCCACATCGGGGATTAATATGGATTCACCAATTGTATCGGCAGGGCGATATTATGTCATTTACGCAAGCAAGTGCTGCTTTTGATCTCCCTACTTCTTTCAGTATTAAATATTCTCTTCTGACTTGTGCCGTTGAATCCGCCCTTTCACATTATATATCTTCTCCTTCTGATGCTTCCTCCTCCCCTACTCATGCAGATAATTTACGTTCTTTGTTGCTTCGTAACTCTAAAGCTTCTACAATTTATAAATGTTTACATTCCCCTTTGAATCCAAGAGTTAAGACTAAGACGGAAATTTCTTGGGAAACAGATTTAAATATTCTCTGGAACATGGAGTTGTGGGACAAAATATGGCTTCATCTTCGCAAATCTTCTAGAGCTGCTAATACGACACAAACACTCTTTTTTATATATAATAAACTTTTGTTTACTCCTTCTGTCTTACATACACATTGCTTCACAATCTCTCACACCTGTTGGTCCTGCTCGTCACCACATGCTGATTTACTACACATGCTTTTTAATTGCAAATTTGTCTGGCACTTTTGGATAAAGGTATGGTCGCAAATAAACTCTATTTTCCACTCTAATCACCCCTTTTCCATTTTACATATATTTTTAGGCAGTCTCTCTCCAATTTGGAAGTCCAATACTACACGCATCAACATAATTGATTTACTAATTGCAGTAGCTTTTCAACAAATAACCAAAAATTGGAAAGATTTTACCAATTTATTATGCGGTCTGTTATAATCATAGATTAGATACCAGGTTTATTTATCCCCATTATTTAGCATCCAAACATTTAGATTTATGGGAACCGGTTACCTCATTCATTGACGTCAGTGCTAGGTGCGCCCCCTCTCTAACACCTCTGCAACAAGAAGTTGCTAAGCCTCCATGACTTCATGACTTCCTCTATGCTATTATACAGTTAGATTTCTAAGCTTTATTGTTATTGTATTTTATACAATTGCATTCTCTTTTTTAAATCTCTTTTTCCCTTATATTACATTTATGATATTGATACTCTGATTGTTTTTGCCAACCTACAATGTTTTTTGTTTCTTTTTCCTCTGTATAACATTTATTTCAATCAGTATAGAATGTATACTTTTCTTTTTTGATTTTATTGTTCTTATATATTGTATCCTACCATTTTCTTCTGCCTAATAAACTTTTTCTGAACTAAAAAAAGTGCCACTCACAGTGAAAATGTACTACAAACGCACAAGAACAACAGAATGGGAGAGACTGTTGCTTGCGGTTTTAGTTTTTTGTACTTTTTTTTCTTCAAAACTCAATTTATTGGGGTTTGCAATAAAACAAGGCCATGACGGCCTACATGATGAGGCAGCATAAGATGGATTTCATACCCATGATTAGCAAGAAAATAGAAAACTGACATAGTCCCTCCTAGTCCAACTCCCCCCCCCCCCAAACCCCAGAATGTCCTCGGCTGATCCTCATGGTGAGAACATTTATGTTTAAGGTATCCCCATATGTCCGTATCTCAGTGTCCAATTGAGTATCAATATTTTTCTTGCACTTTTTTTGGCAAGAAATGCATTCTTGCATCAAAATTGGATGCATTTCAAGCTAAGATGAAGGGCCACATGCATCATTGTAGGAATTTGCGATTCCTAAATTGCGAAAATTAAGGAATCGCAATTTAGGAATTGCAAAATCCTATGCATCAAGAAATTGCTAAAGTTTTTGCGATTCCTTAATTTTCTTTATTTGCGATTCCTTAATTGCGAATCGCAATTAAGGAATCGCATTACATTGATTCCTATGGGCCTAGAGGCCCATAGGAATCAATGGGAAGGCATTCTCATTTTGCGAATTCGCAATTAAGGAATCGCAAAATGAGAATGCAATTTCAAGGGTGCAGGGGGGGTCCAAAGGACCCCCCCCTGCACCCCTGAAATGTCACGTAAGTACATTTTACTCACACACATGTCCCAAGGGCATGTGTGTGTGTAAAATATAAGTTTCAAAAATGCACTTTTGTGCATTTTTTAAACTTTTCGTAAATTACCATGAAGGTTTACTTCATGGTAATTTTCCCCTTCCTAATTGCGAATTCGCAATTTAAAAAAAATCATGCATAGCATTTAAGAAATCGCAAAATTTGCGATTTCTTAAATGCTATAGCAATTTAAGAAATCGCAAAAAATAGCGATTTCTTAAATTGCGAAAAATGAAAAAAAAATTATGCACCCCAAATATGGTTTTTGCATTCGCAAACGGACGAATTTTGCGATTCGCACCGTTTGCGAATGCAAAAACCAATGATGCATGTGCCCCATAGTGCTAAACTGCAGGTTTTGATTTTATGAAATTTATTCGCAATTTTATCAAAACCTCATGGAATTACGCAAAAGTAAATAATGCAAACTTCTCACACCCGTATTTAATTGAGACTGCGAAATATATAAGAATCTCCAGGTGTACCGCAGGCAGGGAGACCTCATACCACTGTAAGCTCCCTGTGAATTTAATGTCCAACCGTGAGATTTAGTGCCAGTGAACACCTGGGGAAATTAATGTTCAATTCTCAGTCCGTGGTGATTCAAACTCAGTGTAAAATAATAAAGCACGGCGTTATCGGTAGCTTTGCCGCGCGCTCTCTTTCTATCTCTGGAAATCCATCAGCCATTTTAATTCATCAGACTCTTCCCTCTGTGAGTTTTCCAGGGAGGGGGGACTCTCTATTGAGACATAAATCTCTCATAATATGTTCTTTAGCCACGTGTGATTGCCGAACCTTCAGGAAGTCTAATCAGAAACCGAGGCATGCAGTCAATTGCCTTTTTATCGATTTAGCATAATTGGGAATAAAACACTGTTTTACAGTTAAGCCCAAATGATCTTTAGATCTCCTGTGTGATACATTAACAATGTGCTGTGGGATTTTCATTGTTGCTTCCCCCATTTGGAAATGACTGGGTGAAATGGAAAGTCTTTTATCCCACAGGATGAATATAAAATCCTCTGTTGATAAAGCAGCTTTTAAGGAAACAAGGTGTAAGTGAACAGAGGGAGATGGTAAATGGGGCATGAACACAGAGGCTGCTTTGGGATTATGTTGTGAGGAGAAACCTCGGTTGAATTTGGCATTTGTCGGCCTTAAAAGCAAAACAGATATGTAAGCGGGCAGGCCGTAGGGAGATTTAGGCCTTGCTGTCAGCCCAATGACCGTACAACAAACAAGCCTTAGCAAAGCCAATTGGTCTCGGCAATGTTTTAGGCAGCGCTGTGAGGGAGATTATGTGGTAGCGCTATTAACACACATTGATTTATGCAGCGCTGTGAGGTGGATTCTGTGGCAGCGCTATTAATGCACATTGTTTTATGCAGCGCTGTGAGGCAGATTCTGTGGCAGTGCTATTAATGCACATTGTTTTATGCAGCGCTGTGAGGCAGATTCTGTGGCAGTGCTATTAATGCACATTGTTTCATGCAGCGCTGTGAGGCAGATTCTGTGACAGCGCTATTCTTTGGCAGTGCTATTAATGCACATTGTTTCATGCAGCGCTGTGAGGCAGATTCTGTGACAGCGCTATTAATGCACATTGTTTTAGGCAGCACTGTCAGGCAGACTCTGTGGCAGCGCTATTAAGAAACATTGATTTATGCAGCGCTTTGAGGCGGATTCTGTGGCAGCGCTTTTAACACACATTGATTTATGGAGCTAGGTGTGGCATATTCTTTGACAGCGCTATTAATGCACATTGTCTTTTGCAGCTCTGTGAGGCAGATTCTGTGACAGCGCTATTAATGCACAGTGTGTTATGCAGCTCTGTGAGGCAGATTTTGTGGCAGCGCTATTAATGCACATTGTTTTAGGCAGCTCTGTGAGGCAGATTCTGTGGCAGTGCTATTAACACACATTGATTTATGCAGCGCTGTGAGGCAGTTTCTGTGACAGCGCTATTCTTTGGCAGTGCTATTAATGCACATTGTTTTAGGCAGCTCTGTGAGGCAGATTCTGTGGCAGTGCTATTAACACACATTGATTTATGCAGCTCTGTGAGGCAGATTCTGTGACAGCGCTATTAATGCACATTGTGTTAGGCAGCTCTGTGAGGCAGATTCTGTGGCAGTACTATTAACACACATTGATTTATGCAGCGCTGTGAGGCAGATTCTGTGACAGCGCTATTCTTTGGCAGTGCTATTAATGCACATTATTTTATGCAGCTCTGTGAGGCAGATTCTGTGACAGCGCTATTAATGCACAGTGTTTTAGGCAGCTCTGTGAGGCAGATTCTGTGGCAGTGCTATTAACACACATTGTTTTATGCAGCGCTGTGAGGCAAATTCTGTGACAGAGCTATTAATGCACATTGTTTTATGCAGCACTGTGAGGCAGACTCTGTGGCAGCGCTATTAAGAAACATTAATTTATGCAGCGCTGTGAGGTGGATTCTGTTGCAGCGCTATTAATGCACATTGTTTTAGGCAGCTCTGTGAGACAGATTCTGTGGCAGTGCTATTAACACACATTGATTTATGCAGCGCTGTGAGGCAGATTCTGTGACAGCACTATTAATGCACATTGTTTTAGGCAGCTCTGTGAGGCAGATTTTGCGCAGTGCTATTAACACATTGATTTATGCAGCGCTGTGAGGCAGATTCTGTGACAGCGCTATTAATGCACATTGTTTTAGGCAGTTCTGTGAGGCAGACTCTGTGGCAGCGCTATTAACACACATTGATTTATGCAGCGCTGTGAGGCAGATTCTGTGACAGCGCTATTAATGCACATTGTTTTAGGCAGCTCTGTGAGGCAGACTCTGTGGCAGCGCTATTAACACACATTGATTTATGCAGCGCTGTGAGGCGGATTCTGTGACAGCGCTATTAACACACACTGATCCAAAAGGGATCCCAGCACCATACAAAATACAAACTTTGATTGTGAAATAAAAGGGCACGCTTTCATGAAATCCCATTAAGATGGTTATTCACCACAAATAATGGTGTTTTGCTTGAACGCACAATAACATTTTATATATACCACCCCTGTCCTCTAGTTCCCACAGTGAGATAGTTTGTGTAAAATATACGCTGAATCTAGTAAGTGTTTGCACTTCTGGCAATAAAAGGTGTCCTCTTTTATTACCCGCTTCCTAGTGATTTGACTTTGTGTCGACACTATGGGTGTGAATTAGCACTGCTTTACCTTTAGAGTGATCCAAACAGACCTGTATCTTACAGTTTGTTTATATAATGTAACCGGCTTGGTACAGGGCGCCGATATTGCCCCCAGGTAACAACAAGCATTGGTATAGCCAATAGGTTTCGCCTTTGGGACCTTATAAGTGTTTAGCCACACTTGATGTCGTTGCACCAAGGATATTGTGCTGGATAACTAAATGTAAATGTCATGGTACTTATAGAGCGCACTGTCACCAGACGGTCATCTTGCGGTGTCTAACAACAAGGTGTTGCCTATTCGGCTTCCTGGCACTGATACTCATACCGCTGCGGAACCCCTCCTGGCTTTCCCTGTGAAGTGTCATCTCCTGGGCACCCCCAGGGTGAAGCCAGGCATCCTTAGCGCTGTTGGGGCGTGTGTGGAGGCTAAGCATGCTATTGCCCAGAGTTGCAGCTTTCTCTGGGGATTGTGATTAGAATAGGCACCGAGGCAAGAATTAACAGGTCCGAGGAAATTGAGCCCGAGACAGGAATCGAACCCTGGTCCCTGGCCAGAACTCTGCATCAGGGTCTGCCGCTCTAACCATTGAGCCACACTCCTCCACAAACACTTACAGGTCCCAAAGGCGAGACCTATTGGCTATGCCAATGCTTGTTAGTAAGGTCATGGTGAGTGGTTGCAGGAAATGCACTGACATGTAAGTTAAGCGCCAGATGCGGTCTGCAGTTTTATATTTAAACCACCCGCATAGACAACTAAAATGCGTTGCTCCAGAGCACACCATCTCAGCTTATGTTCCAGTTTTAAAATCACTGCAGACACACATAGCAGAAAAAGTGCTTTGCTATGTAGAAAGCCTACTATTATACATCATATACCTCACTCCTGACAACTCTACCTACGGTCATTTCATTGACAACCCTTTCAATGGCCTCCTCCACCCTCATATGGACATAACTCAGAGAAGGGCGTCTTCCCAGGGCCTGACTGGGAACTAAAACCGGCCCTGGCAAAGTGCTCGGCCGGCCCCACCGCCCACCGGGCGGGAGGGGGGTGAGCGCTTTGCCAGGGCCGCTTTTCAGCCGATTTTGTTACAGGGCCGATTTTGCAGCTATGCTGCAAAAACGGCTCTGCAACAAAAACGGCCCCCAGGGCCCAAAACCGGCCCCCACCCTAGCGGCCAACCGGGGGATTGCCCGGTGCCCACAACGGCCAGTCCGGGCCTGCGTCTTCCCCATCTTTGGCACTATAGAGCTTTGGCACCTTCAGGTTTTAGTGCACTCTAAAAATGTTATCCTATCCTTATATTTCAAAATGTGCGCCTATGTCATATCACACTAGCCACATAGCAAACCCATCCGAGCACACAGTAGACAAGCCACGCTCTCATGGGACTGCCACAGTGTCTCTCTTGCACTCACCAATTCCTCATTAGCCACGGCATGCCCTGATACCACTCAACAGCCTAAATGTCAGATGCATTTGGAAGTGCCTTCCCAGTGTGTTCTTGCGGTTTGAGTGGTGTTGAGTGGTCTTCCATTTATTGAAGTATTATCCTTCTACCTGTGTCTGGTACTCTATTGTAACATGCACACGTCTCTTTTCTCTTGTAATACACTGTTTGCTACCTCCTTCATTTTGCTTGCTTTAGATACCTGCACAAGTGCCACCATTGCCTACGTAACGTTTGTTCTTGTGTTTGAGTGTCTGCCATTTATTGAAGTATTATCCTTCTACCTGTGTTTGGTACTCTTTTGTAGCCTGCACACGTGACTTTTATCTTGTAACACACTGTTTGCTACCTCCTTCATTTTGTTTGCTTTAGATACTTGTACAAGTGCCACCATTGCCTACGTAACTTTTGTTCTTGTGTTTGAGTGTCTGCCATTTATTGCAGTATTATACCTCTACGTGTACGTGGTACGCCTTTGTAACTTGCACACGTCACTTTTTTTCCTCCTGTAATGCACCGTTTGCTACCTCTTGTATTTTGTTTGCTCACAATTGTCACTTTTACCTCATTTAACGTAAAGTTTGCTTTTGTAATTGTTCACATGTATTTTCTTCTCATGTATCCTTAACGTTCCTATTGTGAAGCGCTCTGACACCTTCGGGTAAAGTCCGCGCTATATAAAAACGCATAAATCAATAGATAAATACGTCCCGACTACTTAGGTCGTTCATCGACAGCAACAACATTCACCAGGCGAGTCACCTAAAAACAAGGGGCCTCATTTATGAGAAATGACGCATCGCTGCGTGAAAGCAGCGATGCGTCACTTCTCAGTGCGCACTCCTTGCGACATGATTGATGCGTCATATTTACAGTATGACGCATCATGTCGCAAGGAGTTACAGCTACGTCAGTATTTCTGACGTATCTGTAAGCGCAAAAGTCACGCATTGCTGGGGTGTGTCACAAAAGTGACGCAACTCCAGCAATGCTTCCTTTCACATGGGGAAAGCCCCATGTGAAAGGGCTTGCGTCAGTCTTACGCCTGCTGTGAGCCAGGCGCAAGATTTTGATGCAACAGCGTCCTAAAAGTGACGCAGTGAAATCTCATAGATTTCACTGCGTCACTATTACGAGGCTTTGTGCGGGGGAACGCCCCCTCTGCATACATTATACCTGACGCAGGTATAATGTAGCGCAGGGGTTTACAAAGTGACGCATCTGCTTAGATGCGTCACTTTGTAAATAGTGCGCAACAGGAGGCATGTTTTACGCCGCCGATGCGTCACAAAAAGTGACGCATTGGAAGCGCAAAACTGACGCAAGGCCTCATAAATGAGGCCCAAGACAAGCAAAGAAACGCACTTGTGAAATTAGCACATTTCAAGCAACCATGTAAAGAAATCCAAACGGAAACATCTACTGGCAGGGCAGCGTTTGTCACCTGTTTTAAAGGGTCCGAAGGTCGACTAAAAGCGCTACTTCAAAGTCTCATTGATGGCACGTGTTTGCATAATGAGTATGACGAACACATGGCAACATTTTAAAGGAGTAAAGTGGGAGCTTTAAAAAAAATTATCGGGGAAAGGTATTTCCACCATTGACTTTTAATTGGAGACGTGGCAATTTCAGGCGGGAAACAGACAACGTAAATCCATTTTTGGCTGCGAAGATCGGGAGTCTGTCTCCCTCCTGAATCCATGTAGAAGTTACACAAGAAGTCTTACTGTAACCGTGAATCGACGTAAAATCAAACACTCTCGCGAAATACAGAGTGAAACGGTGACGTTTGAGGCAAATGACATTTGGCAAGGAAGTAAGAACGGCTGCAAATGACCCTGAACCAAACAAAAATAACCCCCGTGCAATATGCATACTGGAAGCACCGAAGATGCTGTACGTCAGACAGCTAGTCAAACATTGTAACGACGACGGCGCGGTGGCCAAGTGGTAAGGCGTCGGTCTCGTAAACCGAAGATCACGGGTTCGAACCCCGTCCGCGCCTCATAAGGTTACGTTTTAAAATGTTTCACATTGTGCCTGCCGCCTAATCGGAACTCTGCCAGATGGCAGTCAAAATAATATAGGTATACGGTTTGTACAAATCGAACAAATACAATTAAGCACCGTGATTATGTAAAGTCGGAAAGCGTTGTGTTCACCCTGACACTGCTACTCTAGAAAGGCAGTCGTAAACCGCGTTTAGTGGAGAATGTTATTCAGCTGAACTTAGAGGCGAACCATTTCTGAGCCAGTTTTTGTGAAAATGCCCAAAAACTGTTTGTTGTTTTTGCATTTGTCACCCCGAGTGGGATGGGTATACTCAGACTGAGTCCCATGCTCTCCACACCACTGGAGTCAAGCTATCCTGGCTGAAGACGGCTGATAGCCAGAAACCGGTCCTAGGATGCTTGATTCCGGTCCAGGAAAGACATGGCTTGGCAGTTCGGGCTGGACTGTTCCCACGAGGAACAGGGTCAAGGCTGATTTGCATATAGCCATGTCTGAACTGGGGTGGTGTGGAGTGCAAAAAATCGATGGATTTAGGCCCAGATCTCTGTACTGGAGTGAATGTATGACATTGTACTGCATTCTGTCCATCACTTGTTGTTTTTGCATTTGTCACCCTCAGACAAGCTATCCTGGCTGAAGACGGCTGATAGCCAGAAACCGGTCCTAGGATGCTTGATTCCGGTCCAGGAAAGACATGGCTTGGCAGTTCGGGCTGGACTGTTCTCATGAGGCACAGGGTCAAGGCTGATTTGCATATGGACATGTCTGAACTGGGGTGGTGTGGAGTGCAAAAAAACGATAGATTTAGGCCCAGATCTCTGTACTGGGGTGAATGTATGACATTGTTCTGCTTTCTGTCCATCAATTGTTGTTTTTGCAGGCGTTGAAAAACGGCACATTAATTTGGACTATTTGGGTTGTATAACAATAAACAACAAGCAAATGTGTCTTTGCATGTTTCTCTTATGCAATGTTTCCTTTCAATCAATTAATCACCTTCGGCAAAAGACGATCTGGTCTTCAAAAATGTGACTTTACAATTAAGTGAAGGATCCATGTGTCAGAAAGCAAAAGGATATTACAAGAGAAGAGTGTGCTGTGTCAATAACCAATGTGGATTCACAAGAACCCTAACAAAGATATATATATTTTTTTTATTAAAATTTTTATTGTTGCATCATGCCAGTTCATGTATTATTTCAAGCATTTAGACATGTGGCGTCAACATTCCGCCGTATGCAATTCGAATCGCAACATTTCTTTTTTCTTTAACAGTAGACAACAAACAACATTCAGGTGTATAGCTTGGTCTCACAGAAGCATAGTAGGTATACGTAAGCTTTCTAGTTGCGTCAGGCCAGCGGCCGGTATGCACCACCCACACGTAGTCTTATCATCCCTTACGCCAGAAGGGCGAGACAGTACCTAGGCAATCCGCCCCCCTGCCATCCCACCCACCCGCAGTCCCATTGTTACGCTACATCCTCCTCCTCCTCTGAACTATCTATATCTTCTTCTTCCTGTAGAGGTTCACAAGGCTCCCCCCTATAAACATTCCATGGCAGCCATATTTTGTTCCATTTACGTGGATTGGCCCTCTGCTGATACACCGCCCGCTCCACCATCATGAGCATATCCATATTTTTGCACCACTGTGTCAAAGTCGGTGTCTCTGATGCCCCCCATCTTTGCGCTATGTCTCGTTTCGCTAACATCATCCCTATGACCACCCATGTCCGCCCGTGTGATGTCAGGTCGGTCGGGCCCCATGCATTTAACAAACAAAGTCTAGGGTCAGGAGTGAACGGGAGTTGCAGCGTCTGGGCGATCGTGCGTGCCACACGCTTCCAGTAGTCTAGTATGTTCAGACAGGACCAAAGGGTATGGAACAGCGTTCCCTCCTCCCCACAATTTCGTAGACAATATGGGTGATCTGCCCTCTGGAATTTGTGTAGTGTGGTACGTGTGTAATACACTCGGTGCAATATCTTGAACTGTACCAATCGGAACCTTGCTGATATTCCCGCCTCTCTAGGCGATGCCATTGCGGCATTCCACTCTGCCTCATCCAGGGCACCAACATCATCCTCCCATTTCTCTTTCAATTTCTGTAATGGGTCAGGCAAATTATTCACTAGTTTACGATATGTGAGGGATGTAGCGCTAGCTTCCATGTAATCAGTGAGTAGCCGGTCCTCTAAAGGGGCCGATTCCGGGACCTGAATACCAGGTGTCAGTGCGCCCAGCAATGCATGTCTAATCTGTATGTATCGATATGTCTCAGTGGTGTTTTTTTTATTTTTAATTTCTGGTATTTGTAGAGCGCGACACTCATCCCAAGGGATATCACTGCGCTAAAAAGAACAAGGGGACTGCTGAAATTATACGGAGAGAGTTAGTTTTTAGGGAAGAGATGAGTTTTGAGTTTTTGCCGGAATTGGAGAAGGTTCGTAGTGTGTCTGAGATCCATGGGTAATTCATTCCATCGTTTGGCCGCCAGGTGTGAGAAGGCTCGTCCACCCGTTCTTGTTTTGTAAATGCGCTTGGGTTTTGCTAAGGCTGAGTTGTTGGATCTTAAGTTCCGGTTTGGAATGTAAAACTCAATTTTCTCTTGCAGGATTGTGGGGCCGGTTTTGTGGAGGGCTTTGTGCGCGTGGCAGAGTAGCTTGAAGGTGGCTCGCTGGCGCATTGGCAGCCAGTGGAGTTGTTTCAGGCATGCTGAGGCTGAGTCTCGTTTGCCCTTGTTGCATACCAGTTTCGCTGCCTGATTTTGAAGGACCTGTAAGCGGGAGAACAGTTGCTCGTTCATCCCGTCAAATAGGGCATTGCCATAATCCAGGCGGCTGACCAGGAGGGCATGGGTGATTGTACGCCGACAGTCCAGTGGGATCCAGGAGAAAATTTTGGCTAGAAGTTTCAGGATTGCAAATCCTTTACCCCAGAGTATGCGTACGTGGTCTTTCATGGATAGTGTGTCATCCATCATGATGCCAAGGTTTCTGGCATACTGTTTCGGGGTGGGGGCTGTTCCCAGTGTCGGTGGCCACCACGTATCATTCCATGATAGTTTAGCTCCTCCGAACAGCAATATTTCAGATTTTCCGGCATTGAGCTTAAGGCAGTGGTTGCGCATCCACTCTGCCATTTCGGAGAGGCAACTATGTAGTTTATTTTTAGTTGTTTCCGAACTTTCCAGTCTTTCATCCAAGGTCACCATCAGCTGTGTGTCGTCGGCGTATGAACATACGCCGATGCCCCACTTTCTTCCAATGTCAGCCAGAGATGAAACGTAGACATTAAAGAGAGTGGGGCTTAGAGAGGCCCCTTGTGGGACTCCACAGCCAATGTGACGGGGTTTAGAGTGGAATTGGCCCATGTGCACTGCTTGAGAGCGATTGCTCAGGAAAGATTCAATCCATTTTAACGCTGTGTCTTGTACTCCTTTGCCCTGGAGGATGTTTAACAGGCATTCGTGCGACACCGTGTCAAACGCTGCCGACAGGTCTAGCAGTATCAGAGCCACCGATCCCCCTTGATCAGTGACGCATCTGACACTGTCCGACACTGCCAGCAGCGTAGCCTCGGTGCTGTTGTTAGATCTGAAGCCGGTTTGGGTGGGGTCCAGAAGTGAGTTGTCCTCCAAGTATTTGGACAGTTGTAAGTTTACCATTTTCTCCAGTGCTTTGGAGAGGTAGGGGAGCTGTGAGATCGGCCTGTAGTTTTCTGGGTTGAGGATGTCAGAGCCGGCTTTCTTCAGGAGAGGGGTTACAGATGCGTGTTTCCAGGAATCTGGAAAGGACGCGGAGGCGAGGGATTGATTAAAAAGTTTGGTAATGAGGGGGCAGAGTGTCGGAGCAATTTCTGAGAACACAAAGTGCGGGCAGGGGTCTGTAGGAGAGCCGGATTTAATTGCTTTAAGAACTGCCAACACTCCCTCTTCGGAGAGTGGTTGGAAGTTGGTTAGACGTGGGAAGTTGCCTATGTCTAAATGGACGTTGTTTTTGTCGGATGTAGGTGGATCTACCTCAGAGTTATCGTAAGGGGTGGTGGGATGGGATGGGGTAAAGGTGGAGTAAATTTTGTTAATTTTATCGGAGAAGAAGGTACTAATCCGTTCGCATGCTTCTGTTGAGGGGGTGAGGGTTTGCGAAGTGCTGGTTGGATTGGCGAGCTCTTTCACGATTTTGAACAACTCTTTTGCAGAGTTGTGGTTTTCGTGAATTCGTTGCGTAAAGAATTCTTTTTTTGCCTCTCGAATGGCGAGAATGTATTGCCTCCTTTTGGTAGTATAGTTAGCTCTGGTTTCAGAGTCTTTGGTTTGTCTCCATTGGTGTTCTGTTTTTTGACATTCCCTTTTAAGGCTCTTGAGGGAGGGGGTGTACCATTTTTCGTTGGTGGATGTTTTTTTCCAGACTTCTCGCAGGGGTGTTATTTTGTCCAACGTTTGGCGGATTCCTGTTTCTAGCCGGATGACGTTGTTACAAATAGACAAATTGTCTGGTAAGGGAATGTCTATTTCACGGAAGTGGTTTTGGAAATTGGAGTCGTTAATTAATCTCCAGGCTCTATTGGAGGTGCGGGGGGTGGATCTGGTCTTTACGGGTTTGCCGGGAAGTTTAAACGAAAATGAGAGCAGGAAGTGATCGGACCATGACAGGGGAAGGATTTCCTTGAGGGTGGTTGACTCGATGTTGGTGAAAAGGAGATCCAGGGTGTGCCCTGCTATGTGCGTAGGGCCATCAACCAGCTGCTTGAGTTGCAGGATTTCTATGTCGTACTTGAGCTGTGTCGATCCAGGGGCATTGTTATTTTCGTAATGGACATTAAAGTCCCCAATGACCATGTAGTTTTTGTGTTTCAAGCATAAAGGGAGTAGTTGGTTCAGAAGTTTGGCGCTGACGCTGTTTTGTTGTCCTGGTGGATTATAGACAACTGCGCCTGCTAGTATAGGAAAATTCTCTGCGAGAATTTTAAATGATAGTAGCTCATGTTCAGGATATGCATTAGTTGTCTCCGTGAGACATGTTAGGTGGTCCCTGAAAATTACAGCAACTCCACCTCCTTTTTTCTTGTTTTGCCTGTTTTGTGTGATTATTTTATAATCAGGGGGGAGGGCGTTGGCTAAGTCAGGAGCATTGGCGTCTGATAGCCACGTTTCGGTGATAAAGACCAGGTCTGGAGACTTAGAGGTTAAAGTGTCCCATATATCTAATGCATGCTTGGGTAGGGATCTGGCGTTAAAGTATAGGCATTTTAGTTCCCGCTGGTGGCTAGTAGGGATTGTGTAAAGATCCGTTGGGAGTTGACCCAAGCTGGTCCATTGACATGAGCGACATGAGATAGGACCGTATGATAGGCCTGGGCCGGTATGACTGCAGTTGGTCGTGGTGGTGAGTTTGGTCATGGCTAGTAGTTCGCTGCGATTGTAGCGAATGGTATCTGTCCTGGATGGGCTGGAGCCTGTAGGGGGTATGGCCCCTGGTCCCGGTCGGTCGCGGACGGGCGCAGACGGGCTTGCCTTAGGCGCGCAAACGTCGCGCCCGCTGCGCGACCGAGATTGACACATATTTTATACTGTCCTGGGGTTGTGGAACAGAGGGGCGTGGCCTAAAGTGGACGTGGCCTCCGCTCGTGGCGGGAGGGCGCGAGGGGGAGAACGCGTGTGACGTCAGCGCTGGCTCCGCTAAGTACACGACCGTTCTGTCCGGTAAGTGAAGCACTGCACAAGTAATCTGTGGCAATAGGTAACACAAGTATTCTGTGACTTCAAAGATTAAAAGTTATGAAAGTTAAAATGCAGGTTATTCAGTGACACAATATTTACAATTTAAATCGCCTTGCTCCCGGCTTTCCGCCTCAGGAGTCAACCCTTTATCTTTGCTGGGTGCCCTAACACGGCGCTTTTAAGCGCGAGTGTTTGTTTGGGGGCGTGGCCTAAAGTGGGCGTGGCCTCCGCTCGTGGCGGGAGGGCGCGAGGGGGAGAACGCGTGTGACGTCAGCGCTGGCTCCGCTGAGTACACGACCGTTCTGTCCGGTAAGTGAAGCACTGCACAAGTAATCTGTGGCAATAGGTAACACAAGTATTCTGTGACTTCAAAGATTAAAAGTTATGAAAGTTAAAATGCAGGTTATTCAGTGACACAATATTTACAATTTAAATCGCCTTGCTCCCGGCTTTCCGCCTCAGGAGTCAACCCTTTATCTTTGCTGGGTGCCCTAACACGGCGCTTTTAAGCGCGAGTGTTTGTTTGGGGGCGTGGCCTAAAGTGGGCGTGGCCTCCGCTCGTGGCGGGAGGGCGCGAGGGGGAGAACGCGTGTGACGTCAGCGCTGGCTCCGCTGAGTACACGACCGTTCTGTCCGGTAAGTGAAGCACTGCACAAGTAATCTGTGGCAATAGGTAACACAAGTATTCTGTGACTTCAAAGATTAAAAGTTATGAAAGTTAAAATGCAGGTTATTCAGTGACACAATATTTACAATTTAAATCGCCTTGCTCCCGGCTTTCCGCCTCAGGAGTCAACCCTTTATCTTTGCTGGGTGCCCTAACACGGCGCTTTTAAGCGCGAGTGTTTGTTTGGGGGCGTGGCCTAAAGTGGGCGTGGCCTCCGCTCGTGGCGGGAGGGCGCGAGGGGGAGAACGCGTGTGACATCAGCGCTGGCTCCGCTGAGTACACGACCGTTCTGTCCGGTAAGTGAAGCACTGCACAAGTAATCTGTGGCAATAGGTAACACAAGTATTCTGTGACTTCAAAGATTAAAAGTTATGAAAGTTAAAATGCAGGTTATTCAGTGACACAATATTTACAATTTAAATCGCCTTGCTCCCGGCTTTCCGCCTCAGGAGTCAACCCTTTATCTTTTCGTGTTCAGCTCATATTGTTGTCTCAGAGTGTCAAACGGAACCACCCCCTCTTGTCCACAGATCTCCCACCGTGGAAATCCCTATAGTGTCCCAGTGGTCAAATCCTTTACTCCGTCTCAAGTTTCCCAGCGCCCTAGAGTCCCACAAGGGTGTGAGTTGTGTAATCACCCCCCCCCACTTCAGACGGGATTGAGCCCTATGCCACAGCGTTACAGTGTGCTCAGTCGGGCCGATCAGTTTCGCCAATAGGCCTTTGTTATAGAGCGGGGCCAGAAGTGTATTAGTGCCAAGCTGCCGCCTGTCCGCTAAGTACGCCGGGTCCTCCTGCGGTGCGTGTAACCACTGGTTAATCACCTTGAGGTGCGCCGCCCAATAGTACAATTCCAGGTTTGGGAGTGCAATCCCTCCACTGTACCAATCCCTAATCAGTTTCACTTGTGCAATCCTTGCCGGACTATCTCCCCACAACAGTCCCGACAGTTGCCCCGATATCTGTTTGAAAAAGGAAGGCGGAACCAGTGTCGGTGTATTCTCCAAAACATAGAGGAACCGGGGCAGCGCCATCATTTTGAAAAGCGCCGCTCTGCCCAACAACGTCAGCGGGAGTGTCTTCCAGTGGCGTACGTCCGCTTTCAATCTGTCGAGCAGCGGTTTCAGATTCATATCCTGAAAGGTCACATGATCGCGGGTGATCTGAATCCCTAAGTATCTAAAGGAAACTTCCTCCACCACCAAGGGGCAATCCACCTCCAGACGTGGCGGGGTCCCATGCAGCATGTAGAGCACCGATTTCGTCCAGTTAATCTTGTAACCCGATGCAATACCCTGCCGCTCACACAATGCCAGTAATATTGGAATCCCTTCTGCCGGGTTAGTCAGGTATATTAGCATACCATCAGCATATAAGGACACTCTGTCCTCCCAGCCATCACCCCAGTTGATGCCCCTCATCAGCGGCGTGGTCCTAATGATAGTCGCCAATGGTTCCAAAACCAGGGCAAACAGTAGTGGTGAGAGCGGGCAGCCTTGTCTCGTGCCCCTCGTTAATGCAATGACTCTCGAGACATGTCCGTTTGCCGTCACCCGCGCCACAGGTTTCTCGTACAGCAGCTTGATCCACCCTATGAATTTCGGGCCGAAGCCCATATGGTGCAGGACTGCAAAGAGGTACCGCCACTCTACCAAGTCGAACGCCATTGTGGCGTCCAGTGAAAGGATCGCTGCGTCGGTTGTCAACAACGGAGCTCTCGCCATGACACCATGCAGGTGCCTGAGATTCAGCGCCGTGTTTCTGTGCGGCATGAATCCCGATTGGTCTGGATGTATGAGGTGGCCAAGGTGAGGCAGCAGCCTGGTGGCTAATAATTTCGCCAGGATTTTGCTTTCTGCGTTGAGGAGGGAAATCGGACGGTAGGAGCCGCAATCCTCAGGGGGCTTGCCAAGTTTTGGGATCGCCACAATGGTAGCCATGCACTGATCAGGTGGCAAGCGTCCTCGTTCTAAGCTGTCTACGTACATGTTGAGTAGCGGTGTTGCGAGCGTTTCCGACATGGTTCTGTACCATTCAATCGGAATTCTGTTGGGACCCATGGCTTTTCCCGGGTGTAGTGCCGCGATAGCCGATGTTATCTCCTCAGCCGACAAGTCTGACTCTAGGTCCTCAACATTTTCCTGCAATAGTGTGCGGGTGGGCACTCCCACGAGCGCCGTCTCCGCCATTTCCCGGGTAACCTCTATGTCAGAGGTATACACCGCCTGGAAGTGATCAGCCAGGAGTTCGACTATCCGGGCAGGACGGGTGTGTAACGCTCCTACAGAGTCTCTCAGTTGCAGGATAGTCCTCTGTCCCTCCCGCTTCTTCTCTAGCCAGGCTAGGAGCTTACTTGCCTTATCCCCTACGTCATAAATCCTATGCGTAATGGCCGTTATGCGTTCGATCACTCTACTGCGTAGAAGATCAGTATGACGTTGCTGACACAGCCGTAGTGCGTGGAGCGTGTCCCCGGTCGGGTTAGTCATATGAACTTCATTCGCCTTGGCGAGTCTGTCCTCTAGGTCTAGTAGTTCCATTTTCTGGGAGCGCTTATAACTCGTTATTGTGGAGATGGCTTGGCCTCGGAGGACCGTTTTATAAGCTTCCCATAGGACCGATGGGGATGAGACCGAGCCAGTATTCTCCGTGAGGTAGCATGTTGTCGCTGATTTGAGAGCCTTGGTCACTCGTGGGACCTTAAGGTATCCCGGGAATATCGGGTATATGCGCTCTTGGGACCGTTCCGGGTTGGAAAGGGTCAGTGTCAACGGGGAATGGTCCGAGACACCCCTCGGCTTAATTTGTACGTCTTCGACAGTGAGCAGCCCATGTCCCGGTGCCAGGAAATAGTCGATCCGTGATAGACTGTCATGGACCGCTGAGTGGTAAGTGTAGTGCTGGTCAGTCGGGTGCAGGCGCCTCCAAAGATCTATCAGGCCTTGCGCCTCTAGGAAGTCATTTAGTCGAGAGGGCCCTGGAGCCTGTGTCCGTGTCGGGAACCTATCTAATGTGTTATCTGCCACTGCATTGAAATCCCCCCCTACAATGAGGTCCCCGTCTGGGAGTTCCAACAGAAACTTTCCAAGCTCTGGGAGAACTATCGTGTGCAGCGCCGGTGGAATGTACACCGAAACTATATTCAGCTGTCTCCCTTCCCATTGTCCGAGCGCTGCTGCGAAGCGGCCCTGCGTGTCTACCTTCGTGGACTGAAGTATAAATCTGGAGGATCGGTGCATTAGTATTCCCGTCCCACGGGACCCCCTTGTGAATTCCGAGTGAGCGATCATACGGTAGCCTTTCCTGTCTAAGGCGTGTGTGGCTGTGCCTGTGAGATGTGTCTCCTGCAGCAGGACTAGGGCTGGGTTGGACCTCTTTATACTGTGTAGCACCAAACCTCGTTTGACCTTGTCCCCCAGACCTCTCACGTTCCAGGACATAAGTTGCAGAGGTGCCATGCATCCTACCCCACGTTCCCCCCTCCCGATGTCACTCTGTATGGTGCGCGCCATTGCTGCTGCGGTTAAGAAAGTCTATGTACCATAGAAATTGCGATCTAGTAACTCGACATGAGCCCGCCATACGTAATGTGTGTGCCTCGTGGTTCCAATCTACACCTGTAAAGTAACTCAAAACAATCAAACACCCCCCCTTCCCAACTCCCCCCCTCCCTGCCCCCCTGCTAGACGGACCCTGAACTGCCCGCCCCCCCAACTTAGCAGAGTGCCTGATCCAAACCCCAAACACAGTACTTGCTCGTTGGGGTGAGGGGCTCTCCGGAGTCGGCGGCCTCCCTCCATGTCCACGGAGGACCTCCGCCCGGTGTCCTTGACGGCCCGCCCGGCCGAAGCTACATTTGCACTAGGTTAGCAAGTTCGGGAATTCATTGTTCGTCGTCGTTCTCAGTTTCATGTGCCTCGCTCAGTGGGGATTGTGGATCCACGTCTCCTCCGGATACATGGGAGCCTGATCGGGAGCCATTAGTACGGTTCTTGTTTGGTCTTGTGGAGCGGCGAGGTAGCCCCGTCTGTCTCCATCCTTCCAGCCAGTCGTGTGCAGCCTCCGGAGTGTCGAAGAACCACGTTTTGTTTTCAGCCACTACTCTCAACTTGGCTGGGAAGAGCATGGCATAGGGAAGTTCTCTCGCCCTCAATTCTTTCTTGACTTCAAAGAATGTTCTTCTCCTACGTGCGACCTCTGCCGTGTAGTCTGGAAAGAACGCCACGGTGGAATTTTGAATCCTGACTGGGGGAGAATTTCTCGCCGCCTGCAAGATCGCATCTCTGTCTCGAAAATTGAAGAGTCGTGCAATGATCGGTCGTGGTGCCACTCCTTGCTTCGGACGACCCCCCGGGACTCGATGTGCTCTCTCTACTGAGAAAAAGGCGGATAGACCCTTGGGTTTAAGTTCTTGTTCGATCAGTTTTTCCACATAGAGGTCCATCGCTCTCGTGTCCTCCGACTCCGGAACCCCTATAATGCGGATGTTGTTCCGCCTCGAGCGCCCTTCCTGCTCGTCCAGCTTTGCACGTAGGTCTTTGTTCTCGTTTGAGATTCGCTCAACACTAATCTGGAGCTCCGATACATCCTCCACCAAAGATTTGGTCACCACCTCCATCGAGGAAACTTTTTCCGACATCTTGTGAGAGTCGGCCCTAATCAGTGTTATCTCTGTCGAGATCGACCCCACCGTAGCCTGTACCTGCGACAGAGCCCGCATGACGTCTTCAAGGGTTGCCTTCTTCCCTCCCGCTGTGTCGGTCGTCTTGCTGGCCTGTGTTTTAGCGTCTGGTGGGGAGGCGGACGATCTGTCATAGACGTACCTCTCGAGTCGTGTCTGCGCATTGCCACCCTTCGATCCCTTGCCATGGCAGTTGTAATGTCACTAAAATGTTCGCAGCGAGCAGGGTATTTCAGGGAGCTAGGACCCCCCAGAAGGAGCCCCGTTAGTGGCTCACCGCCATCTCTGCAGTCTCTGAATGTGGTGGGGCCGAAGGCGCTATTATTGTCTTCCTCGTCGCCTGGTGGGGCCAGCGGGTGAGGTCGAGTCGCCGCGTTGTCCGTCGGGCCCGTAGACCCACTTCACTGAAGAGGTGGAAATAGCCCGTGGTCAGGGCGGCGTGGTAAGTCGTTGGCTCGGGGGGGGCGCCTGAACCGGTCCACCCATGGCCTCTGTATGCTTGACGGAGACCCTGATGTCATCAATCCCCAGCCGGGTATGTGCCAGTCTCACCCAGGGGGGGCGCCCACCGATCTATGGAGCAGCGGGGACACCTCTGTGCCCACAGCGGATCAGGACTCTTCTCTGTGGCGTCGGGGTTCCAGCTGGGCCGCACCCCCGCAATTGCCCAGGCCGCCCGGAGCCGATACGCTAGCTGCGCGGCTGTTTGCACTGTGTGGTCGCGCTCCGGCGCGTTAAAGGCAGCCCCGGTGCCCCTCCTCAAAAAATCGGCGCCCCCCGTGTCAGGCCCTCCGCAGTCCGGGTGGCGGCTGCTGCAGCCCTCAAAGTGGCAGGCTCGGCTCCCCCGCAAGGTATAGCCCCGGTTCCTCCGGCGAAGAGGCAAGATGGCGGTCCCGGGCCCGGCACAGGTCCGGCCGCCTCCGTTCAAAGTCCTGGATCGTTCCCTGCGCCCACCGGCCGCAGGCGGCGTCGGACAGTCTCTTACCCGCAAGCCACAGAGGCGCCGGTGGTCGCGCCAGTTCGCGAGTCTCTTCCGACCCTGGTGCTCCGTCGCGAGCGCCCGCTTCCGGCTCCTCCACGCCTCGGCCGCTGCACTTCCTGTCGGCTCTAACTCGCCAGGCGGGTCCCAGGCTCCAGTTTCTCCCCAAGGCCAGAGTGGGCAATACGGGCAACTTCACTTCCCGCAGTCGGATTTTGGATCTGATTGCTGTCGGGCGTGCCGCCCGGCCCCGGGCTTCAGTCCCTGCCCGTAGGGCGAAATTCTGCGTCGGATTACTTGCCGGATAGGTCTGGAGGCCGCTTCAACCGCGGAGCTCGCCCTCTAAGCTGCCACCATCTTAGGCTGCTAGCCACGCCCCTCAACAAAGATATTTTTGTTTAATTTAATTTTAGATTGCCCTTGAAACTTTAGAAGTTAAAGTACTATTTATTTATTTATGGGTTTATACCGCGCTTGAATCGACTCCCGGAGGAGTATCTCCGCGCCCAAAAACACCAGATGCAGCAAATTAAGAGAGACCAACATTTAAGAAGTGTGCTAGTTCTGAAACAAGAAGGTTTTCAGCTTTTTCCTGAAAATCAGAAGTTCTGGACATTGCCTAAGCATCAAGGGGAGTTTGTTCCATAAAGTGGGGCCGACCACTGACAGAGCTTTGCCGCCCTGTCTTGCCTTTTTTACGATAGGCACTCGAAGGAGAAGCTGGTTGCTAGACCTAAGGGAGCGGGCGGGATTGTATGGTACAATCTGTCAGATAGGAAGGTCCTAGTCCGTGTAGACTTTTATGGATTATACAACAGATCTTAAATTTTAACCTTTGGCGAACTGATAGCCAGTGAATTTTGTCCAAGAGGGGTTTTGACGGAGATCTAGGAGGGGCATTCAGGACTAGCCTAGCAGCAGTGTTTTGTACTACTTGGAGTTTGGCTAATACTCCCTCATTGGCAGATGCCAGCAGCCCGTTACAGTAGTCAAGACGACTAATTATAAGGGCCTGCACCAAGGTTTTTCTGGTGTAGTCAGGGAGTAGAGGGAAAACTTTGCAGAGAAGACCTATAACATGGAAGCAGGATCCCACAGTGGTGTTTCCATGCTGCTTTAGGGACAGCTCCTGATCCAAACGTACCCCCAGGTTCTTCACAACCTGTTTGGGGACAGGGACCGGGCCTAGATCTTGCGGCCACCAATCGGGGGTCCATAGGATTTTTGCCTCCCCAAAGAGCAAGACCTCAGTCTTACCTACATTGCATTGTAGGAAGTTCGAGGATGGTTATATGCTGAGCTCTAAAGATTACCCCCAGTTGATGTGGATCTTCACTGAGGCTCCTCCTTCTGCCGTGAGAGGTTGCAGAAACTCCACTGTCAGTATTGACCTGAAACATAAAATGGGACATTCAGTAACAAAGGAAGCAAGAAGATAGCAGTGGCTGCCAGCAGGCGTCAATCAGCCATTTCAGAGCACGTTGAAACCAATGGAATTTGGTATTTTTTCACTTTGCTATATTATTTCAGAAAAATGTTCACATTCTACCTGCAAATACTTTTGATACTGATTGCAGCTAATTTGTTGTGACAGCGTAATAGTAAGAATCATGTTACTATAATGTTTGCATTAATTAAAGAGCAGCTTCACAGGGAGGGTACAGAAATAAGTTCCTAATGTATATGCCCAGAAGTCATACCCTGTGGTTGACATTTCAGTCCCCCACATTGTTGCATTTTCTCTTTAAATAATGTATTGGCAGCCAAGTGTAGCATGGGAAATGTACTAAGCAGTGAATAGGCCTCCCCTCCCAGTGAACTGCTGCTGACTCAGAGAGTGCCCAAGGTAATGACAGCATATGATTGGACTGAGTGTGTTTTTACAAGTTTTACATTACAGCCTTCTGCTGGCTCTCCAGCAGATGTCATAGTTAAAGTGTTTTATTGTTTATTGCTTGATATCACAATGCATCAAAATCAAGATAAAACCATAAAACAGATCATCACAGATGGAAAGCCTCCAATACTGAAACTAAAATGGAAGATTAAAACCACCTGTTTTTATCACTGTTTCCTTATATTGCACATAGTTTGAAACATGTAACTTAATTTAGATCAATAAATAGAGGAGCCATATGACACGCACAAAATACTTAACTAATTACCTGTTGTGGCTGAATGTGGAATAGGTGACGCATATGACCAAACCATGAATTTGCCTGCGAGAATGAGCAAAAATAATTGTCCCAAAGAGGATATGGTGTGGGGGGTTCTCATCCACCAAGAAACATTTTATAAAAAGGGATTTTATTTTTGTGGACAATATCCTTAATAAATCAACTAAAAATCCATAGCTTTTACAGTCGTTTTCAAAAGAAATCTTGCACAACATTGATGGAATTCCTGATATGACCAACAAGCCAGGCAAGAGGGCTAGGGTTGGGGATGCTTCATGATACGTTTGGTAACATTTTTAATTTTACCTCCCTGTGCATGCATGTCTGGCTCATAGGCATGAACTTTGGGGATAATTGTGGCTGGCTGGATAGGCCAGAGCTTCTCAGAGTGTTGGTGATGTTGTTCAAATAGTCTGGCGCTGCCAGTTGTGCCAGGACCAACAGTACAACAGTATGTGTAACCCGATAAAGTTTCTACAAGAAAGGGCAAGTATCTAAAGAAGGAGTAAGTATTAAAAACGAAGGTGCATATTATCAACGGCCAGCGATAATTATCGCTGGACGTGCATAGCGATAAATTTGTTATCGCAGGCTATCTCTGGAATTTATTGCCCTGGTAGTGCGTTATTAACAACGGGTTTTTCCAGGGCGATAACAATTCCAGAGATAGCGAGATTATCGCCATTTTGCAGGGCTCATCGCTGGTTTTCCAGCGATGTTCCCTGCAAAATGGTGATAACCTTGCTGATACGATCCTGTGATCATATCAGCATAATCCACCCCCTATGTTAAGCAAAGGTGAGTAAGGATTTTAGCAGATGTTAGTTTTATATGCTAAAACCGCCATTTTTGCCAAAATCTAACCTGTGCTAAAATCCCGTGTTCTGCCTTGTAAATACTGCGATGTGAACATCAGCGATATTTGCAAGGTAGTCCACCCGGGGTATGCCCAGTGACGCCTACTTTGCATCTCATTAGAGTTGCAAAGGGAGGCGTTGGGAAAAAGGGTGCTAACATGCGATTATGCATGTTAGCACCCTCTTGTAAATAGGGCAATGGTTTTTTCTCTGCTTTTTTGGCTTTTTAAGCCAAAAAAGCAGAGATAAAGCCCTTGTAAATTTGCCCCTCAATCTTTTTTCAGTAAAAGTCTAAGGACAAATTTTGGTTTTATTTTTGATCAGCATCGGCTAGACATATGAGTAAGCTTGTCCATGACTGAAGCCTTTGCATTGCCTTTGCATCACAAGGACAATGAAGGCCTTCATAAATCTGGCCTTGAGTCTGTACATAGTGGCACGGCTGCAAGGGCTTATATGAATAGCTTTTTGTGGGTTATTCGGATGAGACAGTTTCAAACTAATTTGAAGCTCCCCATTTGACCATATAATGCTCCTTGCTAGTAGTTGTGGAGGAAAGGAAAATGTTACAACAAAAATGCCTGTTAGTTTGCAGGGAGACTGGGTGAGACCCATAGCACCTTACTCTTACCATCCCCTCCTCCTCCTCTTGCGGCTCCCCCACTAACCTAGTAGCGATAGCACAATCAGGGAAATACCTGCACAGCAGTGTGCCGGCAGCAGATTCACTCCATGGCCGCAATTTGTGCTCAGGCTGCCTGTGCGCAGAACGCTGTAGGAAGCTGCCTCTGCATATACAATGCCAAAAAGAGCTATAGTTTGCACAGAGTTCAGTGAGTCCCCAGAGGTATGGCAGAGGTTAAAGTAGATGATTCCTTACTCTCAATTCAGTGGCAGGTGCTTTTAGGCTTATCAGAGGGTAGTATGAATGCATTTTGTGTACATACTCATCCAAGGCAGAAACACACATTCAATTACTAACTCCAGGCCAATGTTTGTAGAAAAAGTTTACTATTATTTACTTTTTTTACTAGGAACCAAATTGAACTCACTTACAGGTAAGTATATTTTTATGCAATACTTTCAAATTACTGGCAATAGGTTTCAACATTAAACAATACTTCACAGGTGCAAGAAATGTTTTTCAGTACCGAAAGAGATACTTTGTATTCAGGATCACACTTAGAACAATGCAGTGTGAGACCAATGCAATCCTATGGGAAAAAAACAGATAAGTAAATTACAGGTCAGTAAGCAGTTTTGATTTTCAATCTCCAGGGGCTTTGGTCAACACTGGGCAAGGGTCGGACCAAGGTAGGTACTGCACTACCAGCAGTGCTGGGATGGCTGAGTGCAGAGGTCACTGAGCCCAATGTTATCCTATGGAGGCTGGAGGCACCTCGAAGAGGTACTGGTCACAGGTAAGCAACTGCGGGTCAGGGTCATAGACCTTGGAGGTTAAGATCAGCACTGGAGGGGTCACCAAAGAGCAATGAGACAACACCCCCAGCAACACAGGGACAGCTGGCCTCAGAATGCAAAAGAGGTGTCTGGGCCCCTTTGAAACCAATGGAGATCCTCAATTGGGGTAAACAGCTGCAGGCTCGGTTCTGAAGGTTGGCTGAAGGTATCACGCAACTGGAGAAATACGTTGGATAGTGAAGGGATACTGGGACACCATTTGTTGGGCACTTCTGGGCCGCAGGGCTGCGGGTGCAAAGGTGTATTTAGGTGTCGGGTTACTCTCACCATCTCCGGTCACAATCGGGGGGAGCCTTCAGCTTGAGGTTTCAGGCTTCAAGGGGGAAGTCAGGAGAGGTTTTCCAATGCTGGATCCCAAGTCAGGATCACCGGGGAGACTTCACTGGGTCAGTGGGTCACCTGGACTCTGGCCATGGGCATCGGATGCAGAGTGGTACAAGTGTTGCAGATCTGTCTGGTGTTGGTTTCTTTGCTGGGCAAATCCGGTGTCCACAGGAGACAAGAGTCTTTGTTGAAGTCAGCACAGGTCCCAGGGGTTCTTGGAGGTTGCTTGCTTCGGTCCACACTGGTTTCTTGGAGAGGAAACAGGCCAGTCAGGCTGGAGCCAAGTAGCTGTCACCTTCTTCTCCACTGCTGCATGGCACTACGGTCCTTCTTCTTCTTAGGTCATCGAATCTCAGGAACAAGTTTCAGAGGAGCCCTTAAATACTAAATTTAAGGGTGCTACTAAGGTCGGGGTAGTCCCAAGGGTGACTACACTCTTTGGGTGCCCCCTCCCTTTGGGATTAGGGGCACATCCCTGCTCCAATTGGGACTAATTCTCCAATGCAAGATGGAGAATTTCAAAGAAAGGGGTTCACCTCAGCTCCAGGTGACCCTAGTCAGGTGCCAGGCTAAGGTGGGCGGGCATCTCCACTAGTTGGAGCTGGCCAAATCAGCACTTCATAAGGTGAGAGCCTTTGCTGTTCCTGAAAGGGGAAGGTGTGAAGCACCTCCACCCAGAGCAGGCTATATTTCTGACCTCCGAGAGCACAAAGGCTATCATCCGATCAGGTCAGAAACCTGTCTGGTGGTGGCTGGCTGGCGGAGACCAGTCAGGCATGTTTCAGGGGGCATCTTTAGAGATGCCCTCTGAATGCATGTTATAATAAATCCATTGCTGGCATCAGTGTGAGTTTAATATGCCGAGACATTTTATACCAAACTTCTCAGTCTTCAGTAAAGCCATCATGGAGCTGTGGAGTTCGTGTTGACAAACTCCCAGCCCATATACTCAACATGGCTTCACCGCACTTACAATGTCTGTGAATGCACAGACACTGTAGGGGAAAATGCGGATGCAGCTTGCCCTCACCTTCCGGGACAATAACAATCATGCCAACAACACAGACGCCCTTGCACCATGGTTCAAAGGTGCCTGCGTTGGCGCTCGGCTGCAAATTGTGCACCTGCTGAAAGGATAGTAATGCACTGTATCTTGTAAATATGGCATATTCTTGCCTTTTTGAAATGACCTAGGACAGTGCAGCAACATTACCCGTGGTGCTCCCTATGCCATTTCTTTGTAAATAAGGCACTTTGTGTGCTGTGTTTATGCTGCACTCACACTGCTTTTGCAGGGCCCTACATTTTAAGGCATTCCAGATGAAGTCCCCCTTAACTGCCTTGCTCTTCTTCTTATATTCCCAAAGAGGAATAGACTGCAGAAGGAATGTAAGCTAGAAAAATGAAGTGGGTTTTTTTGCAGTAAGGGTGCTTCACCCATGGGACACAGAATTTTAATACACTCTAGGCCAAAGGAGAGCGCTGCACAATGTTGCCCGCCAGGTGATCCCCGAGTAGGCCTAGGGAGGAAGGTGAACTACAAAGTTAAAGTGCTTCTCTTAGTATTCAAATAGAAGTAAATGCATTGCTCTTGCAGTGCTCTGTACTATAAAATACGTCACCTTGCACTTCTTCCTAACAGTGGTCAACCATGAGCACAACTTCTCTGTGAACGGGCTCCACCAGTAGGGTGAGCTACAAATTTAAAGTGCTTGGTGCAGTGTGTTATCTATTGAAGACTCAGAAGAAACCTTTGGAATGGAATGAACTTTGGGGCATATTACCAAGGGCCTTATCGCTGCTTTAGCGGGAATTTTTCCCACTAAACCGGCGATAATTTTATCGCCCTATTACCTAGCTGTAGCTAACACCAGTTAGTGACAGCTAGTAGGAGATAGCGATCATCTTGGGGCCCACTTTGCATGTAAGCGATATTTATCGCTAATGACATGCAAAGTGGGCGTGCCAAGATGTTAGCGACTGGAAACAGTCGCTAACATCGCTATCTCCTATTACCTACTTTTGGAAATAATCGCGCTAAGCGCGATTATCTTCAAAAGCTAACGCCTGCCCAGAGCAGTTCTTAGCCATGTTATCCAATAGTAGGTGGATAACATGGCTAAGAGCATTTGCTCGGTAATGCATGAATACCGCTGACTTTACAGCGATATTCATGCATTTCGGCCGATTTTTACCGCTTTTGAGATAAACCTTGATAATATCAAGGTATCTTAGCGGTAAAAATCATCGGAGCGCGGCGATATTATTTTAGCCGCTAACCATGCTTAGCGATAATTATCGCTATTGCTTGTTAATATGCCCCTTTGTTCTCTGAATTAAACGTGCTTTAAAGAAATCTTCTCCTGACAGGTTGCATTCTTTATAGTTCTTTGCTTTCTTGCTTCATCCAAACCTGGGAGCATTTGTTTGCTGGTTGCTTGTTCTGTTTTTGTCAGGTTGTATTGGACAGGGAACACTTTTCTGTTTTTCTTGTCTGCACCCTACACCAAAGGAAGTAGGCTGAGCTCCTCCCACAAGACTGTTAGGGATTTGCGTTGCCCTGATGACTCTCCATGTCAGACCCTGTGGCAGCTGTAATCTCTCTCAGGGATATGGGGCCTGATGTACCAAATACTACTTGCAAAAAATTGTCATGATTTTAGACCACATTTTTTCTGGCCAATATTGAATTATGCCAACCTACCTATGTACTAATAGGTAGTTCATAAAATTCCAAATCGTGGGTCGTAATCAGAACTTCCTCAATAATATTCATTAGATAGGTCTCAAATTGCATTCACACCGTTAGGTGGGATGATGCCCTGATAGGTTTATCAGACCTCCATGTCTGTGATTGGCTGTCAATAGCATAACGTTTTATATTTTAACACACAGTGCATTTTCCTTTAAGGAATGGGGCTCTTTTTAAAAAGAAAGTTTACTTTTTTAAAGTTTGAGAGGTGACAGTAATTCTACGGACCACTGTCTAGTCTCCCAAAAACTTGACTGCATATATACAAATAAATGTTGTAGCGCAGAGATGCGCCAAAATCAGCAGTGCCACACTCCAACAT
This sequence comes from Lissotriton helveticus, assembly GCF_964261635.1. NCBI lineage: Eukaryota > Metazoa > Chordata > Amphibia > Caudata > Salamandridae > Lissotriton > Lissotriton helveticus. The sequence goes on from NC_136072.1 coordinate 165,982,117, forward strand.
TTTTATAAAGCATGCATGGGCTGTATTTGCAATTATACGGCACACCCCTGTGTTTCCCCTAGCCCTGCCACAATAAAAGCTGCCTAGCGCCGACGCAGACACCCTGCCGCCATGTTGCAAGGGTGCCTGCTCTGCAGAGAGGATTGTGTATGTGCAGGAAGGCACACCTTCCTGCACATAAACAATCATTCCTGGCGATTTGCTCTTTCCATGTGTGCTGCAGAATGCAGCACACATGCGAAGAGCAAAAGAGGAGAAGAAATGAATGATTTCTCCATGTATCGCCATTCTAAGGTCTGGTAATCCATGGCATTAGAATGGCGCTGCTTCACACTTGCAAATCTGGGGCAGCATCAAAGAGCCCACATCACCACACATTCCCCGCCCCTTAGCTGCAGAGGAATGCGCCGGAAAGGGGCATATTTACAAGATGGCATTAAGCCACATTAAGTGACTTAGGGGCAAATGTATCAAACGTTTTTTTTTTACGCAAAAGCTGCGATTCGCAAAATAGCGTTTGCTACAAAAAAAAGGAAAATGCAATGTATCATTGAAATCGCATCGCAAACTTAAGGAATCGCAAATCTTGCGATTCCTTAAGTTTGTGTCAGCATTTAAGGAATCGCAAATTGCGATTCCTTGAATGCTATGTATGAAGCATTAAGGTTTTGCGAATTTACACTAGAAATCGCAAATTACCACCAACTTGTTGTTGGTGGTAATTTGCGATTTTTTATACAAATGCACTTTTTGGCATTTGTAAAGGTGCCATGTGGCGCTCATGCATGCCCTTAGGGCATGTATGTGCGCCATATGCGCACTCATGTACATTTCAGGGGTGCAGCAGGGTGTCCTTAAGACACCCTTGTACCCTTGACATTATTCTCAATTTGCGATTAGCAAATTGCGAATCGCAAATTGAGAATAACTTCCCATTCCTTAATTGCGATTCGCAATTTGCTAATCGCAATTAAGGAATTTTAAGAAATCGCTAAAAAAAATTACATTTTCTTAATACATCCCATTTTGCAATTCTCAAATAGCGATTCTAAAAAAATCGCTATTTGAGAATCACAAACATGGATGTTGATACATCTGCCCCTTAGTGACACCTTGTAAATATGGGAAATGGCACTACGACGCCGGAGCGTCTAAAAAAGGGACGCTCCGGTGGTGATTGGGGCTTGTAAATATTCCCCTTGTTTTTTTTAATATACACCAAAGGGGAAGGGGCCCAAACTGAAACACTTCCATTTTGTGCATCCAAAACTCAGGAGTCTAATTTTCAACTGGATTCTTTGCAGTGGAAAACTCCTGCCAAGGGATTTTGATCATAATATGAAATATTCTTGTCACGACATGTCTTTTAGGATGCTACAATACACGATGTAGGGGTGATAGCATATAATTATTTATGTAAATAATGTAGAAAATAAAAAGACAGAGTGCTGCGTGCAGCTCTTATGGCGCTCTGAATTGTTCTCCCAGCTTTGCATGTTCCTAGTATTGACTCCTACCGGGTCACATCGTAATGTTATTTCATAAATAACCTTTAAATCCTTAGCACATGTGGATTTTTCTATAGGTAATAATATGTTGTGATCTAAAAATATATGTACACAGCAATGCATCTCTAAAGAAAGGGAACATATTGAATAACAGTAATATATAAAAAAAAAAGTCCACAGGTGAGCATTTTTACTATTTAAAACTGCCTTCTGAATTTCTTCTCAATATAGCAAACACGATATGTGAAGGCGAGAGAAAGAAACTACAGTAAACAGAGCAGGGCACTGTGATTCTAATCTGAGACATGAAAGAGACTCTGCAGGTGTGTTTCACACCTTCATCTTGGAAACATAACTCATTTTCAGTGCCCTTTTGAAGCTGTGGTATCTGCACATCTGTCTCCACATGTCTGATATTGTACAAATTTCAGGTGGGAGAATGTCACCCATGGAGAATGCATTTTCAAAGAGGAACACACCTACAGGCGGCTAATCTGAGAAATAGTTGTTGGTCATTGCTACAAAGGAACAGAGGAAGAAGGAATATTTTGAGCTTCTATTGGTGAGAAATGACCAGAGATGGTCCTTATTGTTTACATTACAACATTATCTTGTATAATAAAAATTACTATGTCTATTTACGGTCTGGGAACCAAATAATATTGTCAAAGTATCTGCCCCTGGTTGCACGCCCCAAGGTTTATTCCATTATGCACTCAAGTTTAACTTCAGATAAGGGTTCTTGGACTACACACTTCAAGCTTCACTCTAGCAGCCTGCATTCTGCATACTGCATTTTTAACATTGTGGCGGGCGGTGCTCTCAGCACCGCCCGTCACAATGCTAAAAATGCATGTAATGCATTTGCGGTGCCTGCCGCATTGTGTATACAAATGCAGGGGGGTACCACAGGTACCCCCTATGTGCACCCCCCACCTCGCCTTCACCATGGGGGCACACAGGGGCCCCCAAAGTGAAGACCGCCTGCCTTTCCGTGATGGCTTTGCCGCCACGGAAAGGCATCTCCCAAAGCCCATACTAATATGGATGGCGGTGTCTGATAGACACCGCCACCATATTAAACCTTTTCCGCCCGGTCGCCTTGGCGGAAAAATGGCGGACGGTCTTTCTGTCCGCCGCGGTCCCCCCCGCCACAGTAATATGGCGGGGGGAAATGGGTGGCGGGCGGGTGGCGGGCGGGCAAGGATGTCGGGCGGATCACCACCGCCCGCATGGCGGTGGCGATCCGCCCGACATCCTAATGGGCCCCTAAGTGTGAAAGGAACGGGCAATGGGTGTTGTGGTTGGCGTTCCACTGCAACCCCCATTGATTTTTACGCAGCCCCCTATTTACAAAGGTGGCATAAATTGGAGGCAGCACCAAAATTAAGACCAGAGAAAACCTGTTCTTAAACAGGAGAAATGAGGAGAAATGCTTTATTTTGCTTCGTTTTTGCTGTTTCCATGTGTGCTGCGCTGTGCAGCACACATAGAAACAGCAAATTGCCATTGATTGTTTATGTGCAGGAAGGTATACCTGTCTTCACATAAACAATAAAAAAAATAGAAATTACATTTTGCAACTTCTATGTGTGCTGCATTATTGCTGCAAAATGTCATTTGAAGATTGTTTATGTGCAGGAAGGGAGACCTTCCTGCACATTAAACAATCTTCCCCTCAACGCAGACACCCTTGCACTATGGTGCAAGGGTACCTGCGTTGGCGCTCAGCCTCTAAGTTTAGCTCCATCACAGGGGAAATGCAGGGCTGTACCATATTGTTGTAAATATTGTGCAGCCCTGCGTTTCAGAAGTGGCGACTTGCGACGTTAAGCCAGGAAGGCTAATGCCGCGCTTCGTCACTTCATTGTAAATATGACCATATTACAAGTCGATTGGGATGTGATGCCTAACGTCCCATCTGATTACAAGCTGTTGCCAGGTGTGGAAATGTTCCTAGTCAACCACATCTGTTTAGAAACACATACATTTTCCTTCTGTTGAAAGCAGCAAAAAGCTGGAGTAAAGTTTATGCGTGAATAGCTCCATAACCAGAAACCGCATACAGTTTTTTACCCCAAAAATTATTTTCTCACATAATGTACTTCATTCCATGGTTGTAAACTCCTGATGCCATGTACCGGGGATAGAATACCAAATGGATTTGGTAACTTGAGTTTGTTTTCCAGTATATTTTCTCAGTGTCGGCTAAGGCAGAGGAGCGTCACCCACTGCTTCAGCTGCAATCTAATTCCTAAAAATAAAATGGTAATAAAGTTTTTTATTATCATTTTGTTTTTTGTATTTAGCTTGCAGCTGGTCAGATGAACAGGGCTGGGCTCTCTGCATGTCACAGGGGGGGGAGTGGTGGCAGCACCTAAAGTGCACATGACGCTCTGGCCGGCCATCTGGGGAGGCTGAAGCGTCATGTGCACTCTGCATGTTCTATACCCAGGCTGCATTACAGCCTGGGTGGAGAACATGCACAGCCTGCAGCCCCTGTCTGAGTGCCGAACCATGACGTTCAGACCAATCACAACGCAGGCTGCTAAGGCAGTGTTGTGATTGGCATGGGGATTCTGGGAGGCTGTGTGCTTCCTGTCTTGCAGAGAGGAGGATGGAGAAAGAAGAGGTAGTGGTAAAAAGGTGTGTGCTTTTGAAAAAATTATTTCCCCCACTCTCTCTGTTTGTCCCCCAGACCCCTCCGCCGCACCACCCCTGGTCGGTATCAGCTGCTACTTTCTTTCCATCTAGTTGCAATTCACTATCTAATGAAATCCAATGCATTTTTTAGATTCCCTTCTATTTATGGGTAATAAGTAGGCCTGGGCAGTAAATTCCATTCCACTTGCAGAATTTTGGGTAATTTTGCGTTCCGCGAGGAACGCAGAATTGCTACAAAATTCCACGATCCGCGGCTCGGCAGAATTTTTTGCTTGTTGGTGTTTTCAAAATGAGTGTTCGCAAGATATTTCCCACCGAGCTTGCAAATAGCATTCACGAACAGGAAAAAAGCATCTTGAACGGGCGTGTTTGCAGAACCCTGTGTGCTCACCGAGATTTCTTACCGTTTCGCTGAGCTTTGCGTAGTGTGACTACGCAAATTCCGCCCACCCCTAGTAATAAGGTATACAATGTAAAAAAGGTAAAGTCACATTTCTTGTGCCCATTTTGTGCATCTAATTACCGTACATTTTAGCTTTAGCATGGGTATTTAACACCACTTTAAACCTGGGGCCGTATTATAGAGTACACTGAAAAGCAAAGGGCATGTGTGCCCGCTTTGTGTGCCCCCTGGGCCCTTGGGTATTACAGAAAGGGCCGCAAATACTTCTGTGGCCCCTTATGTAATACTGATAGCACTGGTGTACATGTTTGTGTGTTAGAGCAATAAATTGGTCTTTGCCTAGATACAGGGTTACGACTCTCATTGCAACATAGCACAATGTGTATTTGTAAAGTGCGCATTCACCCAAGGGTAATTTGGCACTGAATAACAGATGTTTATTGTTACCCAACTCATTGGTACTCATTGTATCGACTTCAGAAGGATGAAAGGCTGAGTGGCCCCTTCGGGATCAGAACCTGTGACCATGAGGTAGAACACAGGCCCCTACAGTGGACGCATTAGTCTACTAAGGAACCATACCCAGCCAGTGTGTACTAACAGAGCAAGAAGGTGGGAGCAAGTGACGTTCAGTGCCAAAATTACTTCTGTATCACTCATCTCCATTTTGCAGCCAATAGCAAATTGGCTGAACAGGGATGTATTTTGGCTGCACGCTGGAGGATTTTAGCAAGGCTCAAGGTAACATGGTTTCTCTGTAGATGCACAAAATTCGAGGCAGCTTGGCCACTTTGTTGGCACAACACAAGTCATAAATAAATTAATCAAGAAACTAATGCTTTATAAGCCAGTTGCAGTGTGATGGATGTCAAGCCAGCAGAAATGTATTATATGAAAGAGAGCCTGACAGTTGTCTGGACATGGGATCATTATCATAATTTCTTGCATGGGAATTTGAGCATAAACATAATCATTCTCCCCTGTTTTTAGCTTATCCCCACTCACCTGCACCATAATTGTGCCCTCCACCGCGCTTTTGCGGGTCCCGGTTCCTGTGGGCGGGCTGTGTGTGGAGGAGTGCTTTGTGGCGGCCATCTTAGGTGAGGGGTGTGCGCTCCAGTGGCTCAGGCGACGGACTCCTCTTAAAGGGAGTCATGCTTACGCGCAGCGGTTACGCGCTGCGGGTACGCCGGATCACCGCCGGAGTCACGCCAGAGTCTAGCCCGTCTGCGCCCGTCAGCGTCCCGGAGGCGGGCGGGGCGGTGGCTAGGACTCTTTCACCTTCTGACTCCGGTATAGACTCGTCTCGGCTTCATTATACATCTGGTGAGTTACGCTCTCTTTGCCCTTTTCCCTCCCCTCAAGGGGGCTGCCGCACCGTTTACCCTGGTCGGTTTCTGGGTAAGTGCTGCTGCCCTGGATGCGGCTGGCGTTTGAGCCGTGCTGTGTCCTCCTCCCCCAGTAAACCAATCATGGATGATGGCCACCTGTGCATGCTGCTTAACACCAGATCTCTCGCTAGACATGCGCAGGAGATTTTTGACCTTCTAGAGCTGGAGAGGCCCCTCTGTCTCATGTTAACTGAGACGTGGCTGGGGGAGTTTTCCAACCCTGACGTGGTTGCGGCCATCCCTCCTGGCTATAGTATTTACAGGCAGGATAGACCCAGGGGTAGAGGTGGAGGAGTGGCCCTGGTGGTACAGGAAAGCGTGGTTTGTTCCATCTTGCCGATTGATGACATCCGGGGCTCTGAGTCCCTTGCTTTCTCCATCTCCCTGGCCCCTCACCAATCCTTTAAGGGTTTGTTGGTGTACAGACCACCTGGCCCTTTGGGCACTTTTCTCGAAGATTTTGAGTCTGTCCTATCTGGGTTGGTGTTGAAAGCGGCTCAGTGTATTGTTGCGGGAGACTTTAACCTTCACATGGATATTCCATCAGACCCGGATACTATCAAACTCCTGGAGGCCACCGCCCCCTTGGGCTTAACACCGTTTCTCGTGGGGCCCACCCATGTGAAGGGGCACACCCTGGATCAGGTTTTTTCTACCTTTCCCCTCGAGGTGAAGGAGATAATACCGGTGTTGTGGTCTGATCATTGGTTGGCCAAATTTTTGGTCAAGGGTGTGATGAGACCTGTTAACATGGGGTCTCTGCAACAGCGGCGCGCCCATCGGGCCTACCACTCTGTAACACCAGCAATGCTAGCGCAGGCGGCTCTTGAGCACCCGTGCTTTTGCACAGGGAATCTTGAGAAGGACCTGGAAGCTTTGCAGGGCTGGTTAGTGGATAGACTCAATGATCTTGCCCCAGTGATGGCCCCCCGTTCTACGATGAAACGGGTTTCGGCCCCGTGGTTTACGGCGACACTGGCGTCGGCCCGGCAGTCTTGCAGGGCGGCGGAAAGAGCTTGGCGTGCTCAATACGATCCTGAGGCTAAACTGCTGTATAGATCTGCGGTGAAGGCCTATCAACGGGACATCCGTGTTGGAAAAAGGGTTTACCTTGCTGGGAGAATTGAGGCTGCCGCTAACTCCTGCAAGGAAATCTTTTCCATAGTGAGGGAATTTACAGCTCCTCGCTCGAATGTTGTCCACGATACGCCCCCAAAGTCTTGGGCGGCGGACCTTGCCAAGTTCTTCACGGACAAGATTAAGCTCATTCAGGATTCTCTCCACCTGGTGGCGCCTGTGAGTGCAATCTGGATAAGGGAGGACCCCCTCCTCGCCGCCACATCTGGCCCGTTGTTGGCAGTCTTTCCTCCCCTGTCGGCCGTTGAGTCGTTAGGACTCCTGGGTGCTCTTAAGTCTGGCTCGCCCTTGGACCCTTGTCCGGCAAAGTTTCTTGCTAGAATGGCGGAAGTTCTTAATCCTCTGGTCAACCCTCTGCTCAACATTTCATTGAGCCAGGGTTTGGTCCCATTAGCCTGGAAGCAGGCGATGGTGATCCCTTTATTGAAAAAGCCTGGCCTCGACCCGGAGGCATTGGTCAATTATAGACCAATTTCACTCTTGCCTGCCTTGATGAAAATCCTGGAGAAGCACATTCAAATGGTGCTCTCCAATTTTTTGGAAGGGCATGAGCTTTTGCATCCGTCCCAATCAGGCTTCCGCCCTAATCTCAGTACTGAGACCGCACTTCTGGAGGTGTCAGAAGACATCAAAGGAGTTTTGGACTCCGGAGGCAGGGCCATGCTGGTCATGTTGGACCTGTCGGCGGCATTTGACACCGTCCCCCATGAACGCCTGCTCTCGAGACTTTTCGAGATAGGCCTCAGGGGGACGGTGCTCAGCTGGTTCTCTTCATTTCTAGCCGACCGCCAACAAACGGTCTGGACCACGCCGGAGTCTGCTGTGATGCCGCCACTGGGTGTTGGGGTTCCTCAGGGCTCTATTTTGAGCCAGACCCTCTTTAACATCTTCATGACCCCTTTGGCGGCTCTGGCGGAGTCTTGCGGGGCCCGGATCGTGTCCTACGCAGACGACACTCAGCTCCTCTTCTCCTGTGAGAGGGGAGGAGATTTTAATGGGGAGAGCATCCGGGATTGCCTTGGGGCTGTTTTCAGATGGTTTAATCTGAGTGGCCTCAAGTGCAATCCCGAGAAATCTGAGGTGCTCTTCTTTGGGTGTACGTCTGATCCTGACTGGCATGACTGGTGGCCTATAGACATGTCTCCCCCTGCCGTTCCATCTGCAGTTGCCAAGAATCTGGGTGTCAAGATGGACAAGGGTCTGTCAATGAGAGCCCAGATTCTGGGAGTGACGGGCACCTGCTTCGGTCTCCTGAAGGTATTAAGAAAGTTTCTACCCCTGTTGTCGGAAGAACACCGGAAACTGACTGTGCAGGCTCTGATTGGGTCCAGGTTGGACTATGCCAACGTCCTATACCTGGGCCTGCCGGAGTATCTGCTACAGCGCCTTCAGGTGACACAAAACGCGGCGGCGAGAGCCATCTACGGTCTTAATAGGCGAGCTAGGGCGTCATGTCTCTTGCAGGCCCTGCACTGGCTGCCTATTCGCAAGCGTATTATCTTTAAGACGCTGACTCTGACCTATAAGGCCCTACACTCTGGAGGTGCAAAGTACCTCCAAAGGAGAGTGTCCTTTTACCAACCGGCTCGGGCACTTAGATCTGAGTCACAGTTTTTGGCGGTTGTGCCGCGCGTTCAAAAAGCCCGCATTGGGGGTCGCTCCTTTGGTCTGCGTGCCCCCAGCTGTGGAATGCTCTGCCGCTGACACTTCGTGGTGCCACTAGCTTGCTGGCTTTCAGGAAAGGTCTTAAGACCTGGCTGTTTACTTTATAGGTTTCTTTTTCTGTTCATCACATTTTCTTTCTGCTTTGTTTTCGTGTTGTGTTACTTTCTGTAGGTCTCGATGTGAAAGCGCCAGGATACTCTTTTTGAGTCGCTGTGCGCTATACAAATAAAGTGTAACATAACATAACATCACAAATTATCACATACTTATGACCATTCCGAAATTACATGAAGGTGCTGACTGGACCGGGGCAAAATGTTTCTCACATAGGTATATTCTATCATAATTTCAGTAATTTTGTGTTAAACTACCAAAATTATGCTTTTATGCTATGTCACATAATTTTGCACCATTTGCAATAAGGAAATTACAGTAAATGTGCACTTTGCACGAAATATCTACCTGACTGGACTTGGAATAGAAAATATGACTCATTCTCCGAAAGTATATGCACTCTCTAATATTTGTGTGACTGGAGTTGAAACCGAAAATCTTATTCCTGAAATATAAGTGTATTCCCCAACTTTTATAAAACTGAGGTTACAAGAGTAAATCTGACCCCTAAAATATATGCACTTCCCCCAATATTTGGGGAACTGGAGTTAGAACAGTAAAGCTGATCCCACTCCAAATAAAAGAACTTTCCCCAATGTTTGTGGGACTAGAACTAGCAAAGTAATTGTGACTTCACCCCAAAGATGTGCACTTCCCCCAATGTGTGTGGGACTGGAGTTAGAAAAGTGAATCATATTCTCGTCCAGCCAAAATATATGTGCTATCACCAATGTATGTAGGAATGGAGTTAGAAAAGCAAATCTAGCCCCACCAAATATATAAAATTTCCACATTATTTGCAGGACTTCTGTTGGAGTACAATTTTGCCCAACCTACCAAAATATGTGTAATTTCCCTGGTGGTTTCCAGGATTTGCGTTAGAAAACGAAATCTGGGGGCATATTATCAAGGGGGGCGATAGGGTATAATCGCCGCTTTAGCGGCCGTTTTCGGCCACTAAGCGGCGATAATTCTATTGCCCTATTAGCAAGCTTTCGCTAACAGCAGTTAGCGACAGCTTGTAGGCGATAGCGAACGGTTTGGGGCCCGCTTTGCATGTCAGCGATTTTTAAAATTGCCGTTAACCCTACTTACCGATAAATATCGCTATTTGTTGATAATATGCCCATGATCCTTTCTCCCCAAATATATACCCCATTCCCAATGTTTGTGGCACTTATGTGAAATAGTAGATTTGACGCTTCCCATAAATATATGCATGTTCCCCAACATTTGTGGCACTGTAGCTAGAGTAGTAAATTTGCCCCCTCAAATATATTCACTTTCCCCAAAGTTTATAGGGATGAAGTTAGATTAAGACATTTGACCCCTTCTAAAAATAAGCACTTTTCCCAATGTATGTGAACTGGAGTTAGAATAATACATTTTACATGTTTTATTTATGTGATTTAATCAATGCATGTAGGGTGGAGTTACTACAATAAATATGATTTAAATAATGATAATGTTCTTTTAAATGTGTGTAGTATTTATGTTACATTAATCTATAGGATCCGCATTTTTACATGTTTGTGGATTTCAAGATATTATATCAAATCAACATGCTTTCATTTGGAAAAAGATTTTCTTTAAAAAAACTATTGTAAAATATTTTTTAAATTTATATTCTATTTGGGATTTTTTTAATGCAGGTATTATTTATAAATAACCACAAGGTGTATCTAATTTAGAAATGTGTTTAAACACTATATAGATGAATTTCAATTTGACTGAAAAAATATTTGTATAGTTGTACAATTAGCTGACAATAATAACATTATAAGTGCGTAAAAGTATATAATTGTTAAAAATGTTTATACATTTTTCGTATTATACATATGTATATATTATATGTTTTTAATAAAGTATTTAAAGTATAATAGATATATTTCATTATATATAGTCATTATTTCTTTTAAAATTCACTTTTTGTAAGTTTGAAAAACAAAACATTAAGCATTTTATTTACATTTAATTTATATAATTTAATTAACTTCAATTATTTAAATATTTATTGATTTTTTCTGTTATTGTTACCTATATTTTTACAACAATATTCAGGAAAAGTCTATTTACTTAAAATGCAATACTTTTTCTTTATGTTCTTTATTTTTGTAGTCATACTTTTGCATTTTGTATATTTTTACTGTCAATATTTTTCTTGTTGAAATGTTTTGTCTTAATTTCAAGAATATAAAATCAATATGTTTGCTACCTAGTTTTTGGAAATTATATTCATGGATCACAATATGTTTCTTGTTGATGTTCTGACATACAACTCCACATTATATAGTGAAGAAATGTGGGATGTGTAGTCTTGTTTCAAAATTGAAGGACCCCACATTCAAGGTGCTGAGGGTTAAAAAGCAGAACCAGAAGAAGGTGTCACACATAACACATGGCAACTTGTTGGCCATGTAATGTGCTTTTTGAAAGAGAGAACAAACCCACATATTATGTGGGATAAGATACCCCCTTAGTATGCAGGATAAGGACATTGTTAGTTACCGCGTAGTTCTGTGACGTCACAGTTCTGTGGCCAATAAAGGCACTCAGCCTACAGCTTTGTGCATCTATATGGTCACTGAACCCTTCGGTGAATTGCAGCATCCTTATAATGAATAGTAGGGGTATTTTACACCCATATATAATACATAGAAGCCTGCAATCTCTGTGTAAAACAAATATGTCTCTAATTTCCTTACTACAGGTGACTTGTGACGTTTATAGCGGCCTGGAATAAATGAATGACATACCTGTACAAATGTGTTAACTTATTACAGTTGTTTCTTGTAGCGTTCTCCCCATTCTTGGTACCCGCCAAGCTCTCATTGTGTTCCGCTCTGACACCTACATCACAGCTCTACGGAGTCTGACAGGAGCCAAAAGGATTCTGTCATAAAACTCAGAAGACACTAAATCGCCCCGTTAAATATATATTTTTTTACAAATCATATATATACATACAGATGCATCAGTTTCCCTGCGCCTCCATGTGAAACCCTTGCGCATGAATTCTGATGCATTGTTTGGCGCAAAAGTCACGAATTGCTGGAGTCGGGTCGCAAGCACAACGCAACTCCAGCAATACGTGAGGAGGGTTATACCTATAGTGCTGCGTCACTCCTTACACCTGATCCAAGCAGGCATAGGGTTTTGATGCAGTGGCGTCCTAGAAGTGGCTCAGTGAAATCTTGAAGATTTCACTATGTCAATCTATGAGGCTTTCCTGTGTGGTAACGCCCGCCTTGCATACATTATACCTGACGCAGGTATAATGTGGCGCAGGGCTACAAGGTGACGCATGTCCCTAGATGCTTCACATTGTAAATTGGCCGCAACGTGGCACATTTTTTACACCGCCGCTGCTTCACAAATAGTGACGCAACAGTGGCACAAAAGTGACGCAAGAGGCTTGTAAATCTGGGTGTCATTTGGTTGAACTAGGTGAAAAGGTTTGCCATCATATGGAGAATTAACATTTCCGTCTTCGCATTTTTCGGGCATTCACTAGAACTACTTGTTTAAAGTTAATGTTCTTTGCATGCCGCCTCTTATCTGCATAGGCGTTTTTATTTTCTGTTTGTAACCAAAGTTCCTTATACGAGCAGTGTTCTCATGTATTTCTCTTTTGTTGGTCCATTGAGATAACTTGGTTGTCATTGTTCTTCCGAACATTAAAGTCGCAGGACTTTTGCTTGGGGTCGAGTGAGGTGTTAAACGATAGGCGCATAGGGAAAAATTAAATACAGTTCAAAAACCGAGTCTCTCTAGAGTTGCGCACCTTACTGCTTTCTTACGCATACTCATTAAATGCTCAACAAATCCGTTAGCTTGACCCATAAAGGTGTACTCTTTTGATGCTTTATGTTCAGAAGCTCTAGGATATCCTTGAATTCTTGTCTGTTAAAAGACGAGCAATTATTAGACTTCAAAATGGCTGGAACGCCCCATGTTACAAAGATGCCATCTAGTCCCTCAAAGACTCGCTCATGAGTTGCAGATGAGAGATCTTCTATTAATTGAAAACGTGAGGACTCGTCCAAAATTACCATTAAATGATGTCCATTATCAAGTGGCCCCAGGAAATCAATGGCTATTCTCTCCCATGCAAGCTTAGGAAGTTCTGACATGTTAAGAGCATGTTGAGTAATGTTTGTGGAAAGGCAGCGGCACAGATGACAGGCCTAGAGTTCCTTTCTAACCCTCTCATCTAAATATGGAATTCAAACTCGATCCCGGAGAGCTCTTTTGGCAACAATACCACAATGTCCTTTGTGAGCCACTTCAATTATATTCTGTGGCGACTCTGCAGAATCAGGATTCTCGATACTTGCAGTATAACTCCTCCCTGAGTTATGGACATTTCATTTTTAATGTTTTTGTAGTTTTGATATTAAACCATCATTGGTGAGAAGTTGAGCGTGTCACTTCCATGACTGATGTGTAATTATATCTTTCAGCCACAGCATGTCACTATCATGGCTCATGGCAATGACGAAATTCAACCATTTTAGACAAGCATCAACGTATGAGTTCTGAAAATACACACATTTTCAACTCAATTTTGGTATGCATATATTAATTTAACAAAGAAAAAGCTTCTATTTACTAGACTGAGCTGCAATACAGGAGAGCTACTTACAGGTAGCCGGTGAGCTACTCGTAGCTCACAAGCTACTCAATGGAGAAGCCTGAACTACAGATTCAAACTTTATTTTTCATGTTTACAAACATCCTACCTTCAACAGACAAGTGTTTTACTATTTTCTGATTTCTGTAGAGAAGGTTCAAGCCTGATGTTTAGAAGAAAAACGTTCCCGATCCCTAATGCATAGATGGAGAAGCTTAGTTGTTTTGGTTTTCTTTTGCTCTTATTGTGTTGAACATGGCAGCAACTTGCCTTCTTGTATTAGGCTGGCTGCTTGTGGCGTTGAGTGTTTTTTGTAAATGCTAGTATGCTGATCTCAAGATAGCAAGACCTCTGACCTCTTGGTGAGGAAACTGCTCTCCCCTCGCGGAGCTCCACTGTTAGTATCCTGCCTCTAGCGCTGCCTGGCCAGTGTTCCAGGCCCCTGTGCCTCGGTCCTTCTGCTGCCATTCTGTCTCTCTTCCTGGTGCCTCATGCATTTGCCTTTCTTTTTTTTCATTTGCCTTTCTATTTAACCCACTTATTCTAGTCTTTTCTGCCTTTTTCAGCCTCTGTTTTTCTATCCTCTTTTGCCTTTATTTAAACTTTTACCTTTTTTAACTCCTTTTCTGCTGCTGCTGCTCCTGCACCCCCGCGTTCTCCTGCTCCCACCTCCCAGCTGTGCTGCCCACCCCAACCCCTATTTAATGGCGGCCGCTGCGCAGCTGTGCAGTGGACGCGCTTAGCGAACACAAAGGCCGGTGCGCCAAAGGCAAGACTGTCTGTGCTTGTCCACGACCCGGCCCAGACCAGTGCGAGGGACCTTGGTCCTCCGACCCACCAGCGCTACAGCTCCTCGGCTCTCTACACACTCAACACCAGCAATGACAACAACTGCAAGCTTTCTTCACCTATCAACACCCACTGACCCTTCACCTGCCACCATGCCGCTACTCCTTTTCTCCTGCCAAGACGCAGGACCCACCTAAACTCTCCAGTCACAACTCCACCACACCCGAACCCTTGCAATGCATCCTCCTCAACGTCCTCTCCCTCCACAGACACACCGCAGAAATATGGAACCTCTTCAACAGCACTGCCCCGGATGCCACCTTCGTCACATAAACCTGGACAAACGCCGCCTCGGGACCAGACATCGCTATCGCCTTCTCCAAAGGTGACAAGATCACCCGGAAGGACCGGCCCAACCACCCCGGAGGAGGCATCACAATCGTCCACAAATTCAACCTTCCGGCTGAGCACCCACATTGACGGGCCCTAAGACCTGATGGAACACCTTCACTTCAAGATACAGACCAACCCGTCCACCACCCTCTGAGGCACCCACAACTACAGCCTTCCCGGCCCTGCGCACCCTTTGCAAACTCCATCACTGACATCTTCTCCCCACAAGCCATCACCTCCACCGACTACACCTTGCTGGGAGACTTCAACTTCCACCTCGACAACGTCCATGACCCCAACTCCACCTCCCTCCTGGACAACCTCCACAACATCGGACTCAAACAGATCATACCAGAAACCACACACTCAGCAGGACACTTCCTTCACCTCATCTCCACAGCGGGACACTCCATCGCCTTCAGCCACACCTCTGAACTCCCATGGATGGAACACTGTTGCATCCAATTCAGCTTCAGAACAACCATCACCCACAAACGTCTACACCAGCTCCGGTGCAGAAATTGGAACAAGATCTTCGACGACCAACTCACTGCCCACTCCTACTGCCACAGACAATGACCCTACCACAGCCGCCTGGACCCTGCACAATTGGATCTCCAAATGCACCAACACCATCGCCCCCCTCGAAAACACTACCAACACACATGCCAAGAGAACCAGCTGGTTCTCCACTGAACTCCGAGAATCTAGACAAACATGCAGATGCCTTTAGAAAACATGGAGGAACTCCAAAACCACAGCAGACCATGACAACTTTAAAAGTAGCCACCACTGCCCACGGCGAACTCATAAGATACCCAAGGAAGAAAGCACTCCAAATCAGAGTCTCTGCCCATGCGCACAACAGCAAGGAACCGTTTGACATCATCAAAGAGTTTGTCCAACCCAACAGTGAGACAACTGACACCCCCCTCCCATGACCTCTGCGAAAGACTTGGCACTGTCTTCCATCATAAAATCAAGACTATCTATGACAACTTCAACGATAACCACCTACATACGGAACCCACACGCTCCATTCCCTATACCTCACAGCCTACACTCAACAGCTGGACCACCCTCACCATCGAAGACACCCTGAAAGCCATGAAGTCCACACACCCGGGCCCCCACAGACCCCTGCCCACACCACATCTGCCACAGAGCCGTGGACATCATCACCCAAGCTTCGACGAATAATCAATTGCTCCTTCGAGACCGCCTCCTTCCCCGAAGACTGGAAGCACGCCAAGATCAACCCTCTCCTGAAAAAAGCCTTGACGTACCCCACCAACCTCAAAAACTACAGGCCAATCTCCTTACTCCCGTACCCGGCGAAAGTCATTGAAAAAGCCATCAACAGCCAACTCGCCTCCTTCATAGAAGAACCAACATCCTCGATTCCTCCCAATCTTTATGTACGATTACCCCGGCACTCTGAAGTGATTTATATTCTGTACATTTAATCAAAGCGAGATATTCTGTGTGTTAACCCAAATACCACTGGCAACAGACAGGTTTCGGTTCTCAAAATCAAATGAGTTTTAATTCATAAGTGTTTTTGAAACATGGTAATTCACAAAGAAAAGAATATAGAGTAAAATTTCCAAAAGAATTCAGAAACATAGGCCAAAAGAGGGCACGTATCCCCTAATTTTGAGAACTAGTCATGAGACTAAAGATAGTAGTTATGTCCTCTTCATCCTGGTCCACGATAAGCAACAGCCCACGTGTTTTGTCACGTCAAGTGACTTTCTCAAGGCTTTCTCACCGATTCCAAGGGATATTGAATACGATGGCAATGCATTAAAGTTTCACAAGAGAATCAAACGGTTGAGGCAGTAAACAAGAATTTTATAATAATATGCCAGGATCCTCCCAAAATTTCAAAAAGATGCCTGCATTACACGATCCAGTATGTTTCACCCCAGAAAGTTCTCTTAGTTAACACATTGATCAAAAAAGTGAATAGAAACGTAGTAGACCCAAAGTTCAAAGGATATTCCAGTGTGTCGCCATATTTACTGTTTTGAGTCGGTTTTCCAAACATGTGAAGAAGATCATTCTTTTAATAAAACAATTTTCCGGAGTGTGAAGCGACAAAAAAGGCTATAATATGCCTCTGGTGTATTCCATTCGGCGTAAGAACAGCGTAGACTCCCCTTTCAGCGTCCCAATTCAGCTTCAGGAAAAACCACATCACCGAGACCGCCCTTCTTGCACGACAGATGACGTCGGCTCCCTACTCAACAGAGAAGAGAATGTGGCCCTCATCCTCCTGAACATCTCTGCAGCCTTCAACACAGTCTCTCAATGCACTCTTGCCTGCAGACTTCACTATGCAGAAATCCAGAACAAGGCCCTCGACTCGACTCACTCATTCCTATCTGGCAGAATGCAGAATGCACCCTTCCTCTCGGATCACACTCTGACCACATGCGGAGTTCCCCAAGGATCAACCCCACCCTGTTCAATGTCTACATGACCCCGCGAGCACCCAACGTCAGATCCCACGGACTCAACACAGACGACACCCAACTCATCCTCTCCCAATCCAATGAACCCAACGTCTCCAAACTGAACTTTCAAGAGGAAATGGAAGCAGTCCCCAGGTGGATGAAGAAGAGCTGCCTACAAAGAAACAGGGAAAACCAAAGTACTTATCATGGGGCCACAACCAAACGCCTGAAACGACACATGGTAGCCCCCTGCCCTCGGGAACCCGCCCACCCCCACAGACCACACACGCAACCTTGGAATAATCGTAGACTCCAAACTCAAAATGGACCACCAAATCAATGCTGCCTCTTCCTCCTGCTTCCACACCCTCCGACTCCTATGAAAGACATTCAATTGGATTCCACTCGAACACAGGAAAACCGTCACTCACGACCTCATTAGCAGTAGACTGGACTACGACATTGCGCTCCATGACGGAATCAACAAGAACCTCACCGCAAACTCTAAAACGTCCAGAATGCCTCTGCCAGACTATTTCTCAACCTACCGCACCACTGACACATCCTTCAACACCTGCGGACACTACACTGGCTCCTCATCGAGAAGAGAATCACCTTCAAGCTTCTCACCCATGCCACAAAGCTCGTCACAAGACTGGAACTGCCTCCCTGAACCACTGCCTCTCGTTCCACGCACCCCAAAGATCCCTCCCCTCAGCACAGCTCTCCCTCACTACAGTGCCACGCATCAAGAAGACCAGAATGGGAGGATGCTCCTCTCCTACCTCGCAGCCAAGGCATGGAACACCCTCTTTCTTCGCCTCCAACAGACGACAACACTCTCCAAGTTCATGAAGGACCTCAAGACTTGGCTCTTCGACGAATCGCCTTCAAGTTACTGGGAGCTGCGCCAACCCCCACCTCCAGCACCTTGAAACCCTCTTGGGTGAGTAGTTGTGCTTAATAACCCCTGATAGATTTACTGGATAATTGATTGATTGATTGATCTTAAAGGCTCTGCAAATGACCCAATATGATTTGCAGGTGATGTCAGCTTAGAGTGGGAGTCAGGGCAGGTTTGGCAACCCTTTTAAGGGTGATAGTGATGTGCTCATATTTAGTGCATTCTTTGATGACCCTGGTAGGAATTTAAAGAGCGACCATCACAGGGACTGATGTGCAGGAAGAAATGCAAGCGAGTATGGTGTAGAATACAGAGTAGGAGAGAGAGGACCAGAATGTACATGATTGCTCTGCCATCATGGCCGGACTGGCAGTAGTGCGCACTGGGCGTTTTTCCCGGTGGGCTGGAAGTTTAAGGGCTGTTTTTGTACCAGTGGGATCGTTTTTGCTACTGGGGATGGTTTTGCTCCAGTACTACAATATCGGCCCCCTGTAACAAAAGCACAGCAACAGTGTTACCGTGTTTCCTACCAGCACCCCCAACCCCCTGCGGGTCTGACGTAATCGCCAGGGTTGGTTTGCATTCCCAGTCCGGCCCTGTCTGCCATAGTCACCACTGAGTTGGGAACTAACAAACATCAGTTTTTTAAGCATCCAGAAAACCTAATGGTGAATGTGCACTTTACAAATCCACGTTATGCTGTGTTGCGTTACGTTATGTTTCGTTACTTTACGTTACGTTACGTTGGGCTTTACCATTACCTCTGACATTAGAAATAAGGATCAACGTATACAGGACTATGTGAGGCATGGCCCAAGCATCAAGGCTGAAAGAGTGCAGTGCCGCTTTCAATGCAATGTGACATTCATTTTTACATTCTAGAAGATCAATCTTGCTCCACAGCTGCATCCTAGTCCAGATGCAGAGGCCAATGTGATGTACTGTTTTACTGATGCTTTTACTGATACAATTTTGTGTCCTTCTGTTCAGTGGCAGTCAGAGGTGCACAGTATCCTTCGGATTTCAAGCATTATTTTGGGTGCAGCAGTTGTGGTTGGGTTCTATTGTCCTGACCATCCCCTGGACTGACTGTGTGCTGCCTCAGTGGAATTCCAGCCACTTGCCCTGCTTACAGTTCATTTACACTCTCCAGTTAGTTAACCATAAGTGCTAATGTAGCCACTCCCAAGTGTCTGTCCATAGCATTCCTCTCTTTTCTCTCACCCACGTTTCTCAAATTATACTGATGATGCTCCACTTAATATACCTGCTCAGCAATCATGCGGAGGATTTCCTGGTATAGTTCCCCCTTGCTTGTTCTCCACTAACTTCCTCCAGTTCTGTTCAGATTGTGCAAAACAGCTGAAAGACACAGAGAAGATAAGGGGCAAAGTTATAGTTCCAAACATTGAGTATTGAAAGAATTTGTCAGACACAAAGACCCAGACTCAAGCCATTTAATGGTTGGCCTGACTAGCCCAAGTTACAGGCCAAAACCTCCAATTAGATTTGAGAACAGTTCTACCTCCTCTAAAATGGCCCTGCATTTGAACACTGGTGCCTGGGCATCTGATATGATAGCCCTTCTTGATACAGACCTTGGGGCATATTTACAAGCCCCTATCGCCATGGGAACGTCACTGTTTACAATGTTCCTTTGGAGGTACGGACTTGGCCTTATTTACAAAGCAGCGTTAAGCCACTTAACATGGCTTAACGCTGCCTTATAAATAAGGACCCATTTCACGCTATGCTTAGCGTGAAAGGGGTGGGCAATGGGTGTTGCAGTAGGCGTTCCACCGCAACACCCATTGATTTTGATGCTGCCCCATATTTATAAGGCAGCGTAAATATGGGGCAGCACCAAAATTAAGACCAGGGAAAACCTGGTCTTAAACAGGCGCACTTTTTTTTACGCTCCGGTGGTGCAGATGGCACTAAGTTACTTTGCGTGGCTTAATGCCACCTTGTAAATATGCCCCTCTCTGCCGCAGAGGGGCATGCAATGGGTGTTTCTGTGGGCATTCCTCCACAACACCCATTGCTTTTTGACACTACCCCAAATTTACAAGGCTGAAGCAGCACCAAAAACGAACGCCATGGAATACCAAGCGCTAGAATGGCGCAATGAGGAAAAATTATTAATAACTCCTTGTTTTTTGCTCTTTGCACGTGTGCTGCAGAATTCCCATTATTGGTTGTTTATGTGCACGAAAGTGTCCATTCCTGCACATAAACAATCATCCCTGCAACGCAGGCACCCTTACAACATGATGGCAGGGTGCCTGTGCTGGCACTAGTCAGCTTTTTTTGCGCCAGTGCGAGGGGAAACACTGGAGTTCCCTGTGTTGTTGTGAATATGGCACATTCCTGCATTTTGAAAATGTCGTGGCACTGCTAAAGTTAGCACTGCTCTGCGCTCCGGGAATTTCTTGTGAATATGCCCCATACTGTGCCCGCTAGTAAAACGCTTTGAAACAAAGAATACACAAAGCAAGAATGGCAGTTAAGGCAAACCATGGACCAACTCGCTATCACCCATTACAATATGTATTTGCAAAAAGCCAATTTTCTTCTGACATTGAGATCTCTCTCTTCTTCCACTTCTAAAATATGAACACTAATAAATGCATTCAATGGCTCGTGCTACAGAATATAAGGCGCACGTAGAGAGTAATTTGCATAATTTCTCAATTAAATTCAAAGCAATGTTTAACTCATATAAAAATGGGCTGCAAATTGTCGCATGCATAAATTGTGACCTTTTCTTTACTGTGGAGGAATCCATTTTAGGGCAGCGTGCAAATGAAAAGCATCAATGCACAAAGATTACTATTAAACTATATACAGTTGTTAAAGATTGCAGGAATCACTGTTAGCATGAGCTAAAAGCCATTTTGTTCTTGGCAGCCATTTTAGTTAGCCATGTGCTCACTATGTGCTTTCTCCCTCTTTCAGAGCCTTGCAATGCTCAAAAAGGTCTAGCTGGTCTAGCTGCCAGAATGTATCTGCTCTTATGTTATATGTCAGGCTATTCTTACTGATGTAAGGAGAAATGTCTCTCCTCCCACTTTTTAGAGCAAGAAAATTTTATATACCCATATTAGTCAAATGCATATATAAGGCCCCTGTTCTCTGTACTCCTTAGACTGTCTCATACAGTGGCCTGAGGGTACTGTGTGATGCAGTCTCCCTCATGTGAGGTGATTAAATAAAAAAATGTGATATTGCAGCTTTCGTGCCAATCTCTTCTTTGTTGGTTTAAGGACCAGGTGTATCAGTGAACCCCTTAAAAGGTTTTTATTTCTTCACAGTAAGACAGTGTTTGCTGTCTCTCTTGTGAGGATTGAACTAATAATTTCATTAGAGAATTGCACATTCCTGTGTGTGTCCCTTGACAATTATTTTTTTGTGTACCTTCATTCTTTGATTTCTAAGCATCATGATTAGAAACATCAAAATCAGTGAGAAAACAACAGGTCATGGATAATGCATATATTTCCAGCTGTTCCATTGGCGTCACAGATAATGCCTGTCTATATTTGACAAAATTATTGTTTTAAAAGGCAGCTTTCCATTGAATGAGAAAACACCCATTCCTTTTCACGCCCACCACTTTACATTTAGATACCACAGTTTGCAAACTACACACTCATATGGTGAATATTATGAATGCGCCCCAATTGACAATTTAGTTAAAAAACTTGATCCTGCCCAGGATTCTATAAGGATGGTCAAGAGTTGTATAGATACTATCACACATAATCCAGCAAATTCATTGGTCCCACCATTGCCATGTGATGGAAGGTCTGTAGACACCACTAGGGAGCGGGCTCCTGGTAAACCTCTAAGCAGTCGTCTTAGTATTCACCCAACCTCAGGAGTCACTGATAGCCACCATGAGACTAATTGCCAAGTAATTAGCACAAGGACTAAGGTGTGCCGATTACATTTAGACCTGCTCCCGGTTGCCGCACTCCTTGTCGCGGCATTTATGGGGGTTCCCCCGCTAGTAATCGGGGAGTCAGAATCCACAGCGGCACTAATACAAAAGGCCAGTCAATGGTGTGCTGACATTAGTAGTGGGGGAACAGACATTTCTAACAGGATCATAATGGCTAGAAGGGTGGGCTGGATTGGACATTGCCCAAAAACTGTGAAGGGTGTCTGCGCCATATTTAATTTTGATAGCCCAAATCTGGCGGACAGACTGTTCTGGGACGGCTCAGCGATCCAAGACACTGGGAACATGAGATCGGTTCCTTTGGTTTTTTTTATCCGCCGTCTGGCAGACAACACTTACCCGCAGATCCATATCTTAGGCCACGCCATCCGGCCACAGTTGGGAACGGCTGGAGAGTAGTAACAGACAGGTCTATACAGGGCAGACCCCTTATCTCTGGTGTAGGTCCCGACCCAGTCCTGTTTAACTGATTCTCCCCACTTGTTGATATAGAGGATATTGACTGACAACCAGCCTCATTGTCGCCCCCCGCAAATGGTCCTCAGTTGGAAGAGGGCATAGCACTGTGCAAACTTATTAGTTGGAATGTTGCAGGCATTAGAGCCAAAAGGGCAGATACTGTGTGGGTTAACTTTGCTTCTAGCCATGATGTGATAGCCATACAAGAATCTTGGGACACCTCAGCAAGCTCTTGGCTGGACGGCTTTTCCAGCTTTTCCGTCCCAGCAACACCTAGTACCTCAGGCAGAGCTAAAGGGGGGTCTTCTCTTTTTCTTTTCCTTACAGCTCACTGGGTCATTCAAGCAATTAGAGTCAGGTTTTTCGAACCTTTTAATGGACTGTTTCACCTGCCCGCACACTTCTTTTAATAAATTTTTACAACTCCTGGGATAGGGCAGTGGATAGTGACCACATTGCCTGCCTGGACGAATTTTTAGGTAAACTCAGTCTAAATAATTACACTTCTTTTGAGCTCATCTTAATGGGCGATTTTAACACCCGTGTATGTAATATTCCCTGTCACACAGGAGAATATGAGGGTTTCTTAGGCGCAACAGCCCCTCATTTTGAACATACAAAGTCAGGAGAAGCCCTTGAAGAGCTATTAGCCAATTTTAATTTATATGAACCATCCTATACGGGGGGGGGGGGGGAGAGATTATGTACATACAAGGGCACGGAACTTGGGTCTGTCATAGATAATATTTTTTTTCGTTCCCCAAGGATGATTGCTAAGGTTAGGAAGTACAATGTTATCGCATCCGCCTATAGTGACCACAACCCTTTGTTGTTGGAGATGACTTGGGGAGATTCCCCGTGTAAACAGGTAGGCTCCTCCCAGACATGGGCCACTGTGGTGCCTATAGACCAGGGCAGACGGCTCAAATGGGGAAAGGTGGTCCCAGAAAGTTTTACTGCGAACTTACTTCCCAAAATTGAGGGTCATATAGCGACCTGTTTGGACCCAAAGGCTCCCAACGGAGTAATTATAGAGGCATTTGAGTCAGTATGCACACAAATCTTGAGGGACTTGACGTCAAACCAAAGCCAGAGAATGGCTAAGCCCGTTAAGTGGTTCGACACCAACTGCTTGAGAATCAACAGGCGTCTGAAGCAAGCACTCACATCCATCCCGAGAGATAAGGCCCTCATTACCAACTTGAGGAGGGAATACAAAAAAACCTTAAACGGGAGGAAAAACGCTATTAAAAGTGATGCTTGGAATAAGCTACTCTCAATAGACGTTCTGCGTGATAGTAAACAATTTTGGGTCACTATAAATCAGCCATTTTTTGCAGGCGCAGAAAATGCAGTCACAGACTGCGTCATCCCTAATGAGAGGTGGCTTCTGCACTTTAAAGAAGTATATGGTGACAAGGATTGTGCTGCCTCCTTTGGCCCAATGGTAGCCCTGGTTTCAGCCCGGTGGAGTTCAATAAGGACGAAGTGAAGAAGGCCATTTTGGAGACCTCGAAAAACAAGGTGCCGGGGCCCGATGGCGTACCGGCAGACCTATATAGACATTCCCCGACCCTTTGGTCACAGGTGCTAACTAATGTCTTTTGTGCTGCCAACGATAATGCATTTACCGCCACTTGGGCTACCTCAGTCATCGTGCCAATATTTAAAAAGGGGCAACGTGAGGATCCAGCATGCTACAGACCCATTTCCCTTCTTGACTCTGCCAACAAGATCTTAGGCAGAGTCCTATTGTCTAAGCTAAGGGCGAATCTAGAGGTCTGCGGGGGTCTCTCGAATATACAATATGGGTTCAGAGAGAAACGGGGCACCCTGGACCAATGTTCCAACTTGCACCTTTTAATTTCCAAATATACGGTAGCCGGGGAGGGGTCCCTTTTTCTGGCTTTTATGGACCTCTCCTCAGCTTTCGATTTGGTGAATAGGTCCAAGTTGTGGTCCACCTTACTGGAGATGGGTATCGATGTTTCATTAGTCAAATTCATGGCTTCTTTGCACCAGGAGTTATTTGCCACAGTTCGGGTTACTAAGGAAGGCAGGTGCACGTCTAGATTTAGATCAGAGAAAGGGGTGCACCAGGGATGTATCTTGGCCCCCCTTCTCTTTACCTTTTATTTTAATGGGTTGGGAAAACACCTAGAGGCAGGGGGGCCAGACGTCCCGCGTGTAGGAGGAGCCAACGTACCGGCCCTCCTATACGTGGACGACGCAGTCTTAATAGCGCGCACTGGTAATGGCCTTCAGACTCTGCTGGACCTTTTCGGGTCCTTCATGGAGAACCTAGACTTAAGAGTCAACGCAAAAAAATCCCACTCTGTGGTAGTAGGACAACAGAGAAGCAAGCCTAAATCCAAAACCTTCATCTGTAAGGGGGAGGTGGTTTCAAGGGTCACAGTTTTCCCTTACTTGGCGGTCCTGTTCGATGAGAGGGGGTCGTGGGTTCCCCAGACTAAGGCTAAGAGCTTACCCCTGGCCAGTTCCACGTCCACCCTGATGGGTTTTTCAAAAAGGTTAGGGGCTAGGCCAATGGAGGCCCTTTTGAAAGTTTACAACAGCAAATGTATCCCAATCGCGACCTATGGGTCTGCTATGTGGGGTTATGTTGCCCAAGATAAAATTCAAAGGGTAGAAAATGGGCTCTTAAGACATCTTCTTTCTGTCCCTAAATCCACCCCTATTTTTTCTATCCATGCGGAGGTGGGCTTGTCTTATATCACGGACAGATTGAAATTGGCCTCCCTAGTATTCAGGGCAAAAACATGGCTCAATTCAGAACTAACCTTGAACCATGCAATTTTGTCGAATGTTTTGTCCATGGATCATGCCATGAAAATACCTTGGTTTAATTACATAGAAAAACACTTTTGCATATCTGGGAAGACCTGAACTTTTTTTGTCACCGTCCAGTATTAGAAGAGAGGACGTTAAATGGATCAAATGTCACTTCTTGGAGAGGGCATGTTTGGACATAGAGGAGAAGGAACTAGTGAAACCATCAGTAAGATCACACCTAGTGTTAACCACCACCCCCTCTCTCGAACCGTACCTTAAAATTGTCACCAAACCTCTTCACAGATTTTTATTGACAAAATTCAGGTTTAACTTGATTCACTTTTCATTAGGTTGTTACCAATCATGGGCAAAACCAGAAGAGGCCCCTCCCTGTGATTGTGATAAATTTTCCAATTAAGATACCATGCATTTCATGTTGTTCTGTGGGTTTTATGCTACCGCAAGGAACAAATATTTAACACCTGTTTTGAGGGAGGCCGGCTTTATTCAAGTCAGGCCCGCACTTATCTACCTCCAGATGCTGGGCAACACTCGCATTATTTTTAGTGTGGCAAGTTTCTTAGCGGCAGCATTTAGAATTAAGAACAAACATGTCCCACAGAATGCGTTATACTAATCATGGTATCATTTGTATTGATTTTAATTTGTGTAAATATGCAGTATAAATGTTTACTTGGGCTCAGCACTGACTTTGTACATTCATGAATTGTCCACTTTTAATCTTGTATGTAATCTTATTGCCTTTTATGATTTTTTCTAAATCGAATAAAGTGTATTTTGACTGACTGACTGACTGAATGAGGCTTCTTTTACATATCCTAGTTCTTGGTGCTTAAATCATCTGCTGGAACTTATGACTAATTGATTTAAACCCAAACAGGGCTCAGTTCACTGCCTCACTTCAGGAAGGACCTCAAGACCTGGCTCTTCGACTGAACTGCGAGACCCCCCGCCCCAACCCCCAACGCCTTGAGACCTTCACAGGAGGTTAGCCACGTTCTATAGTAAAGTCCACATTTGTAAAGCGCACAATCACCCGTAAGGTCTCTAGGCGCTGGGGGCCGTCGGGAAGATTAAGCGAGCTATTGCCCAGAGTCACATGGTGCTGGGCTAACCTGCCGCCGGAGCCGGGGATCGAACCGTGGTCCCCAGATTCCAGCGTCAGTCGCCCTGGCCGCGGCGCCACACCTCTTCCTATAAGAAGCCTGATTGATTGATTGAGCAATGGAAATGTCAGCTTACAGGGTCAATAATGTCGACCTACAAAGATACTATATCCACTTCAGCACCTACTAGTAATTCATCATGGTAAGATTCTACTTGCTATTCTTACCTCCACATCTACTCACCTCCCCTTTCAGGCAGTGGTTAGCTGGATGTAATGAATACGATATTTTGGTCAAGTGATATAATGTAGACATACCAGGCAACACATTTTGAATTCTGTGTTTTTGTTTCTGCAATTATTGGCACTCTCAGGTGTATTTTAACCCCTTCCATGCTGATGACGGCCGGGAGCCGTCATGGCACACAGTGCTCGTGTGCTGATGACGGCTCCCGGCCGTCATGACCGCACCCGCGATTGGAATGTGCCGCACAGGCGCAGAATCGCGGCCGCGCCCAAGGGGTTAAGTGTAGTCTTTGCTGCATGTAAATAGTCATAGTTCGCGGAAGAACGTTGGCTCAGATTTTGAGTGTGGGGAAGTGAAAATTCAGCATTGAATTGTGCCTGATTCACAGTGGGCAGGTTTTACCACATCTGGGAGCATATTTACTGATCTTTCATGCAACACAGGTCAGCAGGCAAAGTTGTTGCCCTGTGCTGTGGGAAAGAAAGAGCAGAAATGCTCCATATTTACAAGCATATGGAGCACTTCTGCTCTCTCCTTGGGCTGCCACACTGTGTGCTGCCTGGCGCCAATGCAGGCACTGTTGTACCATAGTGCAAGGGGGCCTCTGTTTTGGCCAGGATTGCTGTTTAGCAGGAAGAGACACTTTGAAGAAGTGCTCGGGTTGTACATGAAGCAATTAACCTCAGGTAAAAGATTGTTTTATCTGCATCTTTTGGCAGCCAAATATCCTTTTATTGTTTCATCTTAAAGGGGATTGATCAATCCTGATTGGCTAACCACAACATGTACGATATGTGGTGGCAGCCATTACAGGACTCGGGTATATGGTTCCCGCGATCTGAAAATTATTCAAAATATATGGGTAGAGTGAGCACGCTGTGATGCTGGAACAATTTTCAGAGTGGTGGTGCTGTCATTAGTGTTAAGTCACTCAAGTCATAAAATTGTGAAAAACAGAAGCGTCATACAAAGAAGAAGTGTAGAAGATGTAGAAGATACACCATGTCCATTCAGCAGGAGAGTGGCAAGGGTTTGGTATGTATCTAGTGGTGAATTTTGGAGTAGTGGTATAGTATCACACTGTCATTTCCATTGACATGGCCACTAAATTTGTATAGACATGCAGTTTTGCTGATAAAGCTATATATAGCTCACAAACGATAATGTGCGGAAATTGGGTTTCAGTGAATATTTCACATTTTGCACGTCACCAAGTAAGGTGTCTTAATTTGATTTGATCCTCTTAAAATCTTTATTTCTATCATATTCCAGAAATACAAAAAATGTGCTTAATTTTGCCTTCCTAATTGCTGCTATATTTCGAAATATGTTTATAATTCATTTACAGGTATTTACATGTTGTTATGCGTTACAGATAAATTGACATCCTACAGTCTTTCCTTTCACATTCTCTTTACTCCACCAAGATTGTCACCTAGACACACATTAACAAAACCGTCTCATGTTGCAGTCGGAGAAAGAAAATTAAAAATGCCAATTCCTTAAAAGAAGAATAAGCATCAATTTGGAGTATGATATATCCTGACCTTTGTCTTTGGACGCACAGCAAAGGTGACAAGATTAACACAATACTTGGATGCTAAGGCATGTCAGGGATTTATGCTAGATTTCCATTGAAATGAATGGGCACTCCATGACGAGCTGACCTTGTCATTAGCATCCAAGTGGTTAAAGGCATATTTATTACTCATTTATCTTCTGAACTCCAGCATAGTTATTTTGGGTGGTGCTGCAACAACCCTTACTGCTACTTCCATCTTCTACGTGAGCACACCCTGACTCCTTGATTGAATGGACACTATATTGAAAACATGCTGTGGTGGCCATTACAGAACTCAGGGACATTTTCTCCTTTGAAAATCATTGTAGTGGAAGTCTGTTAAAACAGATTTTAGTCACAAGTGTTTGTTGGTGGCCCATACTCATTTTTGGAAATGTGTGCTCCAAGGTGATTTTACCTTCTGGAACTTGATGAACCGTGTTTGAGAGAAAATTGTTTCTCTCATGATTTTCTCATAGAGGTTATGAAAGGTTCTCCAGAAGCCAAAATTAAAACACATTTTGCATAAGCTGATACTACCTTCTTCAGCCATGTAAGAAAAAAAGGGTGATATTCAGATTAAAATAGCAGTTTGTCAGCCAATTCCCCAGCGTTACCTACTGCAGATTCCACACTGTGTTCAAATTATCAACTAGAGGGATAGCATTCTGTATGTATGGCAAGGTTGTGGCACACTTGAACACCACCTTGATGCCATCATAGCTGTTGAATGTAAAGCCTTTCCTGAGGAGCAGACTCAGGAAAATGAGCATTGAGAGGTTAATGTAGTTATGAAACCAGTGGAATAGAAACATAAAAATAAGTATGCACTTTTAGTAAGCGGAGGCCTAATGTATTTTTAAGAATTAAGAGGCTAAAAACAGGAAGAGAGAGATGCCTGCATAAATATGGCATCCACTTTCCACATCTCTTTACTCACCCTAACCATATTTTCCGTCACTTAATTGTAAAATGTTGGCAGACAAACTTAGTGCACAGCTGAGATTGGTTACCCATCAATTTAGAATAAGCTCAAAAAGCCACAGAAATGAGCAAATCTGTAGAATTTCACTGAAGAAAACAAAGTTTAAAATGACGTTATAGTTAGGTGTTGTAATGAGATAACTAACATTTAAAAATCCAAAGTTGCCGATTACATTTTAGTGAACTAACTATAAACTGCAAAGCATTATTTACTGCTTATAACCTCACATATTACACCCCTTATTACATGTTAAATTATGTCATTGATGACATCACTGATGACATCTCATATGATATCATTGTTGCATCGCTGATGACATTAAACAGTCAATGTTCTATTGGGTTTGTGGACTTGAAGTAATTGTAACCAAATTTCTATCTCCAGTCAAATGATAGTGGATATTACCCTCTTTTTATTGCCATTCGCCCACCTAACAAGAAAAAGCCGCCG
Organism: Lissotriton helveticus; assembly: GCF_964261635.1. Classification (NCBI taxonomy): domain Eukaryota; kingdom Metazoa; phylum Chordata; class Amphibia; order Caudata; family Salamandridae; genus Lissotriton; species Lissotriton helveticus. The sequence continues at coordinate 166,011,762 of NC_136072.1, forward strand.
CGGAAAAGAATGTTTTCTGCCCCATCCTAATATGGCTGGCGGTGTCTGATAGACACCGCCACCGTATTAGAGATTTTCCGCCACGGTCGGAAGGCAACCGCGGAGGAAAAGCGGTGGACGGTCTTCCCGTTCGCCGATGACCCCCCAGCCATACTAATCTGGCGGGGGGTCTTTGTAGGCACCGCAGTGGTGAATCCGTATCCTCCGGGATGGCGGTGGCTTTCGCCGGCCCGGAGGATGCGGATTCACCGCAATCCTAATCGGCCGCTAAGTTTGGAAATAGGGAAGAATGAAAAAATTTCAAATCCTTCACTGAAAAGGGACTTTGTTTTCTTTTGGAGGAAAAGCTCTTCTACACAAAGGACACATCTGAAATTCAATCTGATATCGTGGATATGTCATTTGATGTTCTGGCGTAAAAGTTTGTAAAAGTTCCCAAACTCTGCTTGGTGCTTAAACAACCACAGGAGTACACATTAAAGGCCCCCAGGACCCAAAGATGTCAGGAAAAATCCAGTCCAGTTCAGATCCAGTTGCCACTAGTTTTCAAGTTTCAAATTTATGTCTTTATGATTACCGAACTCCGAAGAGGTCCACGTAAGTCACAAAACCACCAACATATAAAAAAAAATTGTTTTGCAATAAATAGACACAAAAAATATTCTTTTCCAACAAGAGATCAGAGACTTCTAAACGGAATCCAACAATCAAAGGGTTTTCAATTAACAACACGGCGGCATATCATACAGTACAAGATATTAAATTGTTCTTTGTGCCATCAGTGCAAGGATTTAGGAGCTAAATAAAAAAAGATAGTTTATATACCATGAAATACCATCAGAAAATAAAGGATAAAATCGCCCACATAAAACTAATATCAACATCTACACCCTAGATATCTGATGCACCTTAATATAGACCTTAATATAGATTTAAAAAGCACTTAAAAAAGTAAAAAAATCTATGACAGAATATTTGGTTGGGGGCATAAAGAGATTCAAGTACTGCTAAGGCAGAGAGGATAGATAGCTGCAAACATAGCTGCAAACATACTTGATTAACATCCTGGAGACCATTATTGCACAGATTACAGATCTGATTACCATTTTGCCACTAAAGGTGTTAAGGGGAGCATACACTGCCTCAGTAGTAACCAGAAACGGCGCACTCGGTGAAATATAAGTCTGTACTTTATTTATCAAGCAGGAGTCAATAGCCGGATGGTTACCCTTCTTTAAAGTGCAAACTTCCCTATCCCTAGAGAAACTTAAAGACCAAGTGGCCTGTTTCAGGATAGCTTTTAGTTGGTACGGAGATAAAGTAAAAATCAAAGACTAGTCTAATTGCAACAAATCAATCGCAATCATAACGTTTCTAAAGATTAATGACTGTTCCTTTAAATCTTCTAAAATGTATTTTCGGAGCCAGAACCGTAAAGTGTACCATAATCACTCTTTGCCAAACCCATAGTCCAATGCCCTACACACACAAGGCCCTGTGCCCAGGTACTTCTCAATCCAAATTCTAGAGTGAGGGCGGCCACGGAACATGCTGAATCGACTGAGGATAAGCTTATTAGAATTTGGCCTTCTGTTGCATTTAAAAAGCCCCATTTTTCTGCATCAATCAGCTCTGTACCATACAGCAGGGGCCAGGGATATTTGCCCGAAAGACCTCCAATAAAGGTGTAAAACGCCTTCTTCCGGTAGACCTGTCAAGGGTGCCCAAACTTTCCCCCTGAGTGAAGGCTTTAAAAATATTGGGGCATATTATCAAGTAAGGGCGTTACATTATCGCTGCTTTTATCGGCAGGAAACTGCCGATAGAGCGGTGATAATGGGCTTGATAATATTCTCTATGAATTCCAATCGAAGCCAATGTTAGATGTCTACACATCTAACATGGGCTTCGTTTGGAATTCATAGAGCATATTATCAAGCGCATTATCGCCGCTTTATCGGCAGTTTCCTGCCGATAAAAGCGGCGATAATGTAACGCCCTTTCTTGATAATATGCTTTATTGTTTTCTATATGGGTTTTTTCACTTAGGTTGCCACATACTATTTGTCCCAAAAAGGTATATGACTTCACAAGTTCCAATTTTTGGCCACCTAGAGACCATACAAAATTTTCATAATTCAACTTCTTTTTCCCATGCATGCATATAATTTTACTTTTAGATAAGTTGATCTTTAAGTGGTGAGCCTCAGAGAATTTTTGGAGCGCCTGTAGACGACTATTTAAACCCTTAGGGGTAAAATCAAAGATTATTATGGAGTCTGCATGGAGTAGACACGCGATCGTTTTCCCCCCCAATTGCTGGGGCGATGCCCTCCCCTTGGGCCAGATATTTGGGGAGACCTGCAATATATAGGGAGAAGAGGAGGGGGCAAGTAAGCATCCTTGTTTTAGTCCATTTGCGGTGGGGGTGACTTTCGAAAGACCTCTATCCCCTCCCACTAAACCCCTACACCAGGTATCGGTATGGGGGGCACAAACTAACTCTAAAAGAGTGACCGGCATACCCAAGTTGTAAGAGGCTGGCCTGGTATATGATGTCCACTAATGTAAGTGGGCAAATTGCACCAGTCTGGACAACCCTTATGGTGATTTAAGAGGTCTCAGACAACCGTAGAAAGCTATCCAGGTGGTAGCTGTGGAGAGCAGCCTTCAGGCTTAGTCTTGAAGGAGTGTAAAGCAGCTTGTTTTACCAGAATGCAATCTTATAGTATAGATTAAATGAAAGAGAACGGCACAAGGTATTTAGCAAAATATGTATTTATTATATAATACTCTCAAGTACGTTCCAGTATCTCCCACACAGAGATATACACAAAGCACACAATACTATAGCAAAAAAGTCACAGTAAATAGCACTAATACACAGTAGGCTCCTGGGGGGTAACAAACAATATACTAAAAAAAGTGGTATAAGAACCACGACTCGAGTCAGGACAATGTCGAGAGGACATAGAGTTGCTGGGACCCCACAAGGAACCACCCAAGGTGAGTAGATAGGGACCTCATGGAGAGAGTGTGCAGTGTGAGTACATGGCCGCATGCTCCGTACAAGTCTATGGCCAAGTCGCGGTTCGATTTTTATTGATTAGGGACCCTTCCCAGTGGACTTGAGGAAACCCCCTGGAATACAGAAGGTTGGAGAGCCACCCTACCCATGGATACCAAAGTACCCAAGTTACCTAACTCAGGGAAGCCTGGTGCATAGGTGCGAAGTGGCATCGGAAACCACAGTCAAACCCAATGGAGGACTTTGAAGTAGATCCGCTGCTGGAAGAGGAGAAAATTCCCGGGAGGGCCCTGGCCACCACAGGAGCTGTGGTGGTTCTAAGGGAAATTGCTTATCGGTACCTAGTGGCATGGTCCCCCACCACTAGAATATAACTGTGCCCAGATACTGTTGGAGGGTTCATGGGGCCGATTATGTCATTCCCAACCCTTTCAAAGGGACTGGTAGTGGTATGAGGGGGGCCTTTGTGGTATCCCCTGACTGACCACTGGCTTGACAGATGGTACAGGAGCGACAAAACTCCTTGGTGTCTTCAAACATCTGAGGCCAGTAAAAGTGAGGGACAAGCCTGTCCCAAGTCTTACTTTGGCCTAGGTGTCCTGCTAACGGAATGTCATGTGCCAAGGTGACTAGGAAGCCCCTAAACCTCAGAGGCATGACCAACCTTCTGGTAGCACAAGTCTTGGTGTCTCTACCTTCTGAGAACAGGAGTCCCTCATCCCAATAGATCCTGTGGGATCCACTGAAACTCCCACCAGCCTCAGCAGCAGCTTGCTGTCTGAGGGGTTCAAGAGAGGGGCAGGTTTGCTTCTCCAAACTCAAGTCTGCCCTGGAAGGGCCCCCTGACCCCAATAACTCAACCTGATCAGGTTCAAACTCATCTGGGTCAGTCCCTTTACAGGGACTGAGTTCATCTCTCTTAGGAGACTGATCCTCACTCTGAGTGTGTAGGGAAGAGAAATCCTTCCCTCCCCTGCTCCTTCTCTTGGTGGGCAGCTGGTCCATTGTTCCAGGATCCAGGGCCTGTTCAGTGGTTGTCAGTTTGGTCTGTGACCTGGTCGCAGCAAACACATCTGCAGAGATGCCTAGCGTTGCTGAATGAGTCCTAAGTTCCACTTCAGCCCAGGCTGAAGTCTCCAAATCATTGCCCAACAAATACTCTACTGGTAGTTCTGAATTTACCACAACCGTTTTAGGGCGAGTTACTCCTCCCCAGATGAAATTAACAACTGCCAAGGAATGGTCAGTCCTGACATTGTTTACATTGGTCACTTGGTACATTCCCCCAAGTTTGATTTGGTCAAGGGACACAAGATTCTCTGTCACCATAGTGACACTTGCACCTCTGTCCCTGTATGCCATGGCCTCCTTACCATTTATCAAAGGCTTTTGCCTGTACTTGATCAGATTACTGGAACTGACAAGTAAGGTGGCAAGATCCATGCCATCATCACAGACAAACACAGCCTGAATTGGAGTTCTGACTAGGCCAGAATCCATCTCAGAGCCCAAGGTTAACCCTACTAATCCCTTGTTCCCTGTACCACCACTTGTACTTGTGCTAGGGGGCACCGTTGCCTTAGGGGCAGTGGGGGTTGTAGGATTTCCCTTGGCTTTTGGACAATCAGCATCTCTTGCCCAATTGGTCTTCTGTTTAGAGAGATAACACCAAGGTTTCTTTTTGCCTTTACCTTTGTAGGATTGTGACTCCCCCCCAGATGCAGGTTTTTGGGGGCCTGATGAAGACTCTTTGTCTTTACCGAAACAGATCCTATTTTCCTACATCACCCCCCCCCCAAATGTAAGGATATGAGACTAACGTTGCCCAGTTGAGTTTTCATTTTCTATGTGGAAATATCTGGAGAGTCCATCTGCATTGGCATTGTTACTCCCAGGTTATTTTCCACAGTATAGTCCATCCCGTGTAGGGAAATTAACCACCTCAAAAGTTTGGGGTTTTCACCCTTCATCTGTTTTAGCCATAAGAGGGGCTTATGGTCTGTCTGAACAATGAAGTGAGTGTCAAACAGGTATGGTCTCAACTTCTCCAGGGCCCAGACCACAGCAAAGGCTTTCCTCTCAACAGCTGACCAACGTTTCTCTCTGGGGGTCAACCATATGCTAATAAAAGCTACTTTTCCTGACCCTCTATATTAAGTTGTGACAACACAGCCCCTACCCCCAACTCAGATGCATCTGTTTGGACAATACATTGCTTGGAGTAGTCAGGACTCTGCAGAATGGGAGCAGAGCACATGGCCTGCTTGAGATCATCAAATGCTCTCTAATAGCAAACTGTCCACTGAACTTTCTTGGGCATTTTCTTGGAGGTGAGATCATTCAAGGGAGTCACTATAGACCCATATCCTTTTACAAATCTCTTGTACTACCCAGTCAGGTCCAAGAAAGCTCTGACCTGAGTCTGTGTAGTTGGAGAAACCCAGTCCATTATGGTCTGGATTTTGCTCTGTAGTGGTTGCACCTGGCATCCACCCATAAGGTAGCAAGGTGCACAACCTTTCTCTGCCCTATCTGGCACTTAGTAGCCTTGATAGTGAGGCCTGTTTTCTGCAGAGCCTCCAAAACATTCTTCAGGTGGACCAGGGCATCCTCCCAGGTAGAGCTAAAGACAGCTATATCATCAAGACATGCTGCACTATAGGCTTCCAGACCTGTGAGAACCAGCCTTGGGGATGTGGCAGATGCGTTCTTCAAGCCAAAGGGCGTTACAATTAATTGACAATGCCCACTGGGGGTTGAAAATTCTACTTTTGGTTTGGCATCCTCAGCTAGTCTGATTTACCAATATCCAGTAGTCAGGTCAAATGTGCTAAAAAACGTGGCTGGGGCCAAAGGTTCAATGAGCTCATCTGCCCTGGGAATAGGATGAGCATCAGCCTTAGTGACTGCATTAAGTCCCCTGTGGTACACACAAAACCTCATCTCTCTCTTACTACCCTGGGTGTGAGGTTTTGGCACCAGGACCACTAGACTAGCCCAAGGGCTATCTGAGGGTTCAAACACTCCCAACTCCAGCATCTTTTGGACCTCTGTCCTGATGCAATCTCTGACATGGTCAGGCTGCCTGTAGATGTTATTCTGAACAGATAGACTTTCATCTGTGTCCACTTCATGGGTGCACCAGGTGGTTTGACTGGGTGTCAAAGAAAACATGTGCCTATATATATTGATTGAGAACCTTCCTGCAATCAATCTGCTGTTGGTCAGTTATGTTATAGGCTGATTTGTATCGCGCACTGTTAGTCGAGACTGTCCTGGCGCGTAGAGGAAACAAAGACAGCATATACCGGAAATCTAAAAAGCCTGTTTAAACAGATGTGTTTTTAATAGTTTTTTTAAACTGGTCAGATCTGTAGTGTGTCGTAGTTGGTCTGGCAGAGCGTTCCACATATTAGCCGTTCTAACCGCCATGGATTTGCCCCCTAGGCGAGTTTTCCGAATCCTAGGGAGAACCAGGCTTCTAAGTGATGCTGAGCGTAGTTGATGCACCGGCTGATAGAACATAAACCTAGCCCTCAGATAGGCTGGACAGGGGCCATGGAGGGCTTTATGGGCCAGGACCAGGGCCTTGTAACATACTCTTTGAGGCACCGGGAGCCAATGAAGGTCGCATAGTTGTTTGCGGACACTTAGTCTCCTAGGGATGTCAAAAAGGAGCCTAACCGCCGCATTTTGTACCACCTGCAGTTTCCCTAAAGGGAACTCAGGAGATCCAATATACAGAGCATTGGCATAGTCCAGGCGCGAGAGTATGAGAGCCCTGGCCACAGCCTCTCTGGCAGTTCGAGGGAGGAGGGGAAAGAATTTCCTTAGGGTAGTGAAGGTGCCAAAACAGGTTCCCACCAATCTTGTGATCTGTCAGTGAGGCTGCCTGCCAAAGCTACACCATCTACAGCAAAGGACGATCTGCTTTGCCAAAGGCTCTGGAATAGTCAATAAAAGCTGTATATACTGTTCCCCCTCTAATTTTAACATATTTTTCATTTATTAACTGGAAGACGGTCAACTTATCAATCGTTCCAAGTTTCACCCTAAACCCAGTTTGCTCCATATGTATGATTTTATTGGCATCTACCCAATCGCTAATTTGGGTCAGGGAGCATTTAGCCAGACTTTACCCACCGCATCAATAAGCGCAATCTGATGATAGGTCCAGTTGCCACTAGTCAGCTCGGATTGTTAACAGGAATGACCTCTTAACCTTGTTTGAGTTCTTTGAGCCACTCAGTGGATCAGCCTTTGGATCCTTAGAGATTTTACTTTCATTGGATTTCAAGTAGAAGGTGGGCCTTCCTCCTCCGGTCCTTCCCAAAGGTCACAGATGCCAAGTGCAGCAGATTCAGTCTGCCTGATAGCCTTTGGAAGTCAAGCTGTGTTCTGAGGAAGGCTAGTGAGGATCCAGATTTGTGAGGTTCACTAGCCTGTGGGTTGGGGGACACCCTAAGACACTTCTAGTTCTATTTGGACCAAAGGAGTAAAGGTTCCCAGGCCCTGACTTACCCACTTTTATAGTAATCTGTGTTTGCTTTACTGTAAACAGGTCCAAAAATGCCATGTATCAGGGCAAATCCAAGATGTCGAAGGTCTTTGGCCAGACTAAAGTTGGGCCCTGAGGCTGGTGGTGCGAGTGGGGAGTATACTGTGGTATTGCTACAGTCCTGCCACATCTAACAATAAAATCAAGTTTTAAGCATGCACTATACTCACTACAAAGCCAGAGACAGAAGCCTTTGTAGGAAAAACGCAGGGTCCTTCAGCAACCAGACAGGGCATACACAAGAATTGTTCTGGCCTGTTCATTCCCTTTCAAATGTGCTAAAATGTTATATGTGGCTCAACACACCTGTCAGACAAGGTTTGTCATGGAGGTCTCAACAGAATACTCACAGCTCTCACCCTGCATATTCTATTGAGCTCAGATTAGTCACCTCTGCCCATTCAAGCCAGACTGTTGTATGGTTCCCTGAGGAGTTTCCCACCTCTTGGAATAGCACACGGTGGGAGAAGCTGGAGAACTAAGGCAAATTTGCTTCTAGGAACTTCAAGCTGGGAAAAGGTCATTTTTTAAAGCTAATTTCTTTAATATTTATTAAAATGTCAACTTTGAATTTTTAATAACTAAAAAATATTTGTTTGATTAGTTTTCTGTCTGGTTCCATTTCCGTGATATAGTATTATTATTTTAATCTGTACTCAATTTTCTACATAAGACAACAACTAGGCCTGCCACCGTGAACATGGTTTTATGACCTTGTCACTCTAGGGACATAGCATGTCCCACTTAGAATTACCATGCACCCTACCTTATGGGCTACAAGGCCTACATAGGGGTGGGTTACTAATATTTAAAAAGGAGTTTTCTTCCTCTCAAAAACAGAAACTTTAAACAGGTCGTAAACAGGTTTTACACTACAGCAATCAGGCTCCAATGGTAGGCCTGAAGCCATGTTTTCCTTGTATGACTACAGGATGGCACAGTAAGTACTGCACATACAGTGAAATTTTACTTTCCATGCCATAGGTGCAGTTTCTCCACCATATACTATGGCCTTATAGGGGCGTTAAATACACCAACCAGGGAATAGTCAATTTCTACATGTTTTTTGGCATCAGAGCACATGCAGTGCCCCAGTGTGCAGAGTCTAAAAACTAGCAAGACAATTCAGTAAAAATGGGGTAACCATACAGAAAGTTGCATTTTCTCACAGTTACAAAGGCATATGAACCCTCCAAAACCCTGGAGAAGAGGAGGGGAAGGCAATAGCAGGTTGTGAGAGGCAACAGAAGGCCACTGGATCCCAGCAAGTTACTCGTTTACTCTTTTGGGAACACTAAAGCCATCCCAGCAGTCAACTCAATAGGAACCCAGAAACCAACCCTGGAGTCAGAAGGGGTAAGTTCATGAAGGAAGATGTGAAAGTTTTAATCTGTAAGGTGCAAGACATGAAAATCAACTGCTTGTACGTAATGCATACGGATGTATGACGTTACAACGCATACTTTTACCACGCCTACCATTACCACGCATTTTTTACAACGCAGGATCCATTACAACGCATACCATTACAACGCATGTATTTACAACGCAGGTACCTTTACAACGCATACCATTACAACGTAAGTATTGGTAAGTATATAATATTTTTTAAAATGTAATTTAATTAAAATTAATATAATGTAATTTAATTTAATTAATTTAATTTAATTTAATTTAATTTAATTTAATTTAATTTAATTAATGTAATTTAATTTAATTTAATCAATTTAATTTAATGTAATTTAAATTTAATTATATTTACTTTTTACCCTGTACCCCTTTACCCAAAAACCCAAAACTGACCCTGAACCATAAAAATACCCCTTTACTCAAAAACCCAAAACTGACCCTAAACCCTAAAAATACCCCTTTACCCAAAAACCCAAAACTAACCCTGAACCCTAAAAATACCCCTTTACCCAAAAAACCCAAAACTGACCCTAAACCCTAAAAATACCCCTTTACCCAAAAACTGAAAACTGACCCTGAACCCTAAAAATACCCTTTTACCCAAAAACTGAAAACTGACCCTGAACCCTAAAAATACCCCTTTACCCAAAAACTGAAAACTGACCCTGAACCCTAAAAATACCCCTTTACCCAAAAACTGAAAACTGACCCTGAACCCTAAAAATACCCTTTTACCCAAAAACTGAAAACTGACCCTGAACCCTAAAAATACCCCTTTACCCAAAAACTGAAAACTGACCCTGAACCCTAAAAATACCCCTTTACCCAAAAACTGAAAACTGACCCTGAACCCTAAAAATAGCCCTTTACCCAAAAACTGAAAACTGACCCTGAACCCTAAAAATACCCCTTTACCCAAAAAACTGAAAACTGACCCTGAACTTTAAAAATACCCCTTTACCCAAAAACCCAAATAATATTTTTAATAAAATAATATACTTACCAATACTTACGTTGTAATGGTATGCGTTGTAAAAGTACCTGCGTTGTAAATACATGCGTGGTAATGGTATGCGTTGTAATGGATCCTGCGTTGTAAAAAATGCGTGGTAATGGTAGGTCGTGGTAAAAGTTGCGTTGTAAAGGTTGTATACCAATGCATACGGTATATCCGTAGTGCAACATGGTCACATCACATCACAATAAAGCTTCCTCCGGCAAAGAATATTGCCTTTTACAAAATGCATACATGCCAAGGATAAATACAGTATTGTATTAGTAATAGTGGGGTGACCCTGTGTCTCTCCGAACTTGGGTATTGATAATATAATCTACAGTCGGTTCTGTCGGATAAACCAACTGCTTAGCGTTCAATAATTGATATACCATAGGAAACTCCCTAAGAATATCTCTTCAATAGTTCAAATGTAGTATTTACTCTTTTTTTAATGTATGGCTGTCACATAAACAATTTCATCAACAGATAAACAAAGTAATTTTTGTGTGTCAAGTAAAATAAAGTGACACGGTGATAGTGTTAGTGAAATATATACAAAAAGGTACAGATAACAAACATGTATCATATGAATCAATATGCATCTGTGCTTTCACAATTTTATATCCCATCCCTTGATGTACATGTCTATAAAAAGTGAAATAGGAGGAAGTGCGCCCATCAGCGAAAAAAGGCACTTGGTGAGAGGTATAGAGAAGGGAAATGAGGGAAATTATTTTTGACCTGAAGCCGAATCATTTTAAAGTATGAAAAAGTAAAGACCAATTTATGTGCTCAAATACCTTCTCAGCGTCCAGAGTAGGAGCTGCTTATCTTGAGATTTGGAAAAAATAGGGGTGTATTATCAGTTATAAATGGTCCCTTTACAAATCCAGATCATTCTTTGCCAAGTAATTTGGGTAAAAGGGATTCCAGAAAAAGATTTAGGGCCATATTATCAAGAACGGCGATAACATTATTGTCACTTTAGAAGCAGGAAAGTCCTGCTAATGCGGCGATAAGGGGCTTGATAATATGCCCTTGTGAATTCCCATAGTAGCCCAGGTTTCCTAGAACAAGCAGCTGGCAAAACTTTAAGTAGGTCTGCGTATTCAAGAAAATAGAGTATAACACCTCAAGGCCTGTTGGAAGAGGACGCTGTGTGAGGTTCATGGCCAAGTCTATGAGTGCGTTGTATATTTAAAGGAGGGGACTCCGACATATGTTGCAGTTTAGGAAGAATTGTCAGAGCCATCCATTCATTTCAGCAGACTATAAATACATAAGTTATTCGGCGATTTCTTTTTTCTAAATCTTCAAATTATTTTTGAAGCAAGGAGATCTGAGATTGATGATGAGGGACTGTATGAACTGTACTAGTGAGGGCAGAAATGTGTTTACAGCTGACACCATCCTCTCCTCCAATTTAGACCACTTATCATTGAGACTTTGAAGTTTTACATTAGTCTCCTGTATGTAAGGGCGCAGTACCCTAATCTCCTCCAAATAAAGATCCACAGTGAGACTGAAGAAGTAGATTTCGTGGGAAAAGGACGGTCTTTTTTAACCTTTTAATCCAGTCTTTTCCTACTGCGTGCAGAGGAATGATGCAGCCTGAAAACGTAGTTGAGGAACAACCTTGAGTGGTCAAGAAAGCTGAGTCCTCCATCTCAAATTGTGATGACCGAGGGGAGTGAATTATCAGGTAACTGAGAAAAGCCAGATAATGTTTTAGAGTGAAGTAGAAGCTTTATCAGTCTGCTCATACAACGATTAGCAATACACAATGGGGCGCTGACTGAATTAAAAATGGCAAGTCTTAGAAATGCTGAAAACGATGAGATACAACCCTCGTTGTGGCCAAATTGAAGGCAGAAACCGTTTCTTCACAAATGCTCCATTGCAGCCTTTAGGTTGAGCTAAATTGCAGGCTTGACACTGTTTATAGAAAGAAAATCCTGAAGTGATATGAAAGGAGATGCTGAGAAGAAAAATGTACTTAGAAATGCCGAGGGACAACAAGTTTAAACATGTTTGGCGACCGTATTAAAGGCAGGAACCGTTTCCTTATAAAGGTTCCATTGCAGCCTATAAGTTAAGCTAAATTGCAGGTTTAGTGCTACTTATGGAAAGAAAAACCTGAAGTGATATGAGAAGATGCACTGAGGAGGAAAATTTACTGGCAAATGCTGGCACCTCTCAAACATGTTATTGCAGACTTTCCCCTGAGAATGGGTGCTGTGAACGAGGGAAGTGGATTATGAAAATAAATAATAAAACACATCCTTAAACATCCACGAAAATCAGATCAGTGATGCTCCCACTCTCCAAATCATCCCCAATGTAAGAAACAGTAGGCGTTAATGGAGAAAACTGCCTCCGCAACAGAAAGTACTCCTGTCACTCCGTGGAGAACTATTGGGATGCCCTCATTTTTATCAAGCACAAGCCACACCGCCCTTCAGCCAAACACTAATAAGCTGAGAAATTAACCACAGCTGGTCCATGTCTGGAAATACATTCCAATCAATTTACAAAGCACCTCTTTGAGGTGTGCCTCTGTGAAATATCAGATGATATTCTAAAAACATCTCATGACGTGCTGCACACCTTTTCAAGAGTATAGGTAATTACCAAAAGTGAGGACGCAAACAAATCTCTTACAGTACTTGATGAGTCCCCACCAGTTTGAACTGGTTCATGTGGAATGTACGGTTGATCTTGTCAAAAGCTGCTAACAGATCAAAAAGGAGAGAATGGCTTCCTCATCTCTGTCAAGAATTTACAAACAAGTCCTATGTAAATCCAGTCTGGCCTGGAGTGCCCACCTCCCATATCTAGAGCAAAACTGAACGCCACCCTGTATATTATTCACTTCCACATTTCTCAGCCAAGTCCAGTGAACACATCAGTCAATAATAGTTATAGCAATGTCATTAGGTAGCACACAGGATACTAGAAGACAACAGTTAGTCAAACCCTCAATTGCACCAGAAATTCTGTGCTACAAGCAACATTTGTGTATACTTAAATAGGCTACCCTAGGAATCGGAAGGTGGCAAATTCCTTGTGTGCCAAGATTGAGTGCACACCATCTTTTTTTCATAGTTTGAAACAATTTTGAAAAAACCTCAATTGTGAAGTTATGGCGTGCAGGCTTAATGCATGCTCTGCCCCACTAACATGATGCAAAATTTCAAAATTTACAGGTGCGCCATTGTGCACCAGATTCAAGCCGCACATAAGCTATGAAAGTCAAAAGACGACAAGTAATCCATTGTAATCCAATTTATTCCAATATTCTCCAATAGTTTTAAAGTACAAGTCAAACTTCAGCACTGCAGTAACAAGTGCACATTATTTTAAGTGCTGGAATGCCACATGTAGTGCCACGCTAAACCAGCATTAAGTATGGGGCCATCATGTATACCATAATTATACTTAAAACAGCAGGAGCCTTCTATTAAAAGTGTAACGGCGCATGGATAGTTATTCCCCAGGGCGCTACCACTCCTGCACTGTACTATTGGAAATGGAACAACAGTCACAAAACATGTCATTCTGAAAACATTGTACAGGTAATTCAGACGGATTATTGTGGTTTGTTGAAATTTATGTAGCGATTGATTGATTATTAGTCATGATAGCTATAATCAAGTTAGCAAATTTCCAACAGAGGCCCAAGCGGACTAAGGGCCATATGTATCAACATCCTGATTTGCGTTTCTCAAATAGCGATTTTTTAGAAATCGCTATTTGAGAATTGCAAATAGGGATGTATGTAAAAAATCACAATTTTTTATCGATTTCTTAATATTCCTGAATTGCGATTAGCAAATTGCGAATCGCAATTAAGGAATACTTTCCCATTAATTTCTATGGGCCAGGAGGCCCATAGGAATGAATGGGGAGTTATTCTCAATTTGCGATTTGCAATTTGAGAATAGCAAATTGAGAATAATTTCAAGGGTGCAGAGGTGTCAAAAGGACACCCTGATGCACCCCTGAAATAAGCATGGGTGGACATGTGGTGCACATACATGCCCTAAGAGCTTGTATGTGCTTCATATTGCACTTTAAAAGATACAAAAAAATGCATTTTTCAAAGAAATCGTAAACTACCACCAACTTGAAGTTGGTGGTAATATACGATTCCTTAAGGCCAAATTGCACTTTTTTGGTGCTTCTTACATTGCATTTAAGGAATCGCAAAATTTGCGATTCCTTAAATGCAATCGCAAAATAAGGAATCTCAAATTTAGCGATTCCTTATTTTGCCTTAATACATACCATTTGGCAACATTTGGCAACATTTGGCAAAATTGCATTCGCAAACGCCGAAATTCTGCGAATTTCGGCGTTTGCGAATGCAATTTTGCTTGATACATATGACCCTAAGTATGTTTCTTTTACTGGTCTTTGAAACTTGAACTCAACATGGATTCCAAATCACCATGGCAATACGTAGATCTGCACAATATCAAATAAAAAGGTTTTTAAAACTACATTTATACAGAAAGTATTTACATATATCGTATATGAATGAAGTAGGAACTGTTTTTTAATAATGAGAATAATCGAAATAGAGAATTAAATCAATTGATAATATTCCATACTAATGAACTATTTTATATTTTACATTTTTATGAACAAAGCTAAGAAGTTGGACTCTAGAAACTCACAGGGCTTTTTAAATCCTGCTGGAGCAGATAGGCATCTGTTCAGCTTGTTCAGACATCTGCTGAAATTCATAATGAGAAAACAAAAGACACACAATTGATGGATAGAATGCAGAACAAATCAAAACTTTCACCCCAGGTCAGGAGATCTGGCTTAAATCCATCATTCTTTTGCTCACCATGCCACCCCAGTTTAGACCTGGTCATATGCAAATCAGTCTTGACCCTGTGCCTCATGGGAACAGTCCAGACCGAACTGCCAAGCTAGGTCCTCGCTGGACGGGAAACAAGCATCCTAGGACTGGTTTCGGGGTTTCACCCCTCATCAGCCAGAATGGCTTAAATCTAGTGGAACAGTGAGCCCGGGACCCATGTCTGAGTATACCCGGCGCACTTGGGGCGAGAAAGCAAAAGGCACACAATTGATGGACGGAATACAGAACAAATCAAAACATTCACCCCCAGTCAAGAGATCTGTGTTAAATCCATCATTCTTTTGCTCACAATGCAACCCCAGTTTAGACCTGGCCATTTGAAAATCAGGCTTGACCCTGTGCCTCATGGGAACAGTTCAGACCAAACTGCCAAGTCAGGTCCTCCCTGGACCGGCAACAAGCATGCTAGGACTGGTTTTTGGGTTTCACCCCTCATCAGCCAGGATAGCTTGAAACCAGTGGAACAGTGAGCCCAAAACCCACACCTGGGTATACCCTGCTCACTTAGGGCAAGAAAGCAAGAGACACACAATTGATTAATGGAATGCAGAACAAATCAAAACTTTCACCCCCAGTCAAGAGATCTGGGTTAAATCCATCATTCTTTTGCTCACCATGCCACCCCAGTTTAGACCTGGTCATATGCAAATCAGTCTTGACCCTGTGCCTCATGGGAACAGTCCAGACTTAACTGCCAAGCTCGGTCCTCCCTGGATGGGAAACAAGCATCCTTGGACCGGTTTTAGGGTTTTACCCTTCATCAGCCAGAATTACTTGAATCCAGTGGAACAGTGAGCCCAGGACCCACATCTGGGTATAACCAGCTCACTTAGGGCAAGAAAGCAAAAGACACACAATTGATGGACAAATGCAGAACAAATCAAAACATTCACCCGCAGTCAAGAGATCTGGGTTAAATCCATCATTCTTCTGCTCACCATGCAACCCCAGTTTAGACCTGGCCATATGCAAATCAGTCATGACCCTGTGCCTCATGGGAACAGTCCAGACCGAACTGCTAAGCCAGGTCCTCCCTGGACCTGAAACAAGCATCCTAGGACCGTTTTCGGGGTTTCACCCCACATCAACCAAGATAGCTTGAATCCAGGGACCCACGTTTGGGATACCAGATGCACTTAGGGCGAGAAAGCAAAAGACACACAATTGATGGACGGGTATGCCCAGACGTAGGTCCCATGCTCTCCATGCCAGTGGAGTCCAGCTATCCTGGCTGATGAGGAGTGAAACCCCGAAACCGCTCCTAGGATGCTTTTTCCAGATCATTGCCTTACTCTGCATGAGGAAGCGCTAAATGGATGTTGCTGTGGGTGTTCCCACTTAACAGCCAAGGAATTTGACAAGACCCCAGATTTACAACATTTCATAAACCTGGGATAGCGCCCAAACCTTGTGCTTCGCTAGAGCAGACTTAACGAGGAGAAATGTTTACATTTCTCCTAGTTATTTCCTCTTCCCAGATTTCCTCTCACCATGGTGAAAGGGTGCCTGCATTGGCGCACAGCTGATATTTGTGCGCTGGCTGAAGGGACAGGAATGCACCGTATCTGGTGTAGAGCAGTACAGCAAGAAGCCTTGCAGCACAGCCCTATGCCAGTTTCTTGTAAATATGCCTCACTGTGTATAATGGCAAAAAAAGCCTCATTCTATGGGAGCTAGTTCTGTTGTTAGAGATTAGAAGAATACTTATAGCATGTCCTGTTATAATATTTGTCTTTAAAATTGACTCAAGCACAAATTGGCTTCATGTTTTAAGGGTATATAAGCCTTGATTGTGGTTTGCTGTTGACCATTTGTTAACGTGTTAGAGCCCAAAGGAAAGGTGAACTCATTTTCTTCTAATCTCAGTGGCGGCTGGTAGGGAACGGAGTGAGGAGCGGGGAGGCAGTATATATAAAAAAAACGTACCTTTTCCAACAGCCGCATTTCTCCCCTTCTCTGCTCTTCCAGACTCCAGTCCGGAAGAAGCTCCAGGAAGCACCCAGCACACAGGCTTTCCTGAGCCAATCACAAAACTGCAATGCAGCATTGTGATTGGTCTGAGCACTCTGGATTCGCACTCAGATCAGGAAAGGGAGCCTGGTCATATTCCCCACCAGGCTGTCCATTACAGCCTGGTGGGGAATATGCAAAGTGCCATGATGCTTGGCCAGCCGAAATGACCGGCCAAGCAGTCATGCGCACTTAGTGTGCACAGTCAACTCCTCCTCCCACCCTGAGCCACCAGCCCCACCGCGCCTTAACCCAGCCCGCAGCAACCAAAACTAAAACGATAATAACCTTGTTATTATCGTTTTATATTCTCATTTTCACTGCTCTAAGAGCAGTGGGGGAGGCACTCCTCTGCCTTAGTGGAGGAGCTGCCACTGTCTAATCTTTTATATGTAAAATAAAGTCAGGGCTCGATTTTCATTTATCAGAAAACCCGGACAGGTTTTACAATGTCAGTATTTTAATACATATGAAAACTCATCCATTGTTTTCTATTTATTGAGGGTGTCAAGAGAAACATTTTTAAGGGAGATTTAGTATCATGAAAAGAAAGGTTGCCATTTCATTACTCTCCATCACGTTATTGTAGTTTTGAAATACTGTTTCTCGTGCACTGTTTGTCACAGAAATGGACAAGAAGTCGATGTTGTTTTAAAGGGGTAGCCCATTAATAGATTGTTTAAGAGATATGACTGGTTTGGGGTTCTGGGTCCATTTAAAACCTCACATTTTCCTGAATAACTGTGAATTCATGTTGTATACCATATGATTTGCTGTAATCATATTATGAACCTATAAATATATTAGGGTAGACAGTGTCACGATGGTATGGTTCCGAAATGACTCACTTGACTTGTTTCAAGTTGGGACCAAATAATACCAAAAAAGAAGATTATGTTTCTTAACAAATGGCTTTAGAAGTAAAAGTGCCTTTCTGATAGGGTTAATCACCCCAGGTTTGAAAAAAGAGCATTGACCCCACATAGATAAAATGTTGGAAACTGAGGAACCACCAATGTTTATCCTAAACCTATCACAAGTTGGCCCTTGTGCCCCTCTTTACAGTTGAAAAAGCAACTGTGAATCGAGGCATGATTCATCCTGTGATGATAGGTCTAAATGTTGTGCACTGGTCCATCTTGATGGTGTGGGAATTTTACGTAAGAGAATTCTTCCAGCTGGCTATTACCAGTTACACCACCCTTAGGGGCATATTAGCAAGAAGCTCGTTAAAATTATCGCCGTTTTAGCGGCAGGAAACGTCCGCTAAAATGGCGATAATGGGCTTACTAATATGTGTCCTGCACATCTAACCTGGGCTTCTATTGGAATTCTATAACTTGTATTAGCAAACCCATTATCGCCGTTTTAGCTGCAGTTTCCTGCCGCTCAAAAGGCGATAATTTTACTGAGGTTCTTGCTAATATGCCCCTTAGTTTGGTCATTTTTCCCTTGCCTTGTGATTATAGATATTTTCTACTTTCAGGAATTTCATCACATCTCCCCAATACTTAATCAGCTATGTTGATTTCGATTTATGGGTGGATCAAATTCATAATATGCTGCAATATATACATGCAATCCATTCACAAAAGAATAAAATATACATTGCGAACCTTCTACATTTGTTTGATAGCCAACTTGGTCTCATCACTAAGAACTATCAGATACTGGAACTAGAAATCACTTACAGGCACTACAAAAATTTATGAAACTTACTCCTAGCCAACATGTGACCCTTCCTAAAATTCCTTCTTTCAAGAAGTCCTTAGAAATTCATGCTATCCGTCTCCACCAGAACTTTATCTAATGCAATACATCATATGCCATATACCTTTCTTATTCTTGTTTTCAACTCATTTGTAGCATGTTCTTGTTCTATTTAAAGTGCGTAACTACGTGTTAGGTAAAGTGGCGCTATAAGACCAGTTAAATAAAAAAATGAACTGAAGCAGGAGGAGCTTGCGATAAAGCCTAGATGAGGCTGGAGAACCTAATAAAAATATGAGGGAATGGTTACCTAGAATTCTCACGATATCGACTTACTTTTTTCATTTTTGTTTTCAGTGATGTAAAAATCTTATTTTCTTAATGCCACAAATGTTGGAAGATTTGACACTCTGACTATAAATTGTATTGTAAATGACTCTGAGAAATAATTCAGTTACTTACTGGTAATTTTAATTACTCCGGCTACCGTTTTTCTTGTGCCAGTACTTACCACATGTCCAACCTCCACTCAGGCACCAGATGGCTAAGCTGACCAACTCAGTAACACTGTAGAAGCAACCAAAAACCCTCCACTTTCATGCCTCTCCCACCAATAAGGATTTAAGAGACTGATTTCCCTCACACTTACTGTACATTCCAAAGCTTTAATAACAAGCATTTACAATGCAACGGTCTCGCCTTTACAAAAGTTAGAGCTATTGGCATTGTAGATGACAATTTTTTTATTTATGTGTTGGTTTTGAAAAAAGATAAATAAATGGCATTGTCATTTACAATGGCAATAGCTTAATCTCTCGCAAATGCCATACACAAACACACAGACCCATACAGAGCTCTACCCACAGAGCCACACACACACAGAGCGCCCCACACACACAGAGCGCCCCACACACACAGAGCGCCCCACACACACAGAGCGTCCCACACACACACAGAGCGCCCCACACACACACAGAGCTCCCCACACACACACAAAGCGCCCCACACACACACAAAGCGCCCCCACACACACAGAGCGCCCCACACACACACACAGAGCGCCCCACACACACACACAGAGCGCCCCACACACACACACAGCGCCCCACACACACACACAGAGCGCCCCACACACACACACAGAGCGCCCCACACACACACACAGAGCGCCCCACACACACACAGAGCGCCCCACACACACACAGAGTGCCCCACACACACACAGAGCGCCCCCCACACACACAGAGCGCCCCACACACACACAGAGCGCCCCACACACACACAGAGCCCCACACACACAGCGCCCGACGCACACACAGAGCGCCCCACACACACAGAGCGCCCCACACACACACAGAGCGCCCCACACACACACAGAGCCACACACACACACACAGAGCCCCTCACACACAGAGAGCCCCACACACACACAGAGCCCCACACACACACACAGCCACACAGCGCCCAACACACACACACAGCCACACAGAGCCCAACACACACAGAGCCCAACACACACAGAGCCCAACACACACACAGAGCCCAACACACACACAGAGCCCAACACACACACAGAGCCCAACACACACACAGAGCCCAACACACACACAGAGCCCAACACACACACAGAGCCCAACACACACACAGAGCCCAGCACACACACAGAGCCCAACACACACACAGAGCCCAACACACACAGAGCCCAACACAGACACACACACAGAGCCCAGACAGAGATCTGTGTGCGCACAGCCAGTCACTGGACTGCATAGTCATATGCAAAAAAACATAATTACCTCAAAGATGCAAGTTCTCAAAAGTGCAGGCAGTATGTACATATATATGGCCACTCCAGGTGTGAGAATCACAAGGTCAGGAGAGTAACCCTTGGGCTTAACCAAATATTTTATGGAAAACACGAAGTGCATCTAAAGTGCAAGTCACGATGAAGTTATAAATAGAAAATATTCCTTTCTAGATTGCACCTCTGCCAGATCCAATAGAACTCCAGTGATTACATCTGACCTTGGCAAGCTGGTGCTATGGTTATTTTTTAAATCTTTTTTTTTTTTACTGCCTTGATAGTCCAGAAAAATAAAAAGATGAAAAAAAAGAAAATATACCACAAGCTTAACAAGTGACAGTACAATTGCAACAACAAAATTATATTAAACAAATGTACCCTTTCATATAATTCTGATAGAACAGTGTCGTCCAAGTGCTCTCTAGCAGGCAAGGGTACTCGGAATAGGTACAGAATTTTATTTTTAGTTTTAATGCACATCACAGAAAATATGATTCTTATTTGCGCAAAAGAGGGCACTATGGACTTTGAATCTTTAGACCGGTTTAAACACCAAGTAGGAAATGCTGCAACTCATAGTGCCGACCTGTCCCCTAATGCTTTATGATGTAGTGTGAAGACACAAAACCTGAATGGTAGGGCTACAGCCCAATAAAAGAAGAGGGGAAATACAAGGCATATATGTATATATGTATGTATTTTTTAAGATGTTCTTTTATTACATGAGGCTTGTGTTGTGAACAATTTAAGCTGCCTCTATGCACTACCTAAAAAAGAAAATCTTTGTCAGGCACACACAAAGCGGACTACAACAGGCGCACACAACAGACAGCAGCTGAAATAAGACACTGGGCTGAGTCACAAAATACCCGGGGCTGCAGTATAGTGGGTATAGGAGAGAACGGGTGGGTGAAAGGCACGGGGGTTCCCAATACTGGTTAAGAAGTATGATAAATAACCAGTCTGGAGTGCTATGCAGAAGACAATGGGCCCGATTCACAGAACTAACTTAAGACAAAATCCTAAACGTACTACTTTTGGTATTGAAAGAAGTTAGGATTTTGTCTTAAGTCAGACTTAAGACAAAATTCTAACTTCTGTGAATACCAAAAGTAGTAAGTTTAGGATTTTGTCTTAAGTTAGTTCTGTGAATCGGGCCCAGTGTCAACTAAGCACTGTTGCAGCCTGCTTGTTTTCAAATATATATACAGATTTTATTTTTTTACAATTATCTGAGCACTCTCATTGGTCACCCAAGCTGAAAGGCAAGTAGTTCCAAAAGAATCAAAATTCTATGTATAAGATATAGTTCCTACTGATGGTTGCATGAAACAGAGTACGCAATGGTCCATTGTTAATATCGGACAGTTCCTTTAAGGATAATTCATTTATTGTAAAACTTGCTTGAAGCCAGCATGTTTTATTCAATTACAACTTCTTCAGGGCTGATTTAGTGTTTGTGTTCCCTCCCATCTATCCATATTTATGTGGATGATCTGATATGCTGCATTTATCGTATGTAAAAAAGAATATATAGGCAATTTGTTTTTGTTCAACCACCAGGAGGATCTGTTTATCATACATACAATTTTGATTCTTTTGTAGTTACCTTTCACATTGAGTGACCAATGAGAGTTGGGAGTTCATTTGTAACATTCATAGTGGGCAGCCAACATTGTGGTGTCTTGGAACAGGGGATTGTGGTGGCTGATCTCTTCTCTGGCTTGTGCACCAGTCTTCAAATACTGAATGTTTGGACTGCTGTTGGCAATAGTGAAATGTGCAGTCGTTTGTGCCTCTGATACTACAGTGCCCTGCTATCGCCATGGGCAGAGGGCAACGGGTCAGTGACACCGTGTTTCCCTGAGCAGAAGAACGCTCTTATCTCACCACTTATGTGAGTCACCTCTCGCTGCCCTGAGGCCGGCTGGCTAGACGCCGGCATCCTGGAGGAAGCGGCGGCGACGGCTGCTACTCGGGACTGTTTCGTCTGCACCTGAAGGGAGGCGCACTGATGTATACTTGTAGGAGGAGGCGATGCGCTACATAGCTTCTTAGCGCTCAAAGCTGCCCACACTGAATGCGATGCTAGCATTTTCTTACCATGGGGCACGGGGGGTGTTGCACAATCCCAGTGAGGTTGCGGGTGGCACGGGGGCTGCTGGAGTGGGGTACAGAGCAGCCGCACCATGTACAATTCCTTTTAGATGGACAGCCTTAATTCAGAACCTAGCTGGGGGGAGGGGGGACTAACATCGGGGGAAGGAAGGAGGGCACGCTGATCCGGGACAGGGACTGACTACTGAAGGGCATCGGCTAAAGGGACTGCTGAACAGGAGTGAGAATCGCAGATCGCCCATGATAGAACCAAGAGTTATTAATAACTCGGGGTAAAACCAAGGAGGACAAGGGAACCAGCAGGGCTAAAAAAGCCAGCTAAACCGGTATAGGAATACAGAGGACTGCTAACTCGGGACAGGAATACGGGGGCGGGTGGTGGGATAGGACTAGCAGAACTGCTAACCCAGGATATGAAAGAAGGAGACTGGTGACAGGGTTAGGTTTCAGAGGAGAAGCTAACCCGAGAAAAGGAAAAGGGTCTCATTACTCGGCATGGATAGAATTTAGAGAGTCAGCATGTTAATCCAAGATAAAACCTATGGCGCAGCTGTTAGCCGGGATAACACCATGAGGGTATATGTAACACGGAATAGAATGGAGTGTGAAGCCCCCCCATCTATGAACCGGAGCCGCACATTGGACACGGAAGACGCTGACGAGACTAAAATACACTCTATGCTGTGTCAGGTTAGGGGGAACTGCTAACTCGAGACAAGACCGGTCGCTGCTAGTCCGGGCTATATACATAAAAGCGTGGACTGATCCGTGATAGGACTGTAGAGGGCTTATAAATCGAGACCGGACTCACACCCGGTGTCTGCACCAGTCTCCAGACCCTGGGGAGAAGCCCCCCCCTTCCCACGGGCGCCCCTGTCCTCCCTCCTGAGCTGCCCCCTCCGCACCCACCATCTGCGTGGGGATGGCGCTCAGCAGGCCCCTCATGGTTGCGTCTCCTCCGCACTCTACTCGCTGCTTTACCGGCGGCTGCTCTAGAGCTACGTACACCCAGCACAGCCGGAAGTGCGGCCCGGAAATGAACCACAGGACCAGCGTCCACTTCCGGCCGGCTCGGGTGCCACCTTGAATGGGACTGCTTCCTGCAAGGGTCGAGCATGGCCAAACCTACCTCTTGAACCCGCTGTCTCGGGGTAACAAGAAAAAAACAACAATAAGCTCCATGAAAAAAAAATGGCGGCGCAAACATCCTGGGAAAGAAAAACAAGAACAAGAGCTGCTCAAACATAAAACATCTCCCGGGAACGGAGACATGGACAGCGGCATGACGAAAAAAGGGGCGGGACTTTGGCTAGCCTCCATTTATGGAGCTAGCCAATGGAAGAGAGGGGGGACAAAGCCCCACACTGTACATCAAAAGATTTCGCCTGAGCGAGCACTGCTGTGCAGTGCTATGGCCAGGCGAAACCTAAAACAAGCATTTACAATGCAATGGTCTCGGCATTATTAAAGGTAGAGCTATTGGCATTGCTCATGACTTTTTTTAAATCATAAATAAATAGCATTGTCATTTACATTGCCAATAGCTTAATCGTTAAATAAATGGCATTGCACTCACAATCTGCACTCTGCACTCTGAATCTGCACTCTGCACTCTGAATCTGCACTCTGAATCTGCACTCTGCACTCTAAATCTGCACTCTGAATCTGCACTCTGAATCTGCACTCTGCACTCTGAATCTGCACTCTGCACTCTGAATCTGCACTCTGCACTCTGAATCTGCACTCGCACTCGGCACTCTGAATCTGCACTCGCACTCTGAATCTGCACTCGCACTCTGAATCTGCACTCGCACCCTGCACTCTGAATCTGCACTCGCACTTTGACTCTGCACTCGCACTCTGAATCTGCACTCGCACTCTGAATCTGCACTCTGCACTCTGAATCTGCACTCTGAATCTGCACTCTGCACTCTGAATCTGCACTCTGAATCTGCACTCTGAATCTGCACTCTGCACTCTGAATCTGCACTCTGCACTCTGAATCTGCACTCTGCACTCTGAATCTGCACTCGCACTCGGCACTCTGAATCTGCACTCGCACTCTGAATCTGCACTCGCACTCTGAATCTGCACTCGCACTCTGCACTCTGAATCTGCACTCGCACTCTGACTCTGCACTCGCACTCTGAATCTGCACTCGCACTCTGAATCTGCACTCGCACTCTGAATCTGCACTCACACTCTGAATCTGAACTCACACTCTGAATCTGCACTCACACTCTGAATCTGCACTCTGAATCTGCACTCTGCACTCACTCTGAATCTTCACTTGCACTCTGCACTCACTCTGAATCTGCACTCGCACTCTGCACTCACTCTGAATCTGCACTCGCACTCTGCACTCTGAATCTGCACTCACACTCTGAATCTGCACTCACACTCTGAATCTGCACTCACACTCTGAATCTGCACTCTGCACTCTGAATCTGCACTCTGAATCTGCACTCTGCACTCACACTCTGAATCTGCACTCTGAATCTGCACTCGCACTCTGCACTCTGAATCTGCACTCACACTCTGAATCTGCACTCGCACTCTGCACTCTGAATCTGCACTCACACTCTGAATCTGCACTCACACTCTGAATCTGCACTCACACTCTGAATCTGCACTCTGAATCTGCACTCACACTCTGAATCTGCACTCTGAATCTGCACTCGCACTCTGCACTCTGAATCTGCACTTGCACTCGCACTCTGAATCTGCACTCACACTCTGCACTCACACACTGCACTCACACACTGCACTCACACTCTGCACTCACACTCTGCACTCACACTCTGCACTCACACTCTGCACTCACACTCTGAATCTGCACTCTGAATCTGCACTCTGCACTCACACTCTGAATCTGCACTCTAACTGACTGACCTCTGCATTAACACCCCCTCGGCGAGGGTTGCCCGGGAAACAAAGCTTCCTGTGCGTAATCCAACATTATCGAGCTCTTTATCCCGCATGTGACCTCTTAATTACTTGCTAAATTAGAATGGTTTTCTGAAAATCACAGGCGAGGTGATGTGAGCTTACAGAGCTGGTCAAGCTACGATGACACTAAATTCACAAGGAATTCACTCGACATGATCCCTGCAGGCGCCCCTTTCAGAGGGAAGACAGCCTGTCCCAGTGGGCGCGGCGTGTCCTGATAATTGTAGAGGGGGCCATAGACTATGTAGCTGTGCCCAGTGATCCAGCCGATGTCTGCAACACAACCAAACACATCTCCATCGTGGTAATCGAAGACATACTTATAGGCCAGTGCCAGGCGGGCAACTAGAGCCAAATTTCGGGGGGGGGGGGGGGGCTGAAAAATATTTCGGGGGGGGGGCTAATTCTTCTAACCACAGAGTGGCTGTAAGAATGGGTGAACACAACAAAAGCCTCATTTACAATGAATGGTCTTTTAAAGACCTGTTAAGTTCTTGCGCGCCTGGAGCGCTGTGTGCAGCAGGTCGCCAGCCTAAGTGTGAACCAGACCCTTGGGCTTCCCAGGCCTCCCCGATGTGTATAGCAGGAACTGCACGTCCTCACTCTCCATGGCAACCGGAGCACATGTTATGTCCTCCTTCATCATTTCCTCTTCCAGGGAAACGTCCAACTTTGACATTGGCACCTTAAGATCCGTCCCCATGGCCACCAGCACCCGCTTCACCAACGGGCAGAGCTTCACTGCCTCATCCACAGTCTTCTTCAGTTCTGCGATCTTCCCACCTCGCAGGCCCGGATTCACAGTGACCACCTGCTGAGACTCAGCATCCCGGATTCTGTCTGCCAAGGCCTCAGCGCTGAACCCTGCAAAGACCACATTGTGGATGGCCCCAATTCTGGCACATGCCAGCATGGTGGCCACTGCCAGCGGACATGAAGGCATGTAGATGGTGACTCGGCCCCTTCCTGATGCCGTGTCGCTTCAGAGTATTTCCCAGTTGACATGTCATCTCCAGCAGCTCTCTGTATGAAATATGCTCCTCGTTGCCGGGTTCATCCTTTTCCCAAATCAGGGCTACTTTATCTGGAGACGAGTGGACTGTGTCGGTCCAGGCAGTTTACTGACACATTCAGCTGCCTCCCTGGGAACCATTTCACCTGGCCCCCGCTAAGGTCCCCCTCCAGTACAGTCTGGAAAGGGTGTAGTCACATCAGCCAGCTTCTGGCTAGGGCCCCCCAAAATGTCCCGGCCTTCTCCACCGACATCCTGTACAGACTCAGGGGGTCCACCACCACTTCCGGGAAGGAGGCCAGGCATGCTGGTGGATTGTAGCGCCCAGCCTCCACATAGCGCTTACAAACTAAGTAGGTCAAAGCTCTAGTCTAGACTCCTATTTATAAAGTTATGTAGCTCTCCACAACTACACAAACTGGCACCAGGGCTGAGCACACAAAGCAGCATGTTGAAGACACCATACTATAATTTTCCGCCCCTACCTCCACAAAAAAACTGTTTACCGTTCTTCAATTATACACTTGAAAATTAACAGCGACATAAATATGAACCTTTTTTGTGCCATCCTCGGTGCTTGGAGGTTATTGGCAGTCACCTCAGGTATGTATGCCAGGGCCCACTCGGGCTTCTAAGCCGGACAGGACCAGCAGGGCCCGGCTAGAGACACACCAGGTCCAGCGGAGAGTTCATCGCTCAACAACTTCAGAGGCCCAACGATGCCACTTGTAGGTAACAGCACAGCATCTTTATAGCACTTAGAATGGCCTGAAGGTCGGTGGAAGACGCTATGAGAAAAGGTAAAGACGTCAGATCGTGCTGGTATCCGTAACCCATGGACACAGACCGACGGTAGGATGACGGTCTATGCATCACAGATTGAGGCAAAATGTAATATGAAAGGGCTGTGTGGGTGCCTAGAGAGACCATTGGAAGGGTGTTACTACTAGCCCCACATTACACAGAGCAACAACCTGAGCCCCTCCGACCCTGTGCATAGATGTAGGGGGCATGTGGAGACAAACTACGGCGTTTCATATATACGGACTACAAAGCCCGGGTTTTACCTGGCACTGAACAGCAGACGTTTATTGTTACCTGCCTCAATGGTACTTATTTTACACCATACTTGATGCAGTCACGTCACTATGCTGATAAAAAGACTGGAATAAATCATCGCGGGTGCAACGCTGTAACTCCTTATCGCGTGTCCAAGGCCGAGAGAGGCTAAGAGTAGTGCTGTTTCACTGACACCGGTACTGCACGTCGGTGGTTGAGTGTGAGTCAGTGATCTGCTGACGTCACGGGTGTTTTGGAACGCGGCTCCTCCGTACACATTGCTCACTGCCCGGTATCACTGCTCTGAGGTCTCGTGGCTCACTATCGCCTTCTGCCAGGCGCTCTTCCGGGCCCAGTGCGCTCTAAGGTAAAGTGTACACTCCGCAGTCTGCCCGAGTTGCATTCCGTGCAGCATGGGACACCACTCATAAATGAAAGCATGATACAAGTAGGATTTTCCTCCCGAACACACAGCGTAACTCTTTTAAGTAATTTAAAGCCAAGCCTCTGATTCAGCTTCCGCCTTCAGTCTAAGTGAGACATCGAGAGAGCCCGGAGCCTGAGGCGCGGTGGTGACAAAGTGCCGGCCAGCACGCACTGCCCCGAGCCTCCTCCGGGACTCGGACTGCGGCCTCCTTACTTGGTGGTAATAGAGAGCGTCCCGTCTGCCCCACTTTAAATTTTTTATCTGAAGTGCTTCAAAGACTCATCAAGGGACGTTACCGCTATATAAAAACAAGCCGGGGAAGAGAGTAAATGCTTACCGGTCATATGAAGTCCCGGCAACAAAAAACGCCCAGAAAGGCATGACGACAAAAGGGGCGGGACTTAAAAAAAGACCCAGAAACGCCCACGAATCGCGTCGTGACGGGGAAAGAGTGATGGACAACCATGTCTTCCAATGGCTAGCCTCCATTTATGGAGCTAGCCAATGGAAGAAGGGGCGGGTTCAAGTCCCCAATACTGAGATAACATTAAATTTCGCCTGGTGAACGCTGCTCCGCAGCGAACGCCAGGCGAAACCTAAAAATGGGAATCCAGATTGTGTGAAAGGGCATCAGGATGGAGAGCAGTAAGTATTGGTACAAGAAAAAGTGTATGCAGAGTAATGAAGATTACTGGAAAGTAATTGAATCATTACCTCCTCAATTAATTTTCTTGTACTAATACTTACTGTATGAGGATACATCAGAGCATCTTACTCGCAACCTGATTCCCCCAAATAACAGACATACGGCCTGATTTAGATCTTACTCAACAAGCACAAGGGAAAACCCTATTCACAGAGAAACAGGGTACGTATTATATATCAATAAACAACGATTCTTGTGGAAACATTGGTTGGTTACATGGGTAATTAAAATGCAAAATGGCAATGTGTTTGGGTCAAGCGGATTTCAGACAAAGAGGTAGCCGAGTACATTGTCCTTGTATATTTTCATAAAACGTTTTTTTTATATAGCAATTATTTGTTTATTTATTATTGTTCTGTTACGGATGTCCCTATACCATTAGGTCCTGAAGAGGCCCTATATTGTTTGAAGGGTCGAAACGCTGTCGACTTTGAACGAAAACGAATCATTATACCAGCACTAATTATTGTTTACAGTGTTGGAAGAAACTGTTGAAAATATTAATGATCCTTTTTCAAGAATAATGGAAACCATGTTGTAACTGTCACAAATGTCATCACATTTATTTTTTTAGGTTCCAATTTTGCACAGGGGACACTATGCACCAATCCTTTTGTACATGAAATATTGTTTTTTTCAAATAATCTATATATATATATATAAAACCAAAGTATGTCCGTTTGTCCTTTATGCATTACTACACCATTCATCCGATCTGCATGAAACTTTGGGAAGTTGTTGAGTACACTCCCGCGAAGGTTTCTGGCTAAAAAAAATAAATGAATAAAAAACAAAATAAAAAAAATAAAAATTTTAAAAGTTGTTGAGTACACTCCCACGAAGGTTTCTGGCAAACAAAAAAAATGTGTTAAATATAGGCCCCCCCGGCCACCCAGGGCCCTCATAATCTTTCCAATACAGAACTTTTACCGTTTCTGGTGCGACTCGCTTTTGCAATGACCATCAACAAAGCACAAGGACAATCCCTGCAAGTGTGTGGACTAGATTTGGAGAATCCGTGCTTCTCACATGGACAACTGTATGTGGTCAGCTCACGCGTCGGAAAACCTTCTGATTTATTCGTGTACGTACCAGACGGGAAAACAAAAAATAACATGTATCCACAGCACTCGAATAAATAAACAGAATTAAAATAATACTTTAAAATGTTTTCCATATTAAAATGAATAAGTTTCAATAAAAATGACACAATGTAAATTGAATGTTATCATAACAAGTTTCCTTAAATTTGCTTTCTTCTGAGATCGCAGCAACGCGCGACGGGTAAGCTAGTTGCTGTATATAAAAAAACGTTTTATGAAAAAATACAAGGACAATGTACTTGTGTACTTGGCTACCTCTTTGTCTGAAATCCGCTTGACCCAAACACATTGCCATTGTGCATTTTAATTACCCATGTAACCGCTGATTTAGATCTTGGCGGATGGGTTATTCTGTAACAACCGTGACGGATATCATGTCTGCCGAAATATAAATCCCATTATATCCTATGTAATAACCCTTCTGCCAATATCTAAATCAGGGACGTAGTTTCCAAAATAGTGCAAACTAAATATTTATTGAAAGAAAGGAGATCAGTTATTGTCTGCTAAGACTCTGGATCAAAAATTCATGAATTGAATAGTGTTCATATCCAACCTGTAATGGGAATCAAAAATAGATGGAGTAGCTCAAGTTGCAGCTTTCAACATGTCAAAAACTGAAGCTTCACCAGCCTCTGCCCAGGAGGCGGCCATTCCTCAAGTAAATCTATCTTGTATTCTACCTGGTAAAATAGTATCCTGAGAATCATAAGCAATAGAAATCAGTGTCTTAAGCCATCTACTTAAAGTCTGACCAGAAGTCCTTTGACCATGATGAAAAACACAAAAATGTACAAACAGATTTTCACATTGTCTAAATCATGTGTTCTGAAAATATAAATTTTCAGAGCTCTTAACACATCCAGTGTATGTAAAGACTCTTCTTCAGGAGTAGTAGAAGCTGGAAAAAAAGGGCTAAAGTATTTCCTGATCATGATGAAATGAAGACACAACCTTTGAACAAAAGCCTGGTTCTAATTTAAGAACCAATCTATCAGAATGTTTTTTTTAGATAGGGGAGTTTAATAGATATAGAACTTAACTCTCCAAGTCTGTGGTAAATAAATAAATAATACCCTATTTTTGAATGTATAAATGAATAACAAATAGCTCAATAAATAAGAGTCAAGATTCGAGGTAGTAGGAGTTTCGCAGGTTTATTACAGCATAAAGGACAGGAACAGGACAACCTGCATAGGAATAGGATGGCAGGGCCCAGCAGCGCTGCCGGGGTCAGGATCGGGACAAGGGAATAACTTTTTAATAACAGTGCATGAGCATATATACATAACGCAAACACATAGCATTACATTGCAATAGGCGTAGCAGTGGGTGGAGCAAAAGGCGTGACGCGTAGCAGTCGCGAAAGATAAGGGTGAAAGTGGGTGTAACAGGGCGTATACATAGACATGTGATGCAAACGTAACAGAATATGTCATGAATGGGGCGGAAACATGGAGGGGGCTACCTAAGGAGCCGGGACCTCTAACCTGGTGGTGCGCGCAAGCTGGCAATGACGTATCACTAGGAGAAGCTGGGGGCTATGAACTCTGTGCTAGGAGCAGAGACTGAAGTCTGGAGAGTCAGGGCGACATGTACCTAAGCAGTATCTAGTATCTGATGTTTAGAGAACATGTTGATATAAACTAGAAGTCAGGAGGGGAAAGGCTAACTTGATTCTAAGACTGGACCATGCATTATTCTACATGTAGTGCGTGATGAAGAATATTAAATGACCATTAAATACAGTATTTCTCTTACATGGAGCCGGAAAGGCTAGACAATGACGGAAACTATTGATGCAGTTCAGTAGCTTAGGAATGCAGAGAAGGAGGACTGAACTGATAACTGGAATCATAACATATTCTTGGCAGACTCAGAGGCAGAGCCAGGGTGAGCCGGGCACTGCGAGGCAGGAAGTAAGTGAAGGGTCGAGGATACAGGTGGGGGCTGTATCGCTCCTCAGCGAGGTTTCAGGAGACAGGAGCTGAATCTGGTGTCCAGGCCCTTTTGAGGCCTAGAAACGGGGACTTTACAATGAAATAACGTGCACACTGAGAGACGTGGCAACGTAGCTTTACATAGGCCTGATATTCGTAGTATTCACGAGGACTGGAAACTGACATACTAGAGGTGGACACAACTATAATTGCGTCTTGAATCGAACATAGGGAATACATATGCATATTAATCATGCACACATAACATATGATGGATGACACGTAGGGACACAGAACATGGCAGAATTTACTTTTCCACATTCCCTCCTTGTCACTACGTTTCCATCAGGAAACATCAATATTTATGATACCATCTATCATTTCATACAGTATCATTTGCTCGTCTCGAATTATCCTGGAACGGGATTTAGAACGGGGCTTGGGACTAGGAATACAAGAGGTAGCACAAATGCCGCAAATCGCAGGGCCACATTGTATACAGAGACAGCAGCTGAATATGATCGCTACTGCAATACCTAGAAAGGACAAGACTTTCCATCCCCATGCGGAAATTATATTCCAGAACCAACCGGACCATGTCCAGGTGCCTGGATCTTGGTGTAACAGATGGGCAATTTTATGGAGTCTGGTTATAGCTGAATAAACAGACGGCGCGTTATTTGGAATGAAAATGCAGCAACTAGATCCGATGACTCTACAGGCCCCGCCCCTATCGGCCAGTATGACGTCAAGGACGAGACGATTCTGCAAAACGACAAATCTCATAGCAGATTGCTCTTCGGTTAAGTTACCTAGAGCAGAGGCAGTCTCATTTACTACAGCTTCGAGGGTTCTTGTTAACCTACGGATCAGTTTACTATTCTGGATAGGTCCTATAAAGAAGAAGAAACCTCTATTGAAATCTGTATATTGTTCTAGAACAGTTTCAGTATAATCGACAATTGGGGACTCCCTTCTATGTCTAATGTGTACTAGATGTGTGTTTCTGTGATAATCAGATGGGGCTAGGAAAACAGGTGGCAGTAGGAAGGCAATGTAGCAGGTTCCCTCCCAATCGAGGGGCAGACGAACATATGCAGTTTGACCACAAATAAAATAAGAATGACGTGAAGCTTTGAAAATAGATTTCCCACTGTCACTATACTTGACAATAATAGTACAATCACTATGTCCTACATGTACAGAACCATAATTTCGGACACATAATTCGCCTTTGACTGGTAATACTGAAATAGCAGGTAAGTCTGGAGTAGTATCAGACTGAACATTCAGGACCATGAAATTCGAAGAATAGTTACCTAAATTATACACTTCATTTTCTAGATCTAAACCTGTTCTGTGGGGGAGACCTTGCTTGTCTGGGAAACATGTACTGTTAAGAAAAGACATATCTGTTGAGGATGACGTTAACGTGGACCATGCTCCACACGAACCATTATGTGAAAATGGATAAGGAAAAAGTGGCAGAACTCCCTTCGGTGTCTGGAAAGGGGGGAGTCGACCACACACCCAACAATTAGTGGCATTGCTGGTCTGGTGTGAGTAATGTAACATGCGGATAAAGGAATTATTTCGCATAGCGAGGCGGTAAGAGAGTTCATGGGGAGGTAGGTCACTAAACATGTGCTCTACAGTAGCATTAGAAGACATATTTACATGAGGAACTGGAAGATACAGGTAAAATGCATAACTGGTGCAGGAAATCATAATGCTGAGAAATAATATGAAACTTAGAAAAACGATACATCGGATTGAGTTTTGACTGACTCTCTCACTATGGGGGTCTATTTTATACATGTCAGAAACAGTCTAACCGTTTCACCTAGGGGAGGACTTAGACAATCAAACTGACTGACTTATTTTACTAGACCGGAGTTTTAACTTATACTCCTGTTGCGGAGTTTTCTCTAACAGGGGGGGTGTAGTAACATTGTCTTTTGCGGGACAGTCCTTAAAATTGGTGCTTTGGCAATCCTTCAAATCCTGGGAAATGTTCTTTAAGACGGGTTTCAGTCCATAAAACTTTTTTATATGAGAAAGGTGCACCCAGCCTTTGCGACCTTCCAACTTCACGGCTGTACGGGTGGTGAGGAGGACCTGTCGGGGCTCCTTCCAGCGAGGCTCCAGCGGACTTGATCTGTCAAAATTCCTCACCAACACCATGGATCCTGGAACGATTTCATGCGGTGCCACCTCGGTATTGTCTGGAAATGCGGCGGCAACCTGTGAACGACATGAGTTGAGGGCAGACATCAAGGAAGCTAGGTAATCTGTCAGCATATTACTTGAAACATCGGTAATACTTCGGGGTCTAGGAGTACCCCACATATTTGGGGGGCGGCCGAATACGACCTCATACGGGGACAGACCTGATCTGGAATGTGCGACCATGCGCATATAAAATAAAGCAACTGGTAGAGCTACCAGCCAGTCCACACCTTTTTCTTTGCATACTTTGGCGATACGGATTTTCAGAGTCTGATTATGTCTCTCTACGAGACCGGCTGCTTCAGGATGGCGTACACAATGAAACTTCCACTGGTACCCTAACAACAGGGAAACGTGCTTCATGAGTTCAGATGAGAATGGCTGACCGTTATCAGAATATACGACTCTAGGGAGTCCATAACGGGGGAAGAACTCGCGAACCAACTGCTTGGCAGTGGTCACGGCTGTGTAATCTGGGACTGGATATGCTTCTGTCCACCTGGACAAAGCGCATACAACTACAAGGACATACTTGAAACCTCGACATCGCTCCATCTGAATATAATCCATCTGGAGGACTTCAAAAGGGTGGTCAGGGGGCTGGAATCCACCTTGTTCCACCGGGACACTTTTACCTGGATTAAACTGACAACATATCATACAGGTACGGACTTTCTGCTTGGCTGCAGCTCGTAAATGCTTGTTGAACCAAATGTTCTGGATACTGTCTAACATAGCTTTTTCTCCTAAATGTGCTGGACTATGTGCGGTATTAATAATGACTTGAACCATAGAGTCGGGGAGAAACCATGTGGCTCTACCCTTCGTTAACCATCCTTGATCTGTCTGGACCCCTCCTTGTTCGGACCATTTCTTGATTTCTTCGGGAGTAGCATGTAACTGGATATCTATGACATCTTGTGTAGGGTCCTTAACTGTCATGCATGTAATCGGATCTGGAGTGTGTGTCATGTTAACTGGAATGTCTAGAGTCTGTGCTGTAAGCTTGGCTGTGCGATCTGCTAGATCATTACCTTGGGAAATAATGTCAGTAACTTTCGTATGTGCTTTGCATTTCATGATAGCGATAGATGTCGGTAAGTGTATGGCATCTAACAGAGCTTGAATAAGGAGACCATGCTGAATCTTGGTTCCATGAGAAGTCATGAAACCTCTCTCCTGCCAGAGCACTCCGAAGTCGTGTACGACTCCAAATGCGTATCGTGAATCCGTGTAGACATTAACTTTCAAGTTCTTGGCGTGTATGCAGGCTTGTGTCAGAGCAACTAGCTCTGCTGCTTGAGCGGACAGGGTGTCAATACGGTGTGTCTCAATAACTTCAGTGTCAGTAGTCACTGCATATGCGGCGACTAGTTCTCCTGTACCAGTTCTCATGCATGAACCATCCACATAAAGTGTCAGGTCGGGATCTGGTAACGGAGTATCTGTCAGATCTTGTCTTGGCTTTGTCGTAATGTTAACTACTTCCACGCAATCATGTGTGGCTGGATTTGAATTAACTGATGGTAACAGTGTAGCAGGATTAAGGATGTTGCAGCGTCTGATTTCTATGTGTGGCTGGAATAATGTCAATTCATAACCTGTTAAACGTGCAATTGTCAAGTGCTGAGTTTGTGTTCGGTTCAAAAGAACTTCCACAGAGTGTGGAACCTGTACTGTCAGGAAATGTCCTAAGACTATGGAATCACTTTGCCTGATAGCTAGTGCTGTGGCTGCAACTGACTTGAGGCACGCAGGCAGAGCCTGGGCTACAGGATCTAATGTGCTCGAAAAATAAGCACATGGCTTGTATTGTCCTGCTTGATCTTGTGTGAGAACAGATAATGCTGTACCTTCGCGTTCAGTAACGAAAAGTGTAAAAGGCTTACTGTAGTTCGGTGTCGCTAGAACTGGAGCTTGGCATAAAGCTTTCTTTAACTCATTGAAACTAAGTGTATGTTCAGATGTCCAAGGGAGAACAGTCGATACGGCTGCCTCCTGTGTCGTTAACTGTATCAGTGGTTTGGCTAGAAATGCATACTGAGGAATCCATTGTCTGCAATAAGAAGTAAGGCCAATAAAAGCACGTACCTCCTTCTGGGTCTTGGGCTGAGGAAGACTCGCTATTAACTGGATACGGTCTGGTGTCAACTGCCTACCCCTCTTGGACAGTAAGTGTCCTAAGTAGACCACTTGCTGGACACAGAATTGAAGCTTAGAAGGGGACACCTTGTGCCCCATCTCGGCTAGGAAATACAAGACTGTAAGGGATGCTTGCTCGCAAGCACGTTCAGAACGGGCTGTGATCAGGAGATCATCGACATACTGGAGCAGGGCAGTGTCAGTTGGCATGTGAATGTTGTCTAGTTGTCTCTTAAGTGCTTGACTGTAAATACTAGGACTTTCTGTGAAACCTTGAGGAGCTCGTGTGAACTTATAGCTCCTTCCATTTAAACAAAATCCGAAAAGGAACTGGCTGTCTGGATGAATGGGAACACTAAAAAACGCGTTCTTGAGGTCGATTACAGTAAAGAACGTGGCTTCGGAATCAATGGCTGTTAATAGGGAAGAGATGTCTGGGACAACTGGGTACTGAGGAATAATACACTTGTTAAGCTCTCGTAGGTCAATCACTAATCGATATACTGGGGGTGCATTTGGATCAGTACGTTTCATGACTGGAATGATCGGAGAATTACATACATTGGAGTCAGTTTCTACAACCACTCCTTGAGCCATGAGCTCGTCAATAATTTTGGATAAGGCTGCTACAGCCTCAGGTGGCAATCTGTACTGTCTGATTCGTGGTAACACTACACCTGGCTTGAGAGTCACACGATAGGGTGTGATTTGCATATAACCTACATCAGTTGGACCTTGCGCCCATAGATGCTGCGGAACATTAGACAATCTGGGATCAAAATCTCGTAATACATAGTGACCCTTAAAGTCACGTAGGAACAATCGTATTCCCTCTGGGGAACAGCATATAACTGCACCTAACTCTTTCAGTGTCTTAATGCCTAATAAGTTTTCTGGACATGACTTAGTAAGTAACAGATCAGTAGTGCGGGACAATGGACCTACTTCTAGAGAAACTGGCTTTGAGATCTCATTTACGATAGGCTTTCCTGAAAATCCAAGGGAAACATTTCTTGAGCCTGAGAGCGGAGCCCCTGGAACTTCGGCGTGACTAATTGTGGTCCTACTTGCCCCTGTATCAATCAAAAACTTTCTGTCTTTCCCTAATACTTGACTATGAACATAGGGACCTTCTTGATCTACAGGTATCTCGATGAGAGGCAAGCCTACCTCCCTCTCTAGGCTGTTTCATGAATACTGTTGGTACTCTGGATACTCAGACTGTGCATACTGGTACATCTGCTGTGTGACATGCTGTGTTGCAGCGATAGGCTGCGGTGCTGTAACTGTCTGTGGTGCATTCTGTAACTGAGGAGTCTGTGAAACTTGTTCTTGTCTAGGCGGACGTGGTCTTTCTTTAGTCTTACCAGTAGCTATGTTGTGTTTCAGAACTGCACACTCGTTTATAAAATGACCTGGCTGTTTACAATAATTGCAATTCCCTTTAACGGGAGCTGCAGGATGACTGGCTTGATTCGGACCCCTCTTCTGACTGTCTTGAGGAACAGATTGTGCAACTAGTACTTTCATTTTCGTGTCTTTCATACGTTTTCTTTCATGTTCTTGCTCTTCTCTGATTCTATTCTGGTGGTATTGGAGCATCTGCAACATCTGGGACGGGGTATTAGCTTGCCAGGTACTTTCGACTTTCAGAACTCGATTTTTAATTGGTGAACTTGAATTCTCGACTAATTTAGTAACAAAAAGGTGAGGGTATGACTCACTACTTGTCTTGAGGCCACTGTTGATGCTAAAACATTTCTCGAATCTAGAATAAAAATCACTAATATCTTCGTCTTGTTTCTGTTTACAGGCTGAGATTGCATCCCAGTCTTCCTTTTTAGTTGTTAATAATCTGGGTAAAACTTGAATCAATAATTCAGGTAATTCTTTACATTTATCTCCGAGACCGGTACCTGGTACTCGTATCTTATCTTCAGCTTCTAGGACTGCCCAATCGATCTTTTTCTCTCCCACCTCCCAGTCTTTTTCCTTGAGCTTTTCATACACCCCTGCGGGCAGCAGAACCTTTAACATTTTAATTATATCTGGATACGTGTATTCTCCCATACGGAGCATGTCTTTTAATTCTCTATGGAACCCTGCTGGATCTTTATCATGACAGGGAATTAATTTCTTCATCTCCAGAAGTTCCATCTTTGTGATCGGAGTGTATACAAACACTCGCTGCATTTCGCCACCCGTTCCTCTAACTGGGTGGACTTCTCGTAACGGATTCTGTCTGTCTATGTAAAATGGCTTACTTTCTGGGGGTGAGGCATGAACAAAATGCGGGTTCAGAAACGTTCTATATTTGTGGCGCTGTTCTAGAATGACACTAATTAAATCGGTACCTAGACCTCTCCATCTATACTGGAGTAACTCGTTCAGGATATCATGTAACGGACCTGGATCAGAATGTTGACCCTCATACAGAGTAATGAGGTGCTGAATCATATACATACCCACCAGTCGTTGCTCGGCTGGGGGCATTTTCAGAAACATTTGTGCCACTATTTCGTCTGGAAAAGTGGTAGAATCAGTAATCCATCGGACTGCTGATCGGGCTAGTTCTTGTTCATGCATGGTACTTAACTCACTGTAACCGATTCGTGATTTCAGAATGTGATCGGTAGCTTGAAATACTTGTTCTAGAGAACCTTGGTCTGGTACTGGATGATGAAAAATAGACTTGTGTTCTAGGCGTAAATGGCGATCTGGAAATCTAGGTTGTCCTACATACGCTATTCTGGCGGAATTCTCGTCGTCTAACTCTTCAGTATCAGAGTTACTTTCTTTCTCGTTTACTTGTGCTGCTTTACGTTGTTCGTGTAACTTTATTATTTCTTTACGGATTTTCTTGTACATACTCTCCATAGCACCGATAGTCTTGTGCTTACCCTCGGCTATACTATTACTCCACTTCATCAGGGCTTTCATTTCGGCCTGATTTTTGGACGGGTAATCTTGTTCTCTTATTAGACAATTAATCAGAAACTTTAATATCATGAGCTGGGTCTCAGCTTTCCTTTGGGACATGACATCACTAATACTTTCTGGATCTTCCCCTGTACGGATGAAACGATATATTCTGTCTAGATCTTCCTTCATATCTGGTAGGGTGACTAGATACTCGGCCACATTTCTTACGCGTAATGAATATAAAACCATATCATCTTCGCCTGGGACTGGGTCATAGCAGCATTCGGCAAGGGATTTTCTTATTTCTGCAACAGACAGTCTGGGCGTACGTTGTGACGCTTGCATATGTAATTCGGCTGCCGTTAAACGCTTATGTGGCGGCGGGGTTCGAGGAGGACCTCCTCCTGCGGCCCCTAGACTAGAATCATCAACTGATGCTTTTCGTCCTGGCAGGGTGGGAAATTGGAATGCGGGCTGGACTTGTATGGCGGGCTGGACCGGGGGGACCGTAGCAGGTGCTGCAAAGGGTGCCCCGGTGTCTGGAGGAACGGGAAGTGCCTGATTTACAGGGACTGGTGGAGCGGGAACAGGATTTGCATATTCTGGGACTGTGTCGTCCAAATAGGACGAGATGAAAATATCAGCTGCGGTTGGTTTGTGACGTAACTTGATCGGAACTAGTGGTGGCGGAAAATTACTGGATGCCTCCGGGGTCGCTTTTGGCAAGCCCTCGGCAAGAAGAGGATACATACCCTTAATGAGGGCATTCCTCTGTCTGTCTGACTGTTCGGCTTTGACTTGTTCACCTATCTCGATTAGTTCTTTTTCTTGTGCTCGTTCCGAGGATTCTCTACTTAATTCTGACTTTCTGATTTCTTTTTCGGTTCTTTTATGAGCTTCTTTACGCCATAGCTCGATGGCATCTTTCTGTGATTGTCTGGCTTTCTTTTCCCATAATGCCTCTTCTACTCGCATGGTGCACTCGGCATCCCAGGTACCCGATACGGGCCATCTATACTTTTCTTCTAACTGTTTTGTATACTCTACCCATAAATCTAGATATAGTATGGCACTTATGCCATGCTTCTGATACATAAAATGACCTGGACTGTCCCTAGGCGGGACTGGAACTGCTTCCTCTAACAAACCCTTTCTAGTTTTTAACTGACGTAATTTTGAAAACAAGGGCATGACTGGACTGTAATCTAGACACAATACAATACACAATGAACACGATACTTATTCCCCATTCATACCACGACATTAAAATACATGAAAAACATTTAGAAATAACAGTTCGAACAGAATACTACCTGGAATACGGAACACAGAATATATGACTTTATATGAATTTTCTCGAGAACAGAACTGACTGGAACAGAAACTAGATGCACTGCTGAAACAGTACGAAACTTACCGGTCTCATAAAGAGACACGTCAGGACCCGCATCCACCGAAGTGGACACTTCGTTTGTGTGTCTGGGTACCACCAACCCACGGACCAGAGTCAATTAGATTGACCCTGTCTAGATACTACCCCAGTAATGGTACTCACCGGGCAGCAAGAACGGAAGGCCTCGGACTGGACTGGACTGCTTCGACGACGGACAACGAACTTCGGACTTAAGTTACGGGTGGACCTCCGGATACCTCGGACCTTGGACTCTTGGCTTGGGCTCTGATCGGGACTTGCCGCATTCCTCCACCGCCTCGTCTGGATGCTGGACCGCCTCCTCCGTCTCCTCCGTGGGCCTGAGGGATACTTGAAGCAGAAATATCTGCACGTGCACGGTATGGTTCCGTCACGGCTGCAGAGGGTCAGGGGGCCGGCGTGGCTTCACCGGCGCGTGGGGAAAGGGCAAGTCCCTATTCGGGCGCCATTATGTGGTAAATAAATAAATAATACCCTATTTTTGAATGTATAAATGAATAACAGATAGCTCAATAAATAAGAGTCAAGATTCGAGGTAGTAGGAGTTTCGCAGGTTTATTACAGCATAAAGGACAGGAACAGGACAACCTGCATAGGAATAGGATGGCAGGGCCCAGCAGCGCTGCCGGGGTCAGGATCGGGACAAGGGAATAACTTTTTAATAACAGTGCATGAGCATATATACATAACGCAAACACATAGCATTACATTGCAATAGGCGTAGCAGTGGGTGGAGCAAAAGGCGTGACGCGTAGCAGTCGCGAAAGATAAGGGTGAAAGTGGGTGTAACAGGGCGTATACATAGACATGTGATGCAAACGTAACAGAATATGTCATGAATGGGGCGGAAACATGGAGGGGGCTACCTAAGGAGCCGGGACCTCTAACCTGGTGGTGCGCGCAAGCTGGCAATGACGTATCACTAGGAGAAGCTGGGGGCTATGAACTCTGTGCTAGGAGCAGAGACTGAAGTCTGGAGAGTCAGGGCGACATGTACCTAAGCAGTATCTAGTATCTGATGTTTAGAGAACATGTTGATATAAACTAGAAGTCAGGAGGGGAAAGGCTAACTTGATTCTAAGACTGGACCATGCATTATTCTACATGTAGTGCGTGATGAAGAATATTAAATGACCATT
The DNA here is from genome assembly GCF_964261635.1 of Lissotriton helveticus. Taxonomy (NCBI): domain Eukaryota; kingdom Metazoa; phylum Chordata; class Amphibia; order Caudata; family Salamandridae; genus Lissotriton; species Lissotriton helveticus. Next base: position 166,053,348 of record NC_136072.1, read on the forward strand.
AAATACAGTATTTCTCTTACATGGAGCCGGAAAGGCTAGACAATGACGGAAACTATTGATGCAGTTCAGTAGCTTAGGAATGCAGAGAAGGAGGACTGAACTGATAACTGGAATCATAACATATTCTTGGCAGACTCAGAGGCAGAGCCAGGGTGAGCCGGGCACTGCGAGGCAGGAAGTAAGTGAAGGGTCGAGGATACAGGTGGGGGCTGTATCGCTCCTCAGCGAGGTTTCAGGAGACAGGAGCTGAATCTGGTGTCCAGGCCCTTTTGAGGCCTAGAAACGGGGACTTTACAATGAAATAACGTGCACACTGAGAGACGTGGCAACGTAGCTTTACATAGGCCTGATATTCGTAGTATTCACGAGGACTGGAAACTGACATACTAGAGGTGGACACAACTATAATTGCGTCTTGAATCGAACATAGGGAATACATATGCATATTAATCATGCACACATAACATATGATGGATGACACGTAGGGACACAGAACATGGCAGAATTTACTTTTCCACAAGTCTACAAGCTGACGTGATGGCCACCAGAAAAGTAACTTTTAAAGAATGTTCCAAAATCAGCCTCTTGCAAAAGTTCAAATGGATGACACTGCAAAACCTTTAATACCAAAGGAAGAACCCAGGAAGAAGAGGTTGATCTAAAGGTTGGTCTTATCCTAGAAAAACCCTGTAATAACCTTGAATCTAATGCATCAATTTCTGGAACATCCCAAGGTGCCCAACCATTCTATTTGCTGCCCTCTGTACTCTCAAAGTAGAAACGACTAGATCCTTGTCAAATCCCTCCTGTAGAAACTTAAGGATCCTCCTAGATTCACATACAGTTGGAGCTAGAGACCTTTCCAAGCACCAATTAAGAAAAGACTCCCAATGGTGATCCCGAGCCCTTTCTGTGGACACCCTTCTTGACTGCTGAATGGTAGAGGCCACCTGAGAGGAAAAATCCTAATATGTCTAGGGGAGGACAGGGAAGTTGGAGACAGCACTGGTCCACTGGCAGTATCCATTCCCGGACCACTGACATTAGTCTTAAAAAAAGATACAAATCCCATCCTCGACCCAAATGGAGTCATTAGAATGAGCCTTGCTTTCACATTCCACAACCTGGCGTGTACCCTGGGAATTAGGGGGAAAGGAGAGGAAAGCAAATAGAAGAATAGCAGACCAGGCACATGTTAGGGCATCTACACCCTAACAGCCTTCCTCCTGATACCTGGACAGAAATGCTGGAAGTTGGAAGTTTTCTGTTGTGGCAAATAGATCTAGTTGAGGAGTTCAGAATTTTTGACATATTTTCTTGAAAACCTGATGAGAGAGACAAAAGTAATGGGAAGCAGGAAAATCCCTGCTTAACCTCTCTGCTAAAACATTGTCATTCCACCAAAAATATTTTGCAGATAGAGCCAGTAGATGATTTTCCACCCAAATGATTATAATGAAAGTGAACTCTGCAAGAGATCGGGATCCTCTCCCTGATTGCTTGTTTAGATAGACCTTCTTGACAGTGTTGTCCGTTCTTACCAACAGTACCTGCTTAATAGATGATCTGAGAAATTAACAAGGTCACCATAAACTGACATCATTTTCTTCCAATCAGAGAGCGAAATTCCTCCCCCTGTGACAACATCCTCTGAAACTATAGGTTTCCCACGGGGGCACCTCAACCCATCCTGCTTGAATCTGTAGTCAGAATACAGGGAGGAGCCATGAACAACATCTGTTTCTGCATATTTATAGGATTTAACCACAACTACATCTTCCCCCAAATTACCCTTGTCGCAGGCACCATGTGATCAAAATTGTGAAGAACTGGATTCCAATAGTCCAATAGATGATGAATCAACAGACCAAGTTGAAGGCGAGCCCATGGTACCACATGCACAGATGATGCCTGAAAAACAAACACACATAAGCAATCATGAAGACAACCATTAGCATGGAAGAAGATACAAAGATTTCAATTAAAAATATGACTCACAATGTGTCCCTGGAGACATAACTATTCTATGGCTGAGACTTTGGAGTGCTGTCCTAGGGATTGCAGCAGATTGCTGATTCCGCGAGCTCTTGTTGGCGGAATGCTCACTATTCCCTGCTGAGTCTAGAACGGGGAGCTTATAAACTCTAGATTCATGGAAGGAACGAGATGAGATTTTTCCAAGTTGATCAAGAGCCTGAACTCCAGAGTCCGACATTGGTGTGATACATCAGCATTGTTTTTGAGGGAGAGTGAATGAACCAAATGTCCAAGTAAGGATGGATTAGGATCCCCTCATGTAAAGATCAGCTACAATTGGGGGAAAACATTTTGTAAATACCTTTGGGGATGACGTTAGACCATACCTTTGGGGATGACGTTAGACTGAAACTACCAATGCTGATTTTTCACACATAACCTGAGAAACATCTGGTGCAGGGGATAATTTAGACGGTGAAAATATGCATCTGGGAAGTCCAATGATTTCATCCATTTCCCTGGGGTCACTAGTGGGAGGATTCTTTTGAAGAGTTTTTATCTTGAAATGAGTTTTTTCTGAGAAAGACATTCAGCTTTTTTAAGTTGCTTATTAACCTGTATTTCCCTGAAGGTTTCCGGACCAGAAGGCCGTGGAATGAAATCACTTACCTTGAAATGAAATGACATGAAAAAATATTTATATAGCGCGATAACTACCCTGAGGCATCCCAGCGCTGCACACGGAAGCAGACAGAAGGAGGGATGAGCGTTCTAGGTATTACTTAAAAAGTTATGTTTTTAGAAGTTTGCGGAAGGGTAGGAGATTGGGCTCCATCTGCAAGCGGAGGGGGTGAGCATTCCAAAGCTTGTCAGAGTTGTAGGAAAAAGAGCGACCACCACATCTGGCTCTCTTTATTCTGGGCAGTCGGGCAAGGGAAGAGGATGCTGAACGGAGGAGCCTGTTGGGCTGGTAGCGGATTATCAAGGGCTGGCTGATTAGATAGCCGGTCTTCCAAAAAGCCTAGTGCGCAATGCACACAGCCTTAAATTGGATTCTCTCCTTGACCGGAAGCCAGTAGAGGCTCCTTAGCCCTGGGGCTGCGGACTGTAGGTGGGGGATCTGGAGGAGCCTACAGGCTGCATTGTTTTGGATGATTTGAATTTTGCCTATGGTGGTTTGCGGGGCCCCTAGATACAGGGCTTTCCCATAATCCAAATGGGAGAGGATAAGAGCATGCACCATGATTTTGTTTGCTTGGAATGGGAGGAGGGGGAGGATCTTACTTAGCATCCTCAGCAGTCCGTAGCAGGTGGCAGAGAGTTTCGTTGTTTGGTGGTTAATGCTAAGGGAGCGGTCCAGCCACATGCCAAGGCATTTGATCTGGTCTTTGGGTACTGGGGCGGGGCCAAGACATTTCGGCCAAAGTTGCTCCGAGCTGAGAGAGGGGGAGTTTCCAAGAAGCATAAGCTTGGTTTTGTCCCCATTGAGTTTTAGGCAAGAGAGTTCCATCCATTTGGCCACCTCCTTGATATAGCTTTCAAGATTACTAGGTGTTTTTTCAGGGTGGTTTAATGCCACCACAAGCTGAGTGTCATCAGCGTAGGTGATGATTTTTATGCCAAATGGAAGGACAATCTCTGCTAAGGGCCTCATGTAAATATTAAATAGTGTGGGGCTTAGGGAAGAGCCCTTGGGCACACCACAACTGAGGAGCATCCGTTTAGAGACAACATCGCCTTCAAAGACTTGAAAGGATTGTTCACCTAGGAAAGATTGTAACCAGGCGATGGCATTGCCAGATATACCCAGATCCCTAAATCTCTGGATCAGGGTGTCGTGGTTTACAGTGTTGAAAGCAGCACTGTGATCGAGCAGAATGATTGCCGCAGAGCCTCCTTTTTTGCCTCCTCTGTCACGCCAAGGAGGGCAGTTTCGGTCCCATGTTGGGTACGGAACCCTGTCTGGGAACGATGGAGTAGGTTGTTGGTTTCTAGAAATCCTACCCACGCTAGGTTGATGTGTTTTTCCAGGATCTTACTCAGCCAAGGGAGTAGAGAGATAGGGAGATAGTTACTCAGGTTGTTTTGATCAAGATTTGGCTTTTTAAAAGGGCCTTTACCATGGCACACTTCCATGCCGGGGGGACCACTCCAGCGGAGATGGAGGCATTCAACAGGATAGAGCGTTGTCAGAGGTTGGTTGCTTCTGGTGTAGTTTCGAGAGGGTTTTAGCAATATGGGTAATCTCATAGGGGGAGTTTGAAGCTGCCTTGATTTTTTCCTTGTAGAAGGCGGCTTGGGCGAGTTTAATTTAATTTTTATAGATTTTTATTGCCTCCCTATATTCGGATTTGCTAGAGACTGCATAGGTCTGTCTCCATTTCCTCTCTAATCTTTTACAATGTTGTTTGAGCTCCCGTAATTTAGGGGAGTACCAGGGGGAAAATCTTTGCTTTGCATTTTTTGTGAGTGTCCCTTATGGGGAGCACCTCGTCTAGGGAGTTCTGGATCCAGCAGTTAAAATTCTCGTTGGCTAAAATCGGGTTGTGGTCCCTGTTGGGTCTGGAGGATTCAAGGGCTGTGGTCCAAAGTTCTTTGGGAAGCTTGGACCAGTTGCGATCCTGGCGCGAGGTTGGTTGGCGGGAAGGGTGTTGTTTGGGACTTCCCAAGTCCAGGGAATGTGGAGGTGGTCAGACCAGGGAAGTGGAGAAGGATCCCCAGATGTGATATTGGTGCAGTTGCTAAAGACGGGGTCAAGTAAGTGGCCTTTTTTGTGGGTGGGTTTGCATACCAACCGCTTTAGCTGGAGAGCGGAGAGGCTCTGGTTTAGTTTGCTGATTAATTGGCACAGGGCAAAAGGCTTTCTTTTATAACAGTTCCAAAATTTCCTGAGATAACTCTAGTGATTTCCCCAGATCCGCTGAACAGGAGAGTTGAACTGGGCCCGAATCTGGAGACATGTGCTCAATTTTCAAGCCATATCTTTTTTCCAGCATCCAAAGGACCCAGGCATCTGAAACATTTTCTTGCCATTTCTGTAGAAAAAAAAGTGAGGTGACCTCTGACTGGGATACCACCATAGTCAGAAATGCTTCTTGGTTTTCGATGCGAGAGGAGTAAGGGAAGGAGGTATGGTTTCCTGAGTTCTAGGTGAGCAAGGCCGATTAGTTTCAGTCTAACTAGATTGAAAGAAATTAAACATTTTCTGCTGGCCAACCTTCTAGGAGGATCTATATTGATTGAAGCCTTAAATAATACAGCATGTTTTTGAGTTTTAAAAGTTGTACAGAGTACTTACTCTAACTGTTCTCCAAATTACCTGCTACCTAGTTAAGGACATATTAAGCACACCTGCTGTTTGAGTGCCATCAGCCTTTCAGTCCCTCAAATAAATATGACATCTTGCAGCTACCTTGGATGCCATTGATGAGGTTGATGCTTTCAAAATGTCACCAAATATGCCAGAGAGGAATTTTGCCTGTATCTCCATGATGAAGAACAAATACAGTTCCACACCCTCCTGGCTGGAGTGCTGAGGTTAGTGACTGAAAGCCTTAAACTAGAGACTGTGAAGCATATACATCACATATTGACTCCCTCAGAACAAGTTTTAAGACAGGATAACACTTTTTGAGAGTGCTTTCTACCTTCTGGTCTACTACATCTCCTACAGGAACTTCCGCCATCAAAACAGTGGACCTACTTGCAAGATTAGCTAGAATCGGATCCATTTTAATCAACAAAGGTATTTGTCATCCTTGGCCGAAGAACACAGCTTTGTCAAAATTCTTGGAAGGTCAGCCTTCTCCGGACTCTTCCATTTCCTTAATAGAAGGTCCAATTCAATTCAATTCAATTCAATTCAGCTTTATTCGATTTAAAAAATATAAATCATAAAAGCATACAGATTATTACGAACAGTCATAATAATTACATCTCACAAAAAATAGTTATTTACACGTTTAAAAAGAAACAACATTTTACAGAGTTTAATATTTAAATAAAAACATGTTAAGTTAACCTTAAATCGGTTAAGGGCTTACCCTGTCTAAATTGATGAAGTGTAATCCACGCCAAATTCTGGGCAAGGTCTAAAATTGATTTGAAGTCGGCATTTTATAACCATTTTGTACATATACGTTTCTGACCAACTGATAGTTGCTCTCTACTATAGGTCTTAGCGGGTTGAGGTTAGACGCCCTAGGATAGAAATCGTGTAGTTGCCATGTAGATATGGGGCCATCTCCCAATTGGGGCTGCCAGGATTGTAGATAGGGGAGAACACGTTCATTTCTAAATCTTACCAGGACAAGGTCCCCTTTAGTGTCCTTAGGGAGAGGTCCCAGCCAACCCACCCTTCTGACACTTACTATCGAGCCGTCAATATTAGATGGCAGGGGTCTGTTTTTCGTTAGCCAAAAAACGACTTTATTTCTTAAGTCGTGCTGTCTTTCAGGTATACCTTTCTTAAGTGCTGGGACACCCGAAAGAACACATACAAAAGGGGCAGCTATTGGGGGTAAATTAATATGGTCACTTCTGCCAGAGATGAAACCTTGGTTATCAGCTATCACGTTTTGAGGTGTTGGTCCTACGGTCGACCTTACTTTGGAGCTGGGCCTCTGAGTTGTAGTGGAGTGGCTAACTACGTTTGAATTTTTTCGTGATGTCCTATGTGCGACTATTGATTTATTCCCACTGTTATTGCTTTGAATAGCGGATTCCTGTACCACAGTGGCAGCTAGAACCGGTTGCTGGATGGGTTCTACCATGCTCTTTATTAGTGACGTGCTGGCGTTAATTGTCATCTCAATTTCACTGAGCTTTTCTCCTAAACTATTTATTCTTGCTGTCAGTGGGTATATAATAGAAGTAACCAGCCGTTCTATAAGGTCCAGTAAAATTTCCTGGGAGGTAGGAGCAAGAAATTCCAGAGTTTTGTGTATCTTAGCTGTTGTCGGGGTAGGTGTGGTCGTTGCTAGGGAACTTGGACACAATTTTCGTTGTGTGGCTTCATTCCCCATGCGTGTAGACCCGTGTCGTTTCCTTTTGGCGGGTGGGATATTAAGGGGCCCTGTATGATTACTGTTAACTTTTACTAGTGGAGGTTGGGAGAGGGCATCTAGTGTGTTATCGTCTGTCAGTAACGGCCTAGTGGGCTGGACGTTAGGAGTTGCAAGGGGACTAACCAAAGCATGGAGTTGCTCGGTTACATAATCTGCTGCGACATACTGGGTTTTACAAAGATCATTCAGTTCATCCAGCAAGGCTGATCCATATGCTACATCGGCTGTATGTGTGGCAGGGTGATTGCAAAGCACGCTATCTCTGGGCAAGCGTTGTTCTAATCTATCTAGTTCATGAGTGATAGGTGAGATTACCCTATCTAGATAGCAATCCATGGGCCCCTTGACATCGCTCCTCTGCGCGCCACAGCTCTTAACAGCCACCTTACGTGACATGGAGGTACTAGATCAACAGTAAAGTCTAGAAATTGGAACCGTAGTGAGGGTCTTAGAGTGAGCAGGTGATAATAAGCATAATGTCAATGTCACCTTTACCTTACACACGCAGCCAAGGGGGCAGGCCCGGTCCGGTCTCCTCTGTCCTCTGAGGGCCACAGAGGGCCCGCCCTTTGCCCGGGCTTAGCCCGGCGCAGCCCCGCGCGCTCCCGCGACGCGGACACTGCCGATGATTTTTAAACGCGCCTCCGGGCGCTCCGCCTTCACTTCCCTGGACCTGGGCACCTGGGAAACGTAGTCTCCCTCCGCTCGGCGGCCGCGTTGGTAGTTGCGGCGGCGGGAGGGAGACAGGACAGCAACAGGACCTCTGATGGCTCCAGGCAGGGTAACGGCAAGCTCTCCCCACGCAAGCTCAGCCCCCACTCCACCGACACTGCCGATGATTTTTAAACGCGCCTCCGGGCGCTCCGCCTTCACTTCCCTGGACCTGGGGCACCTGGGAAACGTAGTCTCCCTCCGCTCGGCGGCCGCGTTGGTAGTTGCGGCGGCGGGAGGGAGACAGGACTGCAACAGGACCTCTGATGGCTCCAGGCAGGGTAACGGCAAGCTCTCCCCACGCAAGCTCAGCCCCACTCCACCGACACTGCCGATGATTTTTAAACGCGCCTCCGGGCGCTCCGCCTTCACTTCCCTGGACCTGGGGCACCTGGGAAACGTAGTCTCCCTCTGCTCGGCGGCCGCGTTGGTAGTTGCGGCGGCGGGAGGAAGACAGGACAGCAACAGGACCTCTGATGGCTCCAGGCAGGGTAACGGCAAGCTCTCCCCACGCAAGCTCAGCCCCCACTCCACCGACACTGCTGGTGATTTTTAAACGCGCCTCCGGGCGCTCCGCCTTCACTTCCCTGGACCTGGGGCACCTGGGAAACGTAGTCTCCCTCCGCTCGGCGGCCGCGTTGGTAGTTGCGGCGGCGGGAGGGAGACAGGACAGCAACAGGACCTCTGATGGCTCCAGGCAGGGTAAGGGCAAGCTCTCCCCACGCAAGCTCAGCCCCCAGAAGGTCCAATATGTCTTTCTTGACTGCCAAACAAGTTGGAGAGTGAGGTTGCAACTGTTGAAAGAGGCCAGAACAAATCATAAAAAACCTCAGGCAGGCACTGCAGTGGACATCCCAAGCGAGGGAGGAGGACCCCAGATGAAGTGTTCAAGGACTCGCATCACTTACACGCCTCCTTGGAGCAAGGCAATTAAATGGTGACTACGGTAGAAGTGCTTCAACACAGGGCATGTCTCGAATGTAAAAGCAGGCTCAATCGACAACAAAAACGTTTCCTGTGAGGTGCACAAGGATCCGCATAGCACGCTCACCTTTCCGGATGCAAAGCAGTTGTGGTGATTATGGGGACTGCGATAAGAAAATCCTTGCACATCTCCCTGGGATGTACAACAGAAGCATACATGCCAGCAGAGAGCCACACTAACAAACACAATGCGCGCCTCCCAGAAAAGAGGCTCTTCCCCTCCCTCGCTGCCTTCAACAATGATCCCCTACAGGGAGATACCGATCTGGAAACAGGCTCATCTACAGGCAGTCAATATAAAATGGCCTGGTTACGGATTACACATTAAAAAAATTAACTTGTAAGGGAAAGTCGCAACATTTCTTTTCTTGAAGGACTCATGGCTTGCTATACTATACTAAACTTTGACAAATAGGCGGGTCTAAAAAAGTGAAGTGAACCAAGAAAGCACCTCAAGTAAGCCACACAAGGGGAGCTGCTGGTAGGTACTCACCAGTTAGCTCACTGTGTCATCATCTGCACTTTCCTGATACAGAGGGAAACATAACCAAACTCCCAATTATGTGTCGTTTAAAGAAAAAGGTGTGTCAAAATAAACTAATATCAAACCAAGAATTGAGAACTTAAGATCCCGTTATACAAAGGAGGCTCGAAGTGCTCCTCCTGTAAGGCTAAAATTGAGTTGCGGAAGCACATTACTCCTGTCTTTAATTTTTAGCGTACTTATGCGTTTAAATCACCATATCATGCTTAGACCATTTTAACCTGAACGGCCAACATGTTTCGTTGCCAATGACTTTGTGGCAATTTCATTAGGGCACGGGCGCCCGATTCCACCTCAGGGATGCCCTGGACCAGATAGTTGCCAGGTGTAATCCTACCAGCAAGCCACGGGTACAAAATCACAGGAGAACCACAAAATGGTCCCAAACGCCGCCAGGCCAGGCATCCACACCTACTCCGCAACTCATCTACAGGCAGCAAAGTCCAGCAAAACTGATCTAGAAGGTTAGAAAGGCAAACAGAAGGCCATCACCCTGGTAAGCCCAGTAGGGGGAAAACAATACACATATTAAATTAAACAGAAGCACAGCTTTTACAAAAAATAATGAATATATAAATACATCTTCAGACTCCTGACTCAGTGCCCCGCAGAGAGTCATACTGTCGAGGAGTCACAGAAATACTCAGATTCCTCGATCTCTGAGAGGCTTTGCCCCTCAGAGTCTACTTTAAACAGGGTTCCATAGGTCCCATGATGTCTGTAGTGCACATATAGGAAACAGGAGGTGTGAGGGGAGTCAGCCTCTCTTATTACCATATTGGTGGGAGGGGCATTAAAGTGGAGGGGGAGAGTTGTTGGTTGCTCTTACTGTGTTAGTCAGCTTGGTCTCGTAGAGCCTGAGTGGAGGTTGGACACCTCACAAAGCAAGTAGTGGCACAAGAAAATTTGTTGAAGAGGTAATGGGAAGTCACATTAGTTTCTGAACCATTTTTTTACTTTATAAGACATCTATCTCAGTGCTCTTTTGCTTAATGGGCACTATACAGTGCTAAATTTGAGCTGGTGGTTTCCGGTACTCTACACCGGCACTTATCTATCAACACAAGGAACCATGACAGCCAGCCACATGGTGGCGCTGTTTTCCAATTTTGTGATGAACACAACAGTTTTTTAATAATTATATATATATATATATATATATATATATATATATGTATATGTGTATATATATATATATATATATATATATATATATATATATATATATATATTTATATTTATATATATATATATATATATATATATATATCCAACAAGAAACTTCACTCCAGTTGAGAAACGAAGAACGAGCCACACCGATCCAATTAGTTTTAGGTTTTAATCGGGCACAACAAACGACGCGTTTTGAGCAATCCTGCTCTTGGTCACATGACCACCCTTCCGGTCCCGGAAGTATAAATGCATTTTTTTCTCACATCACCACGTGTAAACGAACATAAAAATGAAAAACAGACTCAATATTAAATGCATTTTGAGTCATAGTGCTTGAAACAATTATTGTGAGAAAAAATAACAATAATTCCTTATAAATGTTACATGTCAGTGAGAAACTGATAAGAGACCCACAATATAATAATGCAACAATTGTAATAGATTTAGGTATATATATATATATATATATATATATATATATATATATATATATATATATATATATATATATATATATATATATATATATATATATATATATATATATATATATATATTAAAATGACATATCTGCCACTCAAAGCTAGAAAAATAGGTTGGGTGCCAGATATTACTAAGTTTTTAATGTATAAAAAGTCAGAATTTGCCACAGTAGTGCAATGGGTGGTGCAAGCTGCTGTGGTCTCCTCACAAAGGCCCTGGCACTTATTGACTTACAAATTAAGTACTGGCACTAAAGCTCCCAAAATAACTACTCTAAACTGCTTTGCTATTGCCTTTCATCAACTGAATCTGGTGTAGCACTTAGTAGTGTCCAGAGATCCAGTGAGCAGATTTCTCCAGTCCTCTCCTGTGCATCAAAAGCGCAGAGACACACACTTTAGAGACTCTTGTCACTTAAATCTGGAAGTGCGTGCTCTGAACTATTCAATGCAGGTTATTATTTCATTATCTCGACATAAGAAACACATTGGAGTGATTCTCTGAGATTAAGACAATTTTAAGATAGCCTATTAAATGTTTCATATCCAGTGCACATGTGATCAGGGCACAAGTCACGGGTACATGCAGGGGATGTATGACGGTACAACGCGTGGTATTACCACGCGTACCGTCATAACGCAGGTTTTTCAATGCAAGTCGTTACAACGCCTTGCGTTGGGGGGCGCTGGATAGTGAATAGTTTAATTTACTATTCCAACTCCAGTCCCCTTGGATAGTAAGGAAGGTGTTGGATAATAAATTAAACTATTCCCTATCCTACAGCGCCCTCCAGCGAAAGTCGTTGTAACGACTTTCATTCTAAAACCTGCGTTGTAATGGTACCGCGTTGTTAGGGTTTCGTTGAAAAGGATGTTCCCCCATGCAGGCACACAGCTTCCACCCACTATTTTCACAGGGTGGACACTGTCCCCCCTGCCAAGAAGTACGGCCCAATAGAAATATGCTGAACAGGTCCCGGTGTCTTACACTGGGACATACATGTTCAGCAGCGCCTGTACATTGTCTGCTTTTAATTCCCAGCAGCAACGTGCAGGGAGCTTTTTTTGCACCTCTAGCTGGACTGAAGTTAAGAGGCCATCATGTCTCCTTTTGTTTGAATGTCTAGACTGAAGCGTCCTGGAACCACACTCTTGAATGTAAATGCTACAGAGGTGAAACAAAGGCACACAGCTTGTTATCTCTTCACAGGTACTCAAGAGAGGCATGCTTTTGACTTTGTTCAGTCCCTGTATATAAGAGATGCATGCACTTTAGGAATGTCAGATGTGTTGGTCTGTCCAGTATTTACACAAATAACAATTTCAGTAGCACTATTTTAATTATTTTACAGCGCTACGCAACCCAATTCCGGGTATCAGAGCTCTTTACATAACATACACATTATACATTGACAATAATTCATGTACATGTGTAAATCAACGTACAAGATGAGTTACATGAGACAGGGTTACAAGGTGTAGGAGTCATATGTCCTTCATAGCTCACTGTGCTATATTACAAGGTTTACAATTCATGAACTGCAGGAAACCAAAGGATCACTGTGTTAAAAGCAGTAACCCACTTTACTTTCTACATAAAATAAAAATCCGCCATCTGTATGTTACATGACGTGCTTTGCAGGAGACACATTACCCTTATACTACTTTGATTAAAATCTGAGACTTCACAAAACACAGATCTCTTCGGCGTTAAACTCCAGAGTTATCTTACCATTATGACCATTTCCTGAGATTTACTGGCCACCTCTACAGCAGATGCCTTAACCCAATCAAATATTTTAAAATGTAAACTCTGCAACCAATTAAGCCTAACAGATCTACTGCCATGCTTCACCTTGTTGCCATTTTCTTTGTGGCAGGGCTTAAAAAAAATTATTAGTTGAGGCCCAGATTTTGCGTCGGGATTGCGCCACTTTTTCGGCACAATCCCAATGCCAAATCTCATTTGTTAAATCTCATAATGCGCTTAAATGTACTCACGATATACCTGATAATCATATGTGTGAGGTCTTAATATCTGATGTCACTTCCAGTGAGGTCACTTCCTGTGATGTCACCTGCAATGTCGCACATAGTGACATCATGCGCTGTGATGGCACGCGTCATGATTTCACTTGCATACTGCCTCACCTGGTTAGTCCCCCAACTTCTTTTTTTAGGACTTGTGCCCTGCATGTGACCAGCTATTTGTTGAATCTCTCCTGCCCTACCATGTTCATTTATCATCAGGGGACTTGTCATGTTACGATCTCACCCCTTGCCTAACAATATGAGTTTCTATCTTTTATTGTGGACTAAATCTTTCAACCAGGAATTTCGAGCAAAAAGTCCAATATAAAATTTACAAAGTTGCACAAATTTACGCTGGAGTAGTGCCAATTTCGTCAGGCCTCCTACTGCTTTGATGTCGAACAAACAATGCAAACGTATTGTTGACTCTGTCCCATAATTCTGCAGAAAGATTACAGTCTGGTTTCATAAAACCATGCACACTGGGTAGTAAGGCCGGATTAACGCAGAACACGTTTCCAGAAGCAGTCTTCTCGTCAGTTTAATAGATTCCTGGAATTTGGAAACGCATTTTGTGCTTCAGTGTTGTGCTAGAGGCCATTTGCTAAAGGAATTGCATTTGGAAACTGCCCCTGCATTCAAAATGGAGCCGAGAGCTGCAGCCAGCGAGAAATGGGTCACGGTAAGTGGGTCAGGAGCAGAATACCATTAATAAAAAGCGTCCACAAGTAAGAATCGAGTCCTACGTTTTCGCGCTGCAGGGCTTATTTACAAGCCCCTTGCGCTGCCGATGCGCCACTTTTAAATATGGGAAAAAGTGACTTTAAGCTGTGCAAGGGGCTTGTAAATTAGCCCTGCACTCCTATCCTTCCTCATGAACGGCCTCATTTATGAAAAGTGACGCATCGCTGCGTGAAAACAGCGATGCGTCACTTTTCAATGCGACACCAATGATGCGTCATATTTACAGTATGACGCATCATGTCGCAAGGAGTTACAGATACGTCTGTATTTCTGATGTATCTGTAGGCGCAAAATTGACACATTGCTGGAGTGTGTCACAAAAGTGATGCAACTCCAGCAATGTGTACTTTCACAAGGGCAAGTCCCATGTTGTCAGTGCCTGCGTCAGTCTTATGCCTGCCATGAAGCAGGAGTAAGATTTTGACGGTGTGGAGGAGTGTGGCTCAATGGTTAGAGCGGCAGACCCTGATGCAGAGTTCTGGCCAGGGACCAGTGTTCGATTCCCACTTCGGCAGGATCTCGGGCTCAATCTCCTCAGACCTGTTAATTCTCGCCTCGGTGCCTATTCTAATCACGGGCCCCACGCTGCAACTCTGGGCAATAGCATGCTTATCCTCCACACCGGCCCCAACAGTGCTAAGGATGCCTGGCTTCACCCTGGGGGTGCCCAGGAGTGGACACTTCACAGGGAAAGCCAGGAGGGGTTCCACAGCGGTATGAGTATCAGCGCCAGGAGGCCGAATAGGCGACACCGCAAGGTGACCGTCTGGTGACAGTGCGCTCTATAAGTACCATGACATTTACATTTACGCAGTGAAATCTTATTGATTTCACTGCGTCACTTCTACGACCCTTTCTTGCATCGGAACGCCCCCTATGCATACATTAAAACTGGCACAGGTATAATGTGGCGTAGGGGTTTACAAAGTGACGCATCTACCTAGATGCGTCAGTTTGTAAATATGGTGCAACAAGACGCATTTTTTACGCCACTGGTACTTCACAAAAAGTGACGTACCGGTGGCGTAAAAGTGACGCACAGCCTCATAAATGAGGCCCGAATTGCGGACATGAAGCAAGTGAAGCAGTAGGAAGAAATGGGACATGTGAGAAACCTATGACCATACAACACCCCCACATCATGGCTCACCGTGCCTTCTACACTTGTGCCAGAGACTCTGCCCACAAAAGCATGAAGCACTGGCTCAAGTGCATTTTCCCTAAACGCTACGGGCAGATTTAAGAGCCCTTTGCGTCATTTCTGCACTGCTGTTGCGTCCCTTTTTGTGACGCAGCGGCAGCATAAAAACGTGGCTCATTTACAAAGTGATGTATCTAGGGAGATGCGTCACATTGTAAAGCTCTGTGTCACATTATACCTGCGTCAGGTATAATGTATGCAGGGTGGGCATTCCCACGCAGGAATGCCTCGTAAAAGTGATGCAGGGAAATCTACAAGATTTCACTGCGCCACTTCTAGGACGCCATTGCGTCAAAACCTTATGGCTGCTTGAAGCAGGCGTAAGGAGTGACGCAGCACAATAAGGATAGGCCTCACCATGCATTGCTGGAGTTGCGTCGAGCTTGCGATGCGAATCCAGCAATGCGTGACTTTGCGTCAACAGATGAGTCAGAATTCCTGACGCATCTGTCAATCCTTGCGCCATGGTGTGCCGTATTGTAAATAAGACGCATCCTTGGTGGTGCAAGGGTTTCTTCAGGGTTGTGCAGGGAAAGTGACCCATCTCTACAGATGAGTCACTTTCTTGTAAATCTGCCTCTATGGTGCTTATTTATGAGCCCTTGCGTCACTTTTAAGCCGCTGGTGCGTCACTTTTTGTGATGCACCGGTGGTGTAACAAATGCACCATGTTGCGTCATATTTACAAAGTGACGCATCTAGGGGATGCGTCACTTTGTAAACCTCTGCGCCACATTATAACTGCGCCAGGTATAATGTATGCAGTGGGGGCATTCCAACGCAAGAAAGGGTTGTAGAAGTGACGCAGTGAGATCTATGAGATTTCACTGCGCCACTTCTAGGACTCAAATGCGTCAATATCTTACGCCTGCCTCATGGCAGGCGTAAGACTAACGCAGGCACATTTCACATGGGACTTGCCCATGTGTAATGACCCATTGCTGGAGTAGCGTCACTTTTGTGACACCCTTCAGCAAAGCGTCATTCTTGCACCTACAGATACATCAGAAATACTGACGTATCTGTAACTCCTTGTGCGATGATGCGTCATACTGTAAATATGACCCATCATTGGTGGCGCAAGGAGGGCGCAATGAAAAGTGACGCATCGCTGTTTTAATTATGTTTGTTTGCCTTCCATTACTGCTGCAAAATAGCTTTGTATCTGTTCTGACACAGTCGCATAAGAGCTGTGCAGAAGTGCCTCAACCCCTCTGCTTAGGGAATCATTAGAGAATAAGGTATGGAAAGATGCAGGAATCAGCAAGGGGTGGCACACAAGGACCATTACTGGTAGGACATGCTGAGAGGCCTAGTCATCATAAGGTATGCAATGATACTGCATAAACTAGCATAACAAAGCTTAGTTAGATAACTATATATTCTGTAAAATGCCGAAGTAAATTAGTTGTGCTTTATACTAAAAGTGTAAGGATCTGTGATGATATATCATTGGAGCATTTTTAGGGTTTGCTATAACATTAGTTATGACTGCTGAGATTTTACAATAATTATTATTCTGATACATATGATCTTTATACATAAATAACAAATCATTGTAAAATACTAGCTCTTGTTTCTGGGAACCAGGGTTAGGCTTCACCCAAGGTACCCTCAGCAGATGAGAGACCCTTCAACAGGTTTTGTTTAACTCCGAACACTCCTTTTTAAATAATGGAGTATAAAAACCTCTTTAAAGTAAGGTGATGTGTCTGTGCAGGACTTTTTAATAAGGCCTCCATTGTACATACAAATCAGGTCCAACTGCCTAACAAACATGACATTGTCTAACTCCTTATCGAATATATGTGCAAGGCTTAGGGCCTTGAAAACAAATGCTAATGATCAGTAATGATGATTAGCAAGTGTACACGATCAGCATATTATTTTAACAAATGCATTCAAATTAGAGGCGCTAAAAAAAATACCAGAAATGCAGCAGAGATGAATCTTCCATTCTGATGTCCAGCAAGAAGAGTCAGAGTGATGCACAATGGTGTCACCATCCTGCACAAAATCAATCCACTAAGGTTTTTTCCTCTTAACCGCTTCAGCGCGGCGCGAATTTTAGCGCTGTGCTGAAGGTTCTAATGAGCCAACGGGCTCATGACGGAACGGTTCCGTCATGAGCACAGGCCAACCGGCGCTCATGACGGAACCGTTCCGTCATGAGCATCGAAGGGGTTAAGTGTCCCTCAGGATGAAGCACACGTAATGAGAGGACAAAACAATGAGAAATAAGATATTTCTCCTTGTTAAACCTCCCCAGGGAAGACGTAGCATTCAGACACATTCCCAAATCTACCATTATTGGTAAACCTGGGAATTCTTCAAAATCCAGGGGTTGATTTTTGGGAACACTGACACTCCACCCATGGAACGTCTCCCTGGGGCAGAGTAACGCATGCAGTGACGTACGCTGCCTTTCGTTATTCCAGATTTACCAAGCCGCACAGGGCCACGGAAGGTAGCCTTGCGAGGCTTAGCAAATGTCATTATAAATTTACACATGGGCAACGCAAAACCTTTGATAAATATGCCCCCTTGTGTGCACTCATGAGAGAGAAGTAACCTGCGGTTGCAGAATTCCACAATTTTTTGTGAATCTGGCTGCATGTGCCTCTGTCACAGCGCAAGTACTGAGGGGCAGATTTACAAGCCCCTTGCATTTTTGTGCTGCCACTGCTTCACTTTCTGTGACGCAGCAACCGCGTAATAATGTGGCCCATTTACAACGTGACACATCAACGGAGATCCGTAATGTTGTAAAGCCCTGCGTCACATTATACCTGAGTCACGTAAAATGTATGAAGGGTGGGCGTTACCATGCAGAAAAGCCTCATAAAAGTGAAGCATTGTAGATTTCACTGCGCCACTTCTAGGACGCCACTGCGTCATAACCTTATGCCTGCTTGAAGCAGGCGTAAGGAGTGACAAGCAGGCATAAGGAGTGACGCAGCACAATGAGGATAGGCCTCACCATGCATTGCTGGAGTTGCGTTGTGCTTGCGACACAACTCCAGCAATGCTTGTCTTTTGCGCTAACAGATGCATAAACATTTCTGACGCATCTGTCAATCCTTGCACCATGGTGCGCCGTATTGTAAGAACGGCGCATTCATGGTGGCGCAAGGGTGTCTCAGGGTGGTGCAGGGAAAGTGACGCATCTTTAGAGATGCGCCACTTTCTTGTAAATCTGCCCCTGAGATTGTTCATAACATGGGGATAGGCTGTCTAAAGAATGCCTTACATATTCACAAAATTAGGGCCACTCAGACCACAGTGACTATTATTATCAACTGGGATTATGAAGCATATTTTACGAGGAATTAAATAATGCAATTAACACCTTCGCTGAGGCGGCTATTCCGCCGCAGCGCTAAGGGGGCGGGGGGGGGCCGAGTATGCGCTCCCATGCTGGTGACGGAACCGCTCTGTCACCAGCCTCGGTTGAGTTGTGCTGATGACGGAGCGGTTCCATCATGGCCCCGCCCGCTCAATAGAACGCGCCGCGCAGGCGCGAAATCAGCGCCGCGCAGGCGCGTCGGGCGGGCCATGACGGAACCGTTCCGTCATCAGCACAGCGCCACTGCGGCTGATGACGGAGCGGTTCCATCATCGGCACGGAAGTGGTTTAAGAAATACACTGTAATAAAAAAGACACATTTTAATTAATTTGTGTTCTGATAGCTCTGCTGAACAACTAAATATAAAAACTAAACGAAATATAGGACCTATAGAAATGCTCGTTTCATGGCATTGGTAGGCAATTGGCCAGATGATGGCTCTGTTTGACAAATGCAAGGGCAGAGGTCCTTATCTTCAGACTGCTGCTCTGTAAACAGGGACACAACGGGTCACAGCAAGACAAACAGAAATGAAGTGTGCCAGCACTTTCTAAAGTAAACAGATCAGCACTGCTCCCCTGGCAACCAAGAATCCAGGTAAACTCAACAGCCAAGAGCAATTTCCACATTATTTCATCGCTGAAACAGACATGAATCACAGTTGTGTGGGGCGGGGGGGGGCTGCAGCCATCAGGGCTCTGTGTGCATAATGTTGTGTCAAAGCAGCAGATGTTTTAAGGAGTTCAAGATATGAAACCGACATTCACAGGATGCCACCCTGGAAAAAGTAAGCCCCCCGCCCCCACGTGCCACTTATGGTGCCCAAGGACTCCTGCAGTGTTGCTAAGGAAACGGGCAGGTTTGAAAGGAGGGCACCTGCCACCAGTTGGAGCCTTCAGCAGAAAGAAAATTATATTTTGATAGGAAAATGGCGAATGTATTAAAAGGGCAGTCTTTAAAACTAAGTGGACCACAGCGTCTGCGGCGCTCTCAGGCACATTTATTTCGCAATTTATTTTAAAATCAATTTTGTATTTGTAATCTGTCTGTGAGATATCGTTATTCAACTACTTAAAGGATTTTTATATAATCTGATGAATAATTTTACAGGTAAGACGGTCTGCTTAACTTTTAGACGTTTATTGTGGATTTCTTTTGGGCTATTTATGGGCATTTACTTATTAGGGTTTAATGGTAAGAACTGTTTTTACTGCGCTATAAAACTGCAAGAATCTGACACACAGAGATGTATAAAGCGCAATTGTCAGTTTTTGTGTTATTATTAATAGTACCACAACAATAATAATAATAAGTATTATTATTATTATTATTGGCAACATCATTATTATCATTATTATTCTTACTATTAGCATCATTATTATCTTTATTAATATGATTGTTATAATTATTATTGCTGCTATTATTATTTTCATTATATTTATCAGTAATAATAATAATAATAATAATAACAGTATCAACCGTAACATATTACTATACTACATACACAAAGAAAGCTACTATTAATACTAATAGTATCTTACAATCATTTTTGTGGCTATCATTATTGTTGTAGTTATTATTATTATTATTATTAGAAATAATATGGATAATATTAACGGTAACAATAATAATAATAAAATATCATTATTATAATAATAATAATAATAATAATTATTATTATTATTATTATAATTATTATGTACATAAACAATCCATGGCAGTTTGTTTTTTCCATGTGTGCTGCACAAGCCAGCAAACATGGAAAAAAACAAAAACGAGGAGAAAAAAATGCATTTCTCCAACTTAAGACCAGGTTTAATTTTGGCGCTGCCTCCTATGTACGCTGCACTTGTACATACGGGTCAGCGTCAAAATCAATGGTCGTTGCGGTAGAATGCCCACCGCAACACCCACTGCCCACCCCTTTCACGCTAACCATAGCGTGAATTAATCCCTCGCGACCCACACGACATACTCCCTCTCACCACAACGACTTGGGCTTGGGCCAAACTCAGACGCTTGCTGCGCATAGACATACTATACTCTCCGGCCCTCCCACTTCCCAGCCCACATTGGCTCCCCATTACAGGCGAAACACTGATTAGCCGGACACTTTCTAAGTACCAACTGCACACGATAGGTGACTTATTCCCTGATGGCCACGCTCTTTCTATTACCGAAGACCCCCGCTTCACCGACCGCACTTTTATGGACACGTTTGTGTTTGCTAGACTAAGGGCACTGCTGCGGGCTACATTCCCCACTTTCCCGTTGCCGCCTGATGACACTCTGGCCCTCACGTCCATCATCCAGAACCCTTCGGGGGCCCATGTTGTGTCTAAACTCTACAGGCTCTGCCTGTCCTCCCTTCCAGTGTCTGACGAGGCGGTGCGAGCCGCATGGGAGCTAGATCTGGGCATCCAGATAACTGACGATCAGTGGGGAGCATGCTGTGCCATGACCAAGGAAGTTTCAATGAACTGCAGGCACAAACTTATACATTTTAAATTCCTTCGTAGGCTGTATCACACCCCCGCGTTGGCCCACAGGATAGACCCGACTCATCCCCATACTTGTCCTAAATGCAATGCCCCTCAGGCTGACTTTGCTCATCTTGCCTGGACTTGCCCGAAGCTGCATTCTTATTGGGTTGAAATACACGACACACTGGGTGCGATATTGGGTCTGTCTCTGTCGGTCTTTCCGGAGATTGCCTTGATGGGATATATGTCAAAGTTTCCCCGCACGCTCCGCAAACTGGCATCAGTCTGCTTCCTTCTGGCCAAGAGGGAGATCGCGCTGCTATGGTGCTCGAGACGTGCTCCCTCAGTTGCCGCTTGGCTAAGGAGTGTGGCATTCTGCAATGTAAATAGTGTGGAGTATTCTGACCATCTCCCGGCCTCCTCCCGCCCTACAGATATTTGGGGTCCGTACCGCCAATACATTTCACGCCAATACATTTCACGGCAGACACTAGAGGCCCCCTCCCAGTCCCTGCATCCCAATACAGGGCTAGCCCTTGGATCCCACTTTCCGCGTTTCCACACTGGCTGTGCCTCTGCAACTGTTGGCCACTTCCTTTTTGGTGTGGAGTTGGGGCCTGATAGACGGGGGCCCGATGCGGTTCCCGATAGTAGGGGTCTTCAGGCCGACGCGGGTGATAGTCCTCGCCACGCTAACACAGCCCACCTTTCAGCGCTTTCAGACGGTTCGGTACTGTATGAACTCATGCCGCTGGCCCTACTCCTTCCTGGGTGGAATGGCTCCTGGTATGCGTTTCCAGTGCGGAGGTCATTGGCAAGGATGCCGCTAAATGTGATACTGATAGAATTACTGTGCTAGTCTTGCAATCTGATTATCATTATTGTCGCCCCTTTTTATTCTTTCTTTGCTTTCTGACCTATTGGTATTGTTTACTTTGTATTTCAGTTGCTTTATTGGAAAATGTTTCTACTGTAACAGTTTTCATGCTGTAAGGTGCAAACCGGATGATTGTCTTGCTGTACCCATCCACCTGTTAATTGAGCTACTTACCTGCCGTACGTGCAGAATTTGTACCATTACTCTGTTTTCTTCATATGATAATGTGGTTTGCACATCTGCCTCAATAAAGTGTTTAAAAAAAAACCATAGCGTGAATGGGGGGGCCTTATTTACAAGGCAGCGTTATGCCACGTTAAGTGGCTTATCTGGCTCATCGCTGCCTTGTAAATAAGGCAAAGCTCTTATCGCCACCACAAAGTCGATAAAAGTGATGCTGTCGTGGCGATAGGGGCTTGTACATATTCCCCTAAGAGAGATACTTGGGCACTAAAATCAGACATCGTTCAGCAGAGGGAGCCTATCAGAGGACATTCTATCCAGACAACGGTTACTCAGAGGGAGCCTATCAGAGGACATTCTATCCAGACAACGGTTACGCAGAGGGAGCCTATCAGAGGACATTCTATCCAGACAACGGTTACGCAGGCATTCAGCACTTTAGTTCCAGGATCACAAACACCTTGGAGCTTAGAAATGCTTACTCATCAATAGGGACACATGTCAGTCTCCAAAATGCTTGCAAAGGTTCATATTTCAACAATGTCAACTGAAATCTAAGTAGAGCATAAATTGATTTTTTCAATCACCATCCCGGTCCTGTGGTTTGCCCGCTCTTGTTAAAAGGCACACTTATACTGTTTACTCAGGATGCTGGAAAGTGAAGATAGCAAATGTAAAATTAATGAGTCTTCCATTAGTACTGATTCCCACTAGGAACCAAGATGATAACAGACACATTGTTATTGTTAATGCGTAATTGTTGGTGCTCGTTAACAATAGTAGTAGGCATGTACTGCCATCAGATTGGCACTTCAGCTCTGTTCTATCCCCGCCCTGGCAAATGATACTTCTATTTCACCTGATATGCCAACACCATATATGGTTGCATGTGATGTAGAAGATGCCTGTTTTTGTTCAATGCTTTCGAAGGAATTTTGGGTAAACACGTAAAATCTGTCTATTTTTACGCGATATTGGGCTCTGCTGCTGAATGTCTGACTACCATGCTCTCAGCGATAATTCTGTATAATTTCTGAAGGTCCTTCGCTCTTGCAGCTTTCTCTAGATGTGGCCATTCTCTAAATGCATTACTTTTTTAATTTAACCAATTTCTTGCATGAATATCTGAAATCTTTCACATGTCTATGGGAATCGTGTGCTTTTTGAGATTTTCCCCTGTATATACTTTATTGTATTTTTTTGGAGTCCCGGGGAATGAGACTAAAGATGGAAGGTTCCTGAAAAATATTTCATATAAATTGCAGGCAGGCATTTCTTCTCAGTTTTTGTTCATGTTCTGAAGATTCTGTGGTTGCCTAACTGTTTCGATCAGTACACACTCCCACTTTCTCAACAGTGCGATACTTCTCTTGTTATAGCATAACTTCATCTAGCCTAGGGAGCTTCATCTAGCATTGGGAATTCTTGTGGATTCCTTTGAAGCACACTCCAAGATGATGAATGCACCCTCTCCAAGGCAGGCCTTTGTCTTTTCATGCACCGCTATCCTTAAGAGGACGTCCAGCCTTCTCAAAAGTAAAGGCATCCCATTAATGGCAGAGTCATGAATACCCACAGAGACACTATCCAGTTGGCCTGGATGAGACCAACAAATTGAACAGTTCAGGTGATATAGTTTGATCTCACCTTTCTGCCAAGTTGATCTACCCTAGAAAATACAACCACTAACTTTGTGTCCATTCCAAGTGATGTAACTGTTTCAATAATTCTCTTAGGCTGGAAAAAACATATAAAATAGTAATTTTCTGATATTTAAAATGAATTAATTTAGCTTTAAGATTGATCTGCTCAGGCAAAATCTAATAAACACAGTTAACACCAAGTTTGACATTTTCCTTTAGGAGACTTTTATTACCAAGTTATACAATTTCCTTTAGAAGATAACGCTGCAGCAGGGCAGTGAAACATCAACCTTGCATTCTAGATCATAGGGTATGTGTTCTAAAGTGAAGCAATATATATCCTACGAAACAGTCTTGTAATTCAGACGTAAGTTCTAGATTGGGGATATTAAAAAGTAATATGTTAACTATATATTTGAATGTATGGGTCCTGTGCTCTCCATGCCACTGGAGTCAAGCTATCCTGGCTGATGAAGAGTGAAACCCCCGAAACCGGTCCCAGGATGCTTGTTTCCAGTCCAGGGAGGACCTGACTTGGCAGTTCAGGCTGGATTGTTCCCATGGGGCAGAGGGTCAAGACTGATTTGCATATGGCTGGGTTCAAACTGGAATGGCATGGTGAGCAAAAAAACGATGGATTTAGGCCCAGATCTCTGTACTGGGGTGAATGTATGACATTTTCTGCATTCTGTCCATCAATTGTTCTTTTTGCATTTGTCACCCCAAGTGGGACGGGTATGCCCAAACGTGGGTCCTGTGCTCTCCATGCCACTGGAGTCAAGCTATCCTGGCTGATGAGGGGTGAAACCCCGAAACCGGTCCTAGGACGCTTGTTTCTAGTCCAGGGAGGACCTGGCTTGGCAGTTCGGGCTGGACTGTTCCCATGGGGCACAGGGTCAAGACTGATTTGCATATGGCTGGGTTCAAACTGGAATGGCATGGTAAGCAAACAAACAATGGATTTAGGCCCGATCTCGATCTCTGTACTGGGGTGGATGTATGACATTGTTCTGAATTCTGTCCATCAATTGTTCTTTTTGCATTTGTGGTTGCTTATTTGGCCATCCAGTTTGTCATGCCAACAAATTGTAGAGTTCATGAAAATGTAAGAAGGTAAATCACGTGCTGTTCTTCACAGTCAGCATTCGTCCTGATTCCGTTTCCATATTTGCAAACACTACACTTTTCACAAGAGAAAATGTGTTTACTTTGTCATTGTCTTCCCTCTTGTTCAACCTAGGATCTAAAACTGACTGTCTCTTGTTCTTCACTGCTCATTAGTTACATTTGTGAATGATTTGTCTGGTGAAAGAGTGAGCTATAAGTGTGTCTTTTACCCCTGTTGCTCTAGTAATATGCTCTGCTGTAATGCCGATTTCCATTTATATTGTTTTTATTTTTTTTTAAATCCTACAGGTAGAGTTTCTCAAACAACTTTCAGATGTAATTAATAGAAGGAAACTAGAGCATTGAAAGACAATAATTCAGAATGGATCCTAATAGATTTGAGTTGTGGAATAAGCACTTCCATTACGTTTTGCTCCTGTGCTGTCCCGCACCATAATTGTTGAAGTTTCGAATGTCTATATCCTTAGCGAGTTCTTATCTTATCCTTTTTGCCTCTTAGCCAGTATTTGAATTAGAAGTGTCAAAACACACTCTTTCTCAGTGGTCGTTCTTCAATGGCTTCGACCTTTTGCATCTCATGTTTCTTCAATGAATTCCATCTTCTTTTCTCAACTCCGAGGGGCATATTTACAATAAAGTGACGGAGTGCGGCGTTAGTCTTCCTGGCTTAACGCCGCACTCCGCCACTTCAGAAATACAGGGCTGCAGCCCTGCATTTCCCCCTGCGCTGACGCTAAACTTAACAGCCAAGCGCCAATGCAGCTAGTCTTGCACCATAGTGCAAGGGTGTCTGCGCTGAGGGGAACTTTTATGTGTGCTGCTTAATAGAGCACACATAGAAGTTGCAAAATGTCATTTCCTTTTTTTGATTGTTTAAGTGCAGGAAGAGACACCCATTTCCCTTCCCTTTCACGCTAAGTATAGCGTAAGTGGCTTAATGCTGCCTTGTAAATAAGGCGAAGCAGCTACCTCCATCTCAAAGTCACTAAAAGTGGTATTGCGGTGGCTATAAGGGCTAGTCAGTATGCCCCGAGTATGTAATTTTGCATTCATCAAATGAGAATAGTTCAGTTTGTACACTACATGAAGTATAGTGCTGTGCATAAATATATGTTTGATTTGATTATATCCATAGATATTGCAATTGTTCACAGTGGAAAGAAAGTTATGAGTACAGTAAATGTGGTGAACTTTTATGTTGGTGATGAAGTATAAAAATATTGTGGCCATTTTGAAAGGCAAATGCATAAATGGAAGTGCGGATTTAATATTTATTTTCAACTCCACATCATGTCCCTTTAGCCCGTTGCGTGCGTCGAACGGTCTCCTTACTGGGTACAATGTAGACTCTAGGACTTTGTTTTAGACTTTGAATGTATGAATGAATGAATTTAATGAGAACGCCTGTGCACTGTAACTTTACATCAAATGTTTCTCTGCGATGGTGTGTACTCTGCCCAGTTGTCTGCCCTCACTGCCAGCCTCACCAGCAAACTTAGCTCCTAAGTTGGGAGGCCCTTGGGTGGTAGTGGGGCAGTTTAAGTCTTCAGCATGTGGTAGCGCTATTGCCTTGCGGATACTGATGGCAGGGCTGCCTGGCGGAAGTAAGGCGGAGGAGTCTGCAACACATTCACATAACTGGGCCTAAGGCTTCTGCATGTGCCACCTTCGACATAAGAAAGAGTGCACAATAATAGAGGTCTTGATAAAGATGGACTAATAAGATAAAAAAACATCGAAACGTGTCGACACTACATTTTGATACACTATGCTGTCTTTTAGCACTGGTGTAAGAAGGCTAATTGCAGATGGCATATTCCCAGGCTTGTAATATTGTGTTATGACGAAGGTGTAGAATGTTAAGACCAATTTTTCTGTCTAGCTGTTAGTGTTTTACTCTTATTGTTTTCATGCTTAGAGGGGTTGATTTTTAATGTGTTTATATCTCCCTTTAAAAAAAAATGTATTTGTGCTATGAATTGTATTGAATTAATGTTTTTTATTTATAGTATTTTGTATACAAACAAATAATAAATACATGTGATATATATTTTATATATTTTGTTGCTTTCCCTTTTATATATGGTCCAATGGAAGTAGGTGTGGATATGAAATATATATGAGTGAGTGATGTGTGAACATTGAGGTCTATCCTGAATAGGATTTACCCCAAGGGATCTTCTTTCTCTCACCCTTCTGCACGTGCCACAGTGTGTGAATGATCCCTAGGGATTCCTATGGAGGTGGGGCATGCCGGTGGGCACATGTGCACTTAGATGAGGGGATCTCAAAACATTTCCCCTATTCCCCAGATTCATGGGTAACCGGGAACCTTGTGCCCCTCCCAGAGTGTTAGGACCTCTGAGGGTTTTCATTATGGTTGGCTTTGCGTACCTGATAGGTCACAAGGAGAATCCCATGGGAATATCTGAGGAACATGGAGAAGGAGCGTAGGACACGACTAGCAGCTCAAAGCTGAGATGGGATACCACATAACTCTTCCACAAGTCACTCAACCGTGTCCCCAGCTGTTAATACTTGCAGGTGGGTACCACTCCCAGTTACTTACCTGGAAAGTGCTGGATCTCCATCTGCCCCTCATCTGTAAATCAGAGGTGGATATTTTAAATCAAGGCCTGCTTTGTTCCCTCAGTTGGCTACTATTATGCTTTTTGACTTGAAAATATTGTAATGCACTGTTTAGTCTGGGTGCAAAATGTTATTCTAAAATACCAAGCTGGTAAGCATATGGGTAAGAGTTGGCTGCTGAAGTTTCCATTGCACATGGTAGTTCTTTAGCAAACATAACCAAGAATAAAACTGATTTGTTCAGAGTTAGAGATTTAAAAAAGTTGTTGTTTATTTACACCCATAAGGTACGATAAACATGCAGTTGTAATATGGTCTTACTCTTATTATGTATAGTGGAGGGAAAAATATTGATCATAAAGAATGTTTTCACTAAGGTAATATTGAACAGAAGGGCAAATTATAATATATTATATTTTTTGAATGCTGCTGAAATTCTCATGTCAGAAATGTATTTTATTTCTGGGAATCTAACAACAGTGTATTATTTCATGCAGCCAAGTAAGAATAGAGATGCTGTGATGAGATATCTGTGCAATAGTCAAACTGTTCTGCTAATTATACATTGTGTTGACATAATTCCTGGAAACCCTTTTAGATTTCTTCTCATTTGACTCATTCTTTGTTCTCTTCCTAACAACATTTTTTTGCCATTGTTCTGGCTGAGAACAAAGTGCAGAATTCAAAGCTTTTACAAGAACTTATCAGCATGAAAGGATAACACAGCTACTTGACTGTATTATTGTATGAAATCAGAAAGGAGCACAATGTCTGCTCAATAGTTTTTTTCAAGACGTTTCTTGGCTTTACGTATTCTTTTGCTTTATAAGCATTCATGTGACATACCCTTGCTTTATAAATACTCTTCATGTAAAATTTAAAATTTCTGTGTACTCATGACCCATATGAATATCATTTGCTTATTTTTATGCAAAGTCACAGTTGTAAAGGCACAGTAGGCTTAATTGTTGACAGTGGACGCAGCATACCACCGTTTTAATTAGGCCTGGGCGGTGAACTCCACTTTGTTCTCGGAGTTTATTGAGTGTTCTGCACTCTGGAGAGTAAGCGGAGTTCAGAAAAACTGTGCTCCACGGCCCAGAGTTTTTTCCTCGCTCGCCAAATTACAACGCTAGACCGACTCCCAGAGAGATTTTTCAAGGCAGGCAGTTGCGGATGGCCCACATTGAGAAATCTGATGCTTGTGTTGAGGAAGCTGCAGCTTGAGTAAAACATCTACTGGAGCGTCAAAAAGAAGCAGCACCCTCTTGTGCTACACATGGTGCCATTGGTGCTGATTTTCCACCGTAGGACAAACACCTGGTGCTAAAAATCAGTAAACACTACGCAACCGAACACACTCAACTGCTTGCGGAACTCTGTGTAGTACAGTGGAGTTTCTTGGTCACTTTGCAGAGTTCTGCGTAGCGGAACTCTGTGAAGTCCGCCCAGGACTAGTTTTAATATGACCTTTACCACTCACTGAATGGTGTGATGCTTCGAAAATCATTCACTTTCTAGTTCCTTTTTTCTCTATGTAAGTCTTAATTGTCCATTTGTATTTTTATTTATTACTCTAAAACATGAATATTGTAGAAGTCAAAATATTGTGCCATATTTCAATGTATGTTTGTTTGTGGAAATAAATATTTTGCCAGGCATTACTTTGAAATTGGCACTTTCATTTTCAAAAAATGTTCTATTTCAATTTGGAAGCACTTTGGGGCATATTATCAAGAACAGGCGATAACATTATCACCGCTTTATCGGCAGGAAGCTGCCGCTAAAGCGGCGATAATGGGCTTGATAATATGCCCTTGTGAATTCCCATAGCAGCCCAGGTTCTGGTGTTAACCTGGGCTGCTATGGGAATTCACAAGGGCATATTATCATGCCCATTATCGCCGCTTTAGCGGCAGTTTCCCGCCGATAAAGCAGCGATAATTTTATAGCCTGTTCTTGATAATATGCCCGTTTGTGTGTAAAGTATGGAGGTGTTTTCTATGGTGTACTCCCTAAATATAGAACCCACAGTATCAGTTAGACAGAATAGCGAGGAAAAACTATTGAAAAAAACATATTGACAGGTAAGTGTAGATTTTCTATACCTAACTCCACACACACACACCCACACTCACACACACACACACACACCCACACACACACACCCACACATGCACGCACACACACGCACGCATGCACACACACACACACACACACACATATATATACATACTCCGTGCATATGTCTTCAAGATACATAGATTAGGAACAGTAAATCTATGCCCTATATGCACTTATTTTTCAATATTTTGACATTTGACATTCTGTCCTCGATATTCCTCTACTATGACATTGCCGTGTCTATATTCAGTAGTACATCATTTGCCATCATTCTGGTTGAAATATTATCCACTTTCAGGACCACATACAAAACATAGAACTTTGCATTTCACCAAGTTAGGGGCTGCTGACCCCCATCTCGTCGGTTGCTCGTGCAAAGGGTTGATATTGAAACCATAGTTCCTTAATGAGACAAGAAATACAATCCCAAAATAATCATCTGACAATATGGTCCTATATCAATCAAATAAATGACTTCGCAAATATTCAAATGCTATTTCTGCCACATAACTGTTTCAAATGGTGCTTTCTAAAGCTAGTTGGGGATCTGTAAAAAGATGGCCCAGATATAGGAGGCACAGAGAGTGGTAGACTGCTCAGAGACACAACACAAATAATATGTGAGGATTTGTGCATGTCTGGTGTTGGCATGCACCATCATATCAAAGTCAGAATTATGGATGCTGCCAATGTTTTCTGCCCTTGTGCCTATATTATAGAATCTGCAAACATATAAAAAGGTTTGAAGAAGCCACCACCCAAGGTAGAAAACTCCCTTCATATTACTCAGGTGGAATGGTGCAGAGGGGATGTGGCCTTGCGGCTAAAGTTTCTCTACCCTGGAAATAGGGATGCAGGTTCCAATCAGGACTTTAGCATCCAGCAATTCTGGGCACATCATGTGATCTCCTCGTGCCTAAAAAAATATGTAGGATAATCTGGTTCTCTTCTAAAGTGTCTAAAACCCTTCTGTCAGATATGCTCTATGTAAAACTATATAGAAGAAAAATAATGTAGGTCTGCACCATTGGTAAAGGGAAGAGGCCACAGAATGCCAGCTGCAACTGCTGCACAATCAAAGTGCACAAAGAGAAGTTTCAAACAAATGCTCCCAGTCCCAGGGCACTTCTATATTGTGACTCTAAGTGAATAAAGTGTTAAATGCCCCCACACTCATAGACCTGATTAGTCTCTTCCCACCACAAGCACTATACAGCTTAGAAATCAGAACTTTCACCCTACCTTTAACACTGTTTTGCTGCTTACATACTGTTAGACCTGTCAGCCCTTTGGGTGGTCCCTCCTTATTTTGTTTTCTTTTTCCCTTTCTGCCTTCTATTTTTGTGTCCACCGATATTTTTGGATGTTGACTTTTAAACCTCCGGGCGCCTCATCACTGCTAATCAGTGCTGAGGTGCAGGTGCACCTTTTCTAAAATGGTGGCCTAGGTAAGCTTCCTACGATGGTTGCCCTGTCAGGAGTTATCTCAGAGCTTTGGCCCATAGGATAGCATTAAGGGAATCTAGAACCTTCTGGCCCACTCTAGTGACCTGGGGCTAGGCTATATAAGGGAGGACACTGGGTGGCCATTTTGTGCACTGTTGGGCTAGCTGGAGTACAGGCTGTTGCGTTAGGGGGATAGGGCACTGAGAGGGTTGACTGCTCCTAGGGGCTGCTTCCTTGCCGCTGTCATCGCCCCCCTTCCCTTAGACCTGGCCCTGCCCTAGATATTAATCAATTGAATCTTGCCCTGGTGTCTCCACATTAAGGAAGCCGTCACCCCCCCCCCCACTGGATTGTCCCTGAGCAACTGTTGGAGCTCATGCTGATTGAAGAGTACTGCTCCTTTGAACTGTGGTGGTGAGTGCTGCCCTGAGGGCACTGGCTTGCTGCGTCTCTAAAGCAAAGACTGTAAAGAACTTGCCCCCCCCCCCTTAGCGTCACCGCTACTGTCGGGGATACTGTGAGGTAGTA
Source organism: Lissotriton helveticus (assembly GCF_964261635.1). Lineage (NCBI taxonomy): Eukaryota > Metazoa > Chordata > Amphibia > Caudata > Salamandridae > Lissotriton > Lissotriton helveticus. The sequence goes on from NC_136072.1 coordinate 166,084,609, forward strand.
GATAGCAAATGCCTGCCCAGAATTGCCTGTGCTCAAGAGCGCTGGCAGGACTCACCGCCGCTGATCCCCTTGAACGTTCTCGCTGGGGTGCTGCTGTAGAGGGAGGTCGCCTGCCCTGTGTCATCGGGCTGGAAGCTCTGTGATGCTTTGGTGTGTGGAATTGGGGCTAGGAGCGCCCTCCAGTGGGGCACCGCGACTCCCTCCCAGAGTAGGAAACCGGCATTTGGGACGACGCCTGCGCGGCCGCCCCTCGCTAAGGAGATCTTCGCTGAGGAGGCGGCACTGCATCGAAGTGTCCTCTCTCCCGCGCAGGCCCAGTGGAAGGCTTGGCTTCTTCGCTGAGGAGGCGGCGCTGCATCGAAGTGTCCTCTCTCCCATGCAGGCCCAGTAGTGGGCTTGTCTTCTTAGGGGAGAGGCATTTGGGGGGAAGAGTTACTACCTGAAGGGGTGTCTGAGCATCGGTAGCCTTGCCTGGGCACTACAACGGAAGCGTCCTCTCTCCAGCGCAGGCCCAGTGTGAAGGCTTGCCTTGCCTGCGAGGGGGCGGATACTTTCACCGGGAGTCTGTCGGTGAGGGTGAAAGCTCCCCAAGCTGCCTGTGATGGCTAAAACTACTAATAATAACTTCAAGCCCACAAGTAAGCAGGGATTTGGGGCTGGTGCGGGACAATAACTCTGAGAAATCTCTACTGGGCCTAGTGGTTGGCCTACCTTCCTGATCCTTGGTAGTGGATGTAATGTGAGCCAGGGGAGCTTAACCCAGTAAAACCACTTCACTGAATTTAGGGTCCTGCCATTCATAGAACTACTGCTGGTCCTTGACTACAGCTAATCAGAAACCAGGGAATTGTAGGTTACTAGACCAAGTACATGTTTACTGGCTGAAATTAATGCATGTTCTTGTTTCACTGGGAGTACATGATTCTGGCTTCTGCTATTTTAACGCATATACCAGATTTACCAAAAAGAGATATGAAATACTGTTTCCTTACTGAAGTAATGCACAATCTTGCTTCACTGTATAGATGCATTTTTCTTGCTGCTTGTTTTATTTAAACTGCAAAGTAACTACCTGAAAATTGGAGTATCAAGTGGATTTGCTGAGCTCATTTCCTCGTGGAGAAAAGGTTCTTTAGCTAAATGTAAAGTTGTGCTCTTATTGATGCAGATGATCATATCGGGATGTGCTTAATGTGTTAGAGTTATACATTGCTAACGGAGTGAACTAATTTAAGGAATTTGATAAAGCATTCCATTCTTTTCTAAGAAGGTGTGGTGTTATTTTTGGTGGAGGGGCGCTGGGTTGCGGTGGTCAGTGTGACGCAAGTACAACACAGTTGCCTTGGAGTTAGGCCTTACCTCTTAGTGCCAAGCTACCCTAGTTGGACCGGTGACCCCGGGTCCAACATATTGGTGTTCAGTGGTGGGATAAGGGCTTGTGCTTGCGTTCACTTGACAGTGGCCCAGTGTGCACCACACACCCTACACCTGATTTTTTGTATTCTTTTTCTGATTGGAGTTTTCTCCTAGTTGGTCTCCCTAATTGGATATTTCAGATTTTTCCAAAATCCTTTCTGGTGGCGGTTATAAATAGTTCCTATTTGACGCCTCTCTGTTGAGTAACCTAAATAAATGTCTGAGGGCCCGCCTGGCAAAATGGAGTTCAAGTTGGCTAAGTTAGAGAATTATTCAGTGGCGCAACTTAGGGAATTTTGCCAGGAGAAAGGGGTGTTCTTCAAGCTTGGTGCGAAGAAAGCAGAACTCCAAACCAACTTGAGAGCATGGATAACAGCTCACCCAGATGGGGAAAGGGGGGAGGAAGAAGGGGACCTTGACAGCATCATAGAAGTGGACATGCTGTACCAAACCGAAGGGGGGAATCTGTTACCAGGTCCTGGGACACCTTCAAGGGCGGGCAGTAGTGTGTCTGGAAGGAGCCTGTCCTCAGCAGAATTAGCCAACAGGAGGGAGAAGAGACAACTAAAATTAGAGTTGGCCCGATTGGAGAAGGAGCGGGAGGAAAGGAGGTTTCTCCATGAACTTACTTTAAGGGAGTTTGACCTCAAAGCTCTACAGATAGGGACCCCCAGTAATCCTATTGGTGGCAGCGTACCTAAGGAAGTTACCAGGGAGCCCATACCCTACTTACCCAAAGATGTAGTCGCCAGTTTTAGTGTAGGAGACGACATTGCTGTGAGAAGTTGGCCTGGTAGGGGATGTTTCCAATTCTGGAACCACCTACTACCTGACCAAACAATCCCTTATGGTGTCTGGTTGTAAGTCAACCTTATTAGACAAGCTATCCTAGGGGTAGCATGGACTAAGCAGCCTAAAGGCTTAACTTAAGAGGTCGTGTTAAGCGAGCTGTTTTACCACATACAATCCTGTAATACCAAATGAAAGGACACCACACAAGTATATATTATAAAAATATATGTGTTTATTACTAAAAACAATCCCCAGTATTCTTTATGAATAAAGGGGCACAAGCGTTAAATCAAAAGCACTGTTTAAACATACAAGTTGCACAATTATGGATGAGGGCGGGTGGCCACTCAAACCATATACTAAACAAGTGGTATAAGAGAGGCCACTCGAACAGTGGTTAGGCCTAGGGCCTAGGGAATCGCTGGGAGCAGTCAGGACAAGCAATGCTGAAGTCGGGAATGGCCCTCGGGATTCGGGAGATGTGCGGAAAGCGCACGCATGCACCAATGTTAACCAATGGTGCGTAAAAGTCGTAGAGTTAAAGTTTAAGGACACTTCCGCTGAACCTAGAGGAACAAAACTTAACACACAGACCCTAGAGGTGTGCACCAGTGTGGGAACACCGGCGGAGCAAAGTTACCTCACCCACAGGAAGTGGGTGCACAGGGTCGAAGTGGCGTCGGGTTTTGACACGCAGGCTCTTGGTGCTTGAAGCTGAAAGGGCTGCAGGCGGGTTAAAGATGAAGTGTCCGGTGGAGTCCAAGGGTGGACTCAAGTTGTAGAGTACCTGAAAGCAGAGGGGACAGAGTCTGGGTCACTCAGCAGTGACCAGGGTGGAACCAGGACGGAACCAGGCAATGTCGGGCGCAATCAGGTGGTCGTCGAGGAGCTTCTCTCCGCTGTCACGTGGGCTCTGGGGCATCTGCGACGTCCAGGAGCAGGTCACGATCTGTCCCACGCAGGCTCTCACTGTCGGTGCAGTCGGCTTCCAGTTTGGAGCAAACAAGCCTTGGCAAGAGCAATCCACGCGGGATCGGAAGATTGCTTCTCACTCGGACCAGGAAGGTCAGAGTCGGGGCTCCTTTTCAGGGGAGCTGGTGTGGATCTGGAGCAACCAGATTCACGAGTTTTCTTAGGTAGTTCGTCGGCACAGGGACCACTAGCCAGCTGGCAAGTGACCGGGCCAACGCGTTGAGCCAAATAGAGCCAAAGGGCCCCACGCAGCACTCGTCGAGTATGGAGGGCTGAACTTCGGCTCAGGAGCAGCTCAGGGTGGGGGCTTCTCAAACCCCGGTGCACAGCTTCGAGGATCACTCGTGGGCTGCACGGTCAGCGTCTCGTGGTCAATTCAAGATGGCGTGCCCCACGCTTCCGGTCGCCTCCACGGGTCTCAGCTCTGCAGGGACTGTGGATCGGGCTGTTGGAAGGCAGGCAAGCTTGATCTCGTCGATCTCAGTCGCTCGAGTTCCGGCGGGAACTGCAACTAAGTAGACGTCGAGGGCTGGATGGTGCCTGCTGCTGCAGGGTGGTCACTCCTTGACCACAAGGGAGATTCTTCGGGCTTCCACGTTGAGATGGAGGTCCAAGGGTCCAGAGTTTCGTTTCTAATGTTTCTTCCAGGAAATCTGATGTGCATTGGCACTGCTCCCACTCTTATTCCAATCTGGGGGGCGTGATTACCTGCTAGGTCCCCTCCTATGGGTGGGACCCAGGAAGTGGGTGGATACACCCCCTTCCTTTGATCCAGGCCGCCCTGGCACGAGGGCTGGAGTGCCCCAGAACCGGTTTGGCCGGATTATGCAAGGGGCAGCCTTGTGCGCCCCAGGCAGTGTCTGGTTTCTTTCAAACCTCCCTGCTACAATCCACTATCTCCTCTCTGGAGGGTGGTGACACCCTCCTGTGACAGGAAACCCTTTGTCCAGGCCCCATCTGCTGAGTTTCGGTCAACTGCAGGGGTCCAGACATTTGTCTGTGGCAGAGGCATCCATTTTGTGGATCTTAAGGTCTTTGGAGAAATTAACCGCATTTAGTAAAGGAACATGTCTTACCCCTCTAGAGGGGTGGAATGCCATCCCCGTCGCCAGAACTGGCGAGGGGATGGTATTCCAAATCGTATGACACCTTACACGACATGTTTTGATAAAGCCAAACCAAAGCTGCTATTTAACCGCGAGGATTATAAGGCACTTAAGAGTATATGGTATGGCATTATCCTGAAACAGCTTAGGGAGTTGTTCCCGACAGCTGCAGACAGGCTCAGCTCATGCTAGAGCTCCATCTCACATAAAACCACGCACCCTGCCTCCAGGATTGATGAGGCCTTCCATAGGAGTGGCTCACAGGTTTACATGTGTCCAGATATAGGTTTAGATATAGGTATACTATACCTAAGCAAGGGGTGATTACACCACCTTACCCCAGCTGAGTGATCAGCCAGTTGTGTCAATTTAAGAACCAGCCAGGGGTGACAAAAGATATGCTGCAGCCCCTGGTAGGCCTTGGTGGCCCCTATGCCCTGGGCACCTATAGTGCATTCTACAGGGGCTGACAAGGAGTCCATTTCCAATTGGTATCTGCCTATAGCACATGTATCATTAATTTAGTGAGAGAACAGCAGGCTGGGGGTCTGATCAGCAGGCCCACAGCCTCAGTAGTCGAAAACCAGTGAAGCAAAAAGCAAAAATTTGGGGTGACCATAGGATAGCAGACCCTACTCTCCTACACAACCCCCCCCCCCAAACGCAGGGACATTAAACAACCTTGACCAGATAAGTCTTCATGTTCTAAGTGGAAGTACCTGGAGAGACCATCTGCATTACCATGGTCAGTCCCTGGGCGGTGCTCCACTGTAAAGTCCATCCCCTGTAGGGAAATGGACCACCTGAGCAGTTTGGGATTTTCACCCTTCATCTGATTAAGCCATAAGAGGGGCTTATGGTCTGTCTGCACCAGGAAGTGAGTTCCAAACAAGTAGGACCTCAACTTCTTTAATGCCCAAACCACAGCAAAGGCCTCCCTCTCAATGGCTGACCAACGTTTCTCTCTGGGAGTCAGCCTCCTGCTAATGAAAGCAATAGGCTGGTCTTGACCATCTTGATTAAGTTGTGAGAGCACAGCTCCCACCCCCAACTCAGAAGCATCTGTCTGAACAATGAACTGTTTGGAGTAGTCAGGACTCTTCAGGATAGGTGCAGAGCACATGGCCTTCTTCAGGTCATCAAATGCCTTCTGACAGCTAACTGTCCACTGAACCTTTTTTGGCATCTTCTTGGATGTCAAGTCATTTAATGGTGTCACTATAGACCCATAGTTTTTCACAAACTTTCTGTAATACCCAGTCAGGCCCAAGAAGGCTCTGACTTGTGTCTGGGTAACTGGAGGAGCCCAGTCCTGTATGGCCTGGATTTTGCTTTCCAGTGGCTGAACCTGGCCTCCACCTACTAGGTGGCCCAGGTATACAACCTTACTCTGCCCTATCTGGCACTTTGTGGCCTTGATAGTTAGGCCTGCCTTTTGCAGGGCCTCCAAAACTCTCTTCAGGTGGATCAGGTGATCCTCCCAGGTGGAGCTAAAGACAGCAATATCATCCAGATAAGCTGCACAAAAGTCATCCAACCCAGTAAGGACTTGGTTCACCAACCTTTGGAAAGTGGCAGGTGCATTCTTCAAACCAAAGGGCATCACCACAAACTGATAATGTCCACTAGGGGTAGAGAATGCTGTCTTGGCCTTTGACTCCTCAGCTAGTCTGATTTGCCAGTAGCCAGCTGTCAGATCGAATGTGCTCAGAAACTTGGCAGAAGCCAATCTGTCAATGAGCTCATCTGCTCTTGGAATGGGGTGAGCATCTGTCCTAGTGACAGCATTGAGACCCCTGTAATCCACGCAAAACCTCATTTCTCTCTTTCCATCTTGGGTATGAGGTTTTGGCACCAGGACTACTGGGCTGGCCCATGGGCTCTCTGATGGCTCAATCACTCCAAGCTCCAACATCTTTTGCACCTCAGCCTTGATGCAATCCCTGACATGATCAGGTTGCCTGTAGATCTTATTCTTGACAGGCAGGCTGTCACCAGTGTCCACAACATGGGTACACCAGTCAGTCTGGCTGGGTGTGAGTGAAAACAAATGCCTGTGGGCCTGCAAAACTTGTCTGCAGTCCATCTGTTGCTGGTCAGTGAGGCTGCCTGCCAAGGCTACTCCATCAACTGAACCATCATCAGGGTTCTGAGAAAGCAGGTCTGGGAGAGGGTCACTCTCTTCCTCCTGTTCCCCATCTGTGGCCATGAGCAAGCTCATGTCCTCCCTGTCCACAAATGCTTTCAAGCGATTCACATGGATTACCCTGTGAGGGCTCCTGGGTGTTCCAAAGTCTACCAAGTAGGTGACTTCCCCCTTCTTCTCAATAATAGGATAGGGTCCACTCCATTTGTCTTGGAGTGCTGCTGGAGCCACTGGCTCCAGTACCCATACCTTCTGTCCTGGTTGGAACTCTACCAGCACAGCCTTTTGGTCATGCCAAGCTTTCTGTAATTCTTGGCTGGCCTCCAGGTTTTTGGATGCTCTTTCCATGTACTCAGCCATCCTGGAGCGGAGACCAAGTACATAGTCCACTATGTCTAGTATGGGCTTTTTGAGAGGTAACTCCCATCCTTCCTTCACCAAACACAATGGACCTCTCACAGGGTGGCCAAACAAAAGTTCAAAAGGGCTGTAGCCAACCCCCTTCTGTGGGACCTCTCTGTAAGCAAAGAGCAGGCAGGGTAAAAGAATGTCCCATTTCCGCCTGAGCTTCTCTGGTAGTCCTTTTATCATGCCTTTAAGGGTCTTGTTAAATCTCTCCACAAGCCCATTGCATTGTGGATGATATGGGGTGGTAAACTTATAGTTTACTCCACATTCCTTCCACATTGCTTTCAGATAGCTGGACATAAAATTGGTGCCCCTATCTGATAACACCTCCTTTGGGAAGCCCACTCTTGAGAAAACTGCAATGAGGGCTTTTGCCACCACAGGTGCTGTGGTGGTCCTCAGGGGAATAGCCTCTGGATACCTGGTGGCATGATCCACTACCACCAGTATAAACCTGTTCCCAGATGCTGTTTGGGGGTCCATTGGACCCACAATATCAATTCCAACTCTTTCAAAGGGGACCCCCACCACAGGTAGTGGTATTAGGGGGGCCTTTGTTGTGCCACCTGACTTACCACTGGCTTGGCAAGTGACACAGGAGCGACAAAACTCCTTGACATCCCCTGACATGTGAGGCCAGTGAAAGTGTGAAACAAGCCTGTCCCACGTCTTGTTCTGGCCTAAGTGTCCTGCAAGGGGGATATCATGGGCCAAGGTAAGAAGGAACCCCCTAAACTGCAGAGGTATGACCAACCTCCTGGTCATGCCAGGCTTGGGGTCTCTAGCCTCGGAGTAAAGGAGTCCATCATCCCAATACACAGTATGGGTACCTTGGGCATCCCCAGCAGCCTCAGCAGCAGCCTGCTGTCTGAGGGGTTCAAGGGAAGGGCAATCTAATTGAGCCTGCCTCAGGTCTGCCCTTGAGGGTCCCCCTGTCCCCAGAAACTCAACCTGGTCAGGTTCAAGCTCCTCAGAGACAGTCTCCTCTTGGACTGCAGAATCAGTTTCCTCTGAAACTTGATCCTCAACCTGGGGCAAGGTGGAAGGCTGGGCCTTTCCTCTCTTGCTCCTTCTCTTGGGTTGTGGCTGGTCTATTGTTTCAAGATCCACCACTGGTTCAGGAAGGCACTTCTTAGCCTGAGCCCTTGTCATGGCAAGGACATGCTCTGAAATCCCTAGCATTTCTGCATGAGTCCTGTACTCCACTTCTGACCATGCTGAGCTTTCAAGGTCATTGCCTAACAGACAGTCTACTGGTAGGTCTGCACTCACCACAACTTTCTTTAGGCCATCAACCCCTCCCCAGGAGAAGTTCACAACTGCCACACTATGGGAAGTAGTGGAGTTGCTTGCATTGGTTACTAGGTAGCTCTCTCCTAGTACAATCTGCCCAGGGTCCACAAAGTCAGGTGTCACCATGGTGACACTGGCACATGTGTCCCTGTATGCTTGAGCCAGTTTCTCATTAATTAAGGGAGTCTGCCTGTATTTGCCCAGGTTAGTGGGGCTTACTGCAGTGGGCAACTCAATGTCCACATCATACAGGAGAACTGCCTGTGTAGGGATTCTGACTAGGCCAGATCCTACTTCAATACCCAGGGTCAACCCAGCTACACCCTTGGACTGTGTTCCACCACTGCTTACTGTACTTGGGGTTGCAGTTGCTTTAGGAGCTGTAGTGGTGGGAACTGGATTTGCCTTGGTGCACTCACTGCCCCAGTGTGAAACTGATTTGCAGGTATTACACCAAGGTGTCTTTGGACCTTTGTTCTTCTTCTTCTTGTTACCATTTTGGGAACCACCCTCCTTACTATTAGTTTGGGGGCCTGAAGACTTCTGGTCTTTTTCTTTATCTTTCTGATTCTGGTTACCACCCTTCTGGTCTGTTTTCTTCTGGTCACCACCTTGGTTCTGGGGTTTCTGCTTAATCCTTGTTCTGACCCATTTGTCTGCCTTCTTTCCCAATTCTTGGGGAGAGGTCAGATCAGAGTCAATAAGGTATTGATGCAACAGCTGGTTTGTGCAGTTATTAAGGATCTGTTCTCTCATCATAAGATTGTACAATCCTGTATAGTCTGAAACTTTACTTCCCTGCAACCAACCCTCCAAAGCCTTAGTGGCACACTCAACAAAATCAGTCCAGTCTTGAGTCTGTGCTTTTTGGGTGTCTCTGAACAACAACCTGTATTGCTCAGTGGTTAGGCCATACCCTTCAATAAGAGCACTCTTCAAAACAGAGTAGTTTTTGGCATCCTCAGGTCTAACTGTGAGGAGCCTGTCCCTCCCTTTCTCAGAAAAGGAGTACCACAAAATTGCAGCCCACTGATTCTCAGGAACCTGCTGTACCATGCAGGCTCTCTCAAGAGCAGTCATCCATTTGTGGATGTCATCCCCTTCTTTAAAGGGGGGCACAATTTTGGTCAGGTTTCTATTGTCATAGGCCCTGTCTTTTTCTCTTGGAAAATTGCTGCCACCAGTGACATCTAAGCCACTTAATTTCTGCTCTCTTGCCAAGGCAAGTCTAGCTTGAGCCAAGGCTACCTCCTCCCTCTCTATCTGGAGTTTGACAGCCCTCATTCTGGCCCTATGCTCTAGCTTTTGAGAAGCACTCATGCCTCTCTGTGATTCTCTGGAGGCACTAGAAACATGAGAGTCCCCTGAGGGAGATCTCACTCTTCTGTTGCCTGGGAGAATAACATGTTGGGTTCTGGGGAGGTGCTGGCCCTCTCCTTTCCCCAGTAGGTCCAAGTTGGCCTGGCTAAGCCTGGCAACTGGAACCTGGCTACCCTGATCCTGAACTCCTAAGTCCTCAATGTCTGAGTCCTCATCTAAGTCATCATCATCCTCCTCCTCCTGAGGGGGATCAGTTTCAGGGGGGTTCCCTCCATTTCCTGTGTCTAGGGAAGCTGCCTTTGCCTTCTCTAAGTCATCCTGTTCTAGGATTTCTACCAGGATTTGGCAGGTGGGGCTTCTGCCCCTTTTTAACCCTCTTGCTTTGCACAAGGCAATCAAGTCTCTACGGGTTAACTTGTCATATCCAAAAGTTGCCTGGGTAGGGTCAACTGTCACAGGATTAGACCCTGAGGCTTTTCCTGTGTCAGACATGGTTACTAGTGAGGTGTAAGTTGTGCACTTACCTACACTAAGTGTTTTCCTACTGTACCTTGCTAGTGAGTTGTAGTCAGGGTGTGCTAATCCCTTTTATCTACAACTACTAAGTTCAGTAGAACTTAATATGCTAAGCTTTTGATTTATATGTACCTAGAGGTACTTGATGTGATCTTTCAATTTGATATAAAGATTGCAATGGTAAAACAACAGCAAGCTCAAATCCGCACCGCTGCTCACCAATGTGAGAAGTTGGCCTGGTAGGGGATGTTTCCAATTCTGGAACCACCTACTACCTGACCAAACAATCCCTTATGGTGTCTGGTTGTAAGTCAACCTTATTAGACAAGCTATCCTAGGGGTAGCATGGACTAAGCAGCCTAAAGGCTTAACTTAAGAGGTCGTGTTAAGCGAGCTGTTTTACCACATACAATCCTGTAATACCAAATGAAAGGACACCACACAAGTATATATTATAAAAATATATGTGTTTATTACTAAAAACAATCCCCAGTATTCTTTATGAATAAAGGGGCACAAGCGTTAAATCAAAAGCACTGTTTAAACATACAAGTTGCACAATTATGGATGAGGGCGGGTGGCCACTCAAACCATATACTAAACAAGTGGTATAAGAGAGGCCACTCGAACAGTGGTTAGGCCTAGGGCCTAGGGAATCGCTGGGAGCAGTCAGGACAAGCAATGCTGAAGTCGGGAATGGCCCTCGGGATTCGGGAGATGTGCGGAAAGCGCACGCATGCACCAATGTTAACCAATGGTGCGTAAAAGTCGTAGAGTTAAAGTTTAAGGACACTTCCGCTGAACCTAGAGGAACAAAACTTAACACACAGACCCTAGAGGTGTGCACCAGTGTGGGAACACCGGCGGAGCAAAGTTACCTCACCCACAGGAAGTGGGTGCACAGGGTCGAAGTGGCGTCGGGTTTTGACACGCAGGCTCTTGGTGCTTGAAGCTGAAAGGGCTGCAGGCGGGTTAGAGATGAAGTGTCCGGTGGAGTCCAAGGGTGGACTCAAGTTGGAGAGTACCTGAAAGCAGAGGGGACAGAGTCTGGGTCACTCAGCAGTGACCAGGGTGGAACCAGGACGGAACCAGGCAATGTCGGGCGCAATCAGGTGGTCGTCGAGGAGCTTCTCTCCGCTGTCACGTGGGCTCTGGGGCATCTGCGACGTCCAGGAGCAGGTCACGATCTGTCCCACGCAGGCTCTCACTGTCGGTGCAGTCGGCTTCCAGTTTGGAGCAAACAAGCCTTGGCAAGAGCAATCCACGCGGGATCGGAAGATTGCTTCTCACTCGGACCAGGAAGGTCAGAGTTGGGGCTCCTTTTCAGGGGAGCTGGTGTGGATCTGGAGCAACCAGATTCACGAGTCTTCTTAGGTAGTTCGTCGGCACAGGGACCACTAGCCAGCTGGCAAGTGACCGGGCCAACGCGTTGAGCCAAATAGAGCCAAAGGGCCCCACGCAGCACTCGTCGAGTGTGAAGGGCTGAACTTCGGCTCAGGAGCAGCTCAGGGTGGGGGCTTCTCAAACCCCGGTGCACAGCTTCGAGGATCACTCGTGGGCTGCACGGTCAGCGTCTTGTGGTCAATTCAAGATGGCGTGCCCCACGCTTCCGGTCGCCTCCACGGGTCTCAGCTCTGCAGGGACTGTGGATCGGGCTGTTGGAAGGCAGGCAAGCTTGATCTCGTCGATCTCAGTCGCTCGAGTTCCGGCGGGAACTGCAACTAAGTAGACGTCGAGGGCTGGATGGTGCCTGCTGCTGCAGGGTGGTCACTCCTTGACCACAAGGGAGATTCTTCGGGCTTCCACGTTGAGATGGAGGTCCAAGGGTCCAGAGTTTCGTTTCTAATGTTTCTTCCAGGAAATCTGATGTGCATTGGCACTGCTCCCACTCTTATTCCAATCTGGGGGGCGTGATTACCTGCTAGGTCCCCTCCTATGGGTGGGACCCAGGAAGTGGGTGGATACACCCCCTTCCTTTGATCCAGGCCGCCCTGGCACGAGGGCTGGAGTGCCCCAGAACCGGTTTGGCCGGATTATGCAAGGGGCAGCCTTGTGCGCCCCAGGCAGTGTCTGGTTTCTTTCAAACCTCCCTGCTACAATCCACTATCTCCTGTCTGGAGGGTGGTGACACCCTCCTGTGACAGGAAACCCTTTGTCCAGGCCCCATCTGCTGAGTTTCGGTCAACTGCAGGGGTCCAGACATTTGTCTGTGGCAGAGGCATCCATTTTGTGGATCTTAAGGTCTTTGGAGAAATTAACCGCATTTAGTAAAGGAACATGTCTTACCCCTCTAGAGGGGTGGAATGCCATCCCCGTCGCCAGAACTGGCGAGGGGATGGTATTCCAAATCGTATGACACCTTACACGACATGTTTTGATAAAGCCAAACCAAAGTTGCTATTTAACCGCGAGGATTATAAGGCACTTAAGAGTATATGGTATGGCATTATCCTGAAACAGCTTAGGGAGTTGTTCCCGACAGCTGCAGACAGGCTCAGCTCATGCTAGAGCTCCATCTCACATAAAACCACGCACCCTGCCTCCAGGATTGATGAGGCCTTCCATAGGAGTGGCTCACAGGTTTACATGTGTCCAGATATAGGTTTAGATATAGGTATACTATACCTAAGCAAGGGGTGATTACACCACCTTACCCCAGCTGAGTGATCAGCCAGTTGTGTCAATTTAAGAACCAGCCAGGGGTGGCAAAAGATATGCTGCAGCCCCTGGTAGGCCTTGGTGGCCCCTATGCCCTGGGCACCTATAGTGCATTCTACAGGGGCTGACAAGGAGTCCATTTCCAATTGGTATGTGCCTATAGCACATGTATCATTAATTTAGTGAGAGAACAGCAGGCTGGGGGTATGATCAGCAGGCCCACAGCCTCAGTAGTCGAAAACCAGTGAAGCAAAAAGCAAAAATGTGGGGTGACCATAGGATAGCAGACCCTACTCTCCTACAATTGCCAAATGGTTGGCTGCCTATGAGGTCTCATTAAGAGCCCATGGTATTTCAGAGAGTCATTGGGGGGGGGTGGCCTGTATAAGTACATGCCTCCAGTGGGGAGGGATACTCTTTTAGCCTTGGAAGAGGAGGAACAGACCAATTATCCCACAATGAAGGTTGCCCTAATCAGGAAGTTTGGGCTGACCCCTGAGAAATATCGGCAGAAATTTCGGAACAGCCACAAACTAACTACACAAAACTGGGTGGATTTTCTGGACTACGCTAAAAAGGCCTTACAGGGTTGGGTACAAGGCAGTGAGGTTACTGATTATGAGGGGTTGTACAATCTGTTCCTGAAGGAGCATCTCCTTGAGAAATGTTTTCCGGAGCTGCGTCAACACCTGGTGGACAGTAAGCTGACTAACCCTAGGAAGCTTGCAGAGGAGGCGGACATCTGGGCTAGTACACTGGTGTCCTCAAAGGGAACTGGAGGGGATACCCAAAGGACTGGTCAGGGCGCTCCCCAGAAGAAAGAGGGGAGAGACAAAAAGAAGGAGCTCACGAAAGGCCCCCAAAATAGCTCACAGGGGAAGGGGTCAGGATTCACTCCCAAGGTTACCCAACAGAAACCCCCTTATCCTGACCGTAGTCAGCAGCCTAGGGTTGTCCGATGTTATGAGTGTGGCGAGATTGGGCACTTAAGGGGGATACCAAGTGCCCCAAGAGACCACACCCTCCCACTGGAGGAAAAACCCCTGGGGTGGCGAGTGTAGTGCTCGGGGAAGAGCTGCCCCTAGACAAGGGAGGTGAGTGGGCAGGGATAACCCTAGTGACCCTGGGAGACAGCGAGATGGTTCCTAAGGTCCAAATACCACCAAGTATGGGCAATGGGCCACCATCAACGGCCAGAGGGGGGAGGCTCTGAGGGACACATGTGCCAGCATTACCATGGTAAGGAGACAGCTGGTGCCCCCAGAGTTGGTGATTCCTAACGTACTCCACCCAGCTGTGATGGCTGACGGCAGAATAGGTCACTATCCCGTGGCCGAAGTTCCCTTTGAGTGGGGAGGGGTCGTGAGCCTTCTTCGAGTTGCGGTGAGTCCTGCCGTGCCAGTCGATTGCCTGTTGGGGAACGACCTGGAGCACAATGCTTGGAGAGAGGTGGAATTCCGGACACATTCAGAAATACTGGGTTCACCTGATTGGACCTGTGCAAGCACACGGTCCGCGACTGCTCGGAGGGGGAGTTCGCAGGGGCTGGAGCCTGGAACAAAGGCACAGCCAGCGGCCAACTGCCTCGGTGTCCATACCCCGTGAGATGGATGGGGCACCTGAGGTGGTAGTCCCGGAGTCCACGGAGGGGGATGTTGTCTCCCTGGAGGACTTACCTATCCCTGCAGAGTGGCATGTGGAGGGAGGACCTACCAGGGAAGAGTTTTGTCAGGGGCAGAAGGAGTGCCCTACCCTTGAGGGTCTGAGGCGACAGGCCGAAGCCCAGGCAGCAGGTAACATTGCAGGGAACTTTCACATCTACTGGGAGGATGGCCTCCTCTACAGCGAACCCAAGGCTCCGGTGCACGGTACGTCACAGGCCTTGGTAGTTCCCCAGCGTTACAGAGCCTTTCTCTTGGAGTTGGCTCACGAGAATCCTTGGGCAGGACACCTGGGACATGACAAGACCTTTGCCCGGCTTGTCCCCCATTTCTATTGGCCTCAGATGAGTGTTGCGTCCGACACTTTTTGTAGGATGTGTGTGTCCTGTCAAGCCAGTGGGAAAACAGGGGTTAAGCTGAAGGCTCCCCTGGAACCACTACCCGTCGTTAGCACCCCCTTTGAAAGGGTGGGCATCAACATTGTCAGGGCATTGGATCCACCTACTTCAGCCGGTCACAGGTTTATCCTGGTTCTGGTGGATCATGCCACCCGGTACCCAGAGGCTATTCCTTTGAGGACCGTTACTGCACCCGCGGTGGCTCGGGCCCTGATGGGGATTTTTACCCGAGTGGGTTTCCCCAAGGAAGTTGTGTCTGACAGAGGGGCCAACTTCATGTCAGCATACATGCGGGCTATGTGGAAGGAATGTGGAGTTACTTACAGGTTCTCCACCCCTTACCACCCCCAGACCAATGGTCTGGTGGAAAGGTTTAACAAAACCTTGAAAGGCATGATCAGGATTCTGCCTGAGAGCCTGCGGAGGAAATGAGACATCCTCCTACCCTGTTTGTTGTTCTCATACAGGGAAGTGCCACAGAAAGGAGTAGGCTTCAGACCCTTTGAACTTCTGTATGGGCACCCTGTCAGAGGACCTCTCAGCCTGGTGAAAGATGGATGGGAAAAGAGTCAGACTCCCAGGAGGCTTCCCCAGGATGTGGTGAGTTATATGCTGGCTTTCCGTAGCCAAATGGCTAAGTTGTGGAAGCAAGCTTCTGACAACCTTGAAGCCAGCCAGGCAGTCATGAAAGAGTGGTATGACCACAATGCTCACCCTGTGGAGTTGGAGCCTGGACAGAAGGTGTGGGTCATGGAGCCTTTAGAGCTTAGTGCCCTTCAGGATTGCTGGACAGGCCCCTTTGAAGTGGTTGAAAAAAAGGGCAAGGTCACTTATTTAGTGGATCTTAAGACCCCCAGGCAGCCCCATCGGGTACTCCATGTCAACCGCCTCAAGCCCCACCATGAGAGGCCCGAAGTCATCCTGATGATGGTGACTGATGGAGCAGAGGAAGAGGAAAGTGAGCCTTTCCCGGATCTCTTTGCGTCCCAAGAGAAGGATGGGTCGGTGGAGGGGGTGAACCTCTCACCATCCCTGAGTCCCGAACAGCGGAGGGACTGCCGTCAAGTCCTTGAGCAGTATTCCTCGCTGTTCTCTCTTATCCCGGGAAGGACCCACCTGTGTACCCATGATGTGGACACAGGGGACAGCCCACCTGTGCAGTCCAAGTCCTACCGACTGTCAGATAAGGTGAAGGCCAACATCCACAGTGAAGTCACTAAGATGCTGGAACTGGGAGTGATTGAACCTTCAAGCAGCCCCTGGTCCAGTCCGGTGGTTCTGGTACCAAAAGCTGCCCCGCCGGGCACCACTCCAGAACTCAGGTTCTGTGTGGATTACAGGGGACTGAATTATGTGACAAAGACAGATGCTCATCCAAATCCAAGGGCGGATGAGCTCATTGACTGGCTGGGACCTGCCCAATATCTGAGTACCTTTGACCTCACATCAGGGTACTGGCAGATCTCCCTTACAGATGGAGCAAAGGAAAGGTCAGCCTTCTCCACTCCTGAGGGCCATTACCAGTTCTGTGTGATGCCCTTTGGGCTCAAGAACGCCCCTGCCACTTTTCAGCGGCTGGTGAACCAGGTCCTCTCCGGTATGGAGGCCGTCTCTGCTGCCTATCTTGATGACATCGCTGTCTTCAGCAGCAGCTGGGAGGACCATTTGTGTCACATTCAGGCTGTCCTACAAGCCCTGAAGCAGGCTGGCTTGACGATCAAGGCTAGCAAATGCCAGATCGGGCAGGGGTCGGTAGTGTACCTAGGCCACTTGGTGGGCCGGGGTAAGGTGCAGCCCCTCCAGGCTAAGATTGAGACTATCATGGCCTGGGAACCCCCCAAGACTTAAACGGAGGTCCAAGCTTTTCTGGGCCTTACAGGATACTACCGTCGCTTTGTCAAGGAATATGGCACAATTGTGGCCCCCTTGACTGAGCTTACATCCAAGAAACATCCTCGACGGGTAGTCTGGACTGAGGCGTGTCAACGAGCTTTTGACACTGTAAAACAAGCTATGTGCGCGGCTCCTGTCCTAAGGGCCCCTGACTTTTCCAAGGAGTTTATCGTCCAGACAGATGCATCGGAGCATGGCATTGGGGCAGTGCTATCGCAACTCAATGAGGAGGGTCTGGACCAACCTGTGGTTTTCCTTTCTAGGAGACTGCTTCCCCGGGAACAGAGGTGGAGTGCGATTGAGCGGGAAGCTTTTGCGGTGGTATGGGCTCTGAAGAAGTTGCGGCCATACCTGTTTGGCTCGCACTTCCTTGTTCAGACTGACCACCGGCCCCTTCATTGGCTGATGCAAATGAGGGGCTAGAATCCCAAGTTGCTAAGGTGGTCAATCTCCCTACAGGGAATGGATTTCAGGGTGGAACACCGACCAGGAGTGGACCATGCCAATGCTGATGGTCTCTCCAGGTATTTCCGCCTTAGTGATGAGAACTCCCAAGGGGTTGGGTAGCTCTCCCTACTTTCAGCTGCGGGGGACGCATGTTAGACCTGTCAGCCCTTTGGGTGGTCCCTCCTTATTTTTTTCTTTTTCCCTTTCTGCCTTCTATTTTTGTGTCCACCGATATTTTTGGATGTTGACTTTTAAACCTCCGGGCACCTCATCACTGCTAATCAGTGCTGAGGTGCAGGTGCACCTTTTCTAAAATGGTGGCCTAGGTAAGCTTCCTAAGATGGTTGCCCTGTCAGGAGTTACCTCAGAGCTTTGGCCCATAGGATAGCATTAAGGGAATCTAGAACCTTCTGGCCCACTCTAGTGACCTGGGGCTAGGCTATGTAAGGGAGGATACTGGGTGGCCATTTTGTGCACTTTTGGGCTGGCTGGAGTACAGGCTGTTGCGTTAGAGGGATAGGGCACTTAGAGGGTTGGCTGCTCCTTTGAACTGTGGTGGTGAGTGCTGCCCTGAGGGCACTGGCTTGCTGCTTCTCTAAAGCAAAGACTGTGAAGAACTTCCCCCCTTAGCGTCACCGCTACTGTCGGGGATACTGCGAGGTTGTAGATAGCAAACGCCTGACCAGAATTACCTGTGCTGAAGAGCGCTGGGAGGACTCACCGCCGCTGATCCCCTTGAACATTCTCGCTGGGGTGCTGCTGTAGAGGGAGGTCGCCTGCCCTGTGTCATCGGGCTGGAAGCTCCGTGAGGCTTTGGTGTGTGGGATTGAGGCTAGGAGCGCCCTCCTGTGGGGCACCGCGACTCCCTCCCAGAGTAGGAAACCGGCATTTGGGACGACGCCTGCGCAGCCGCCCATCGCTGAGGAGATCTTCGCTGAGAAGGCGGCGCTGCATCGAAGTGTCCTCTCTCCCGCGCAGGCCCAGTGGAAGGCTTGGCTTCTTCGCTGAGGAGGCGGCTCTGCATCGAAGTGTCCTCTCTCCCGTGCAGGCCCAGTGGTGGGCTTGTCTTCTTAGGGGAGAGGCGGCACTGCATTGGAGGGGAAGAGTTACTGCCTGAAGGGGTTTCTGAGCATCGGCAGCCTTGACTGGGCACTACAACGGAAGTGTCCTCTCTCCAGTGCAGGCCCAGTGTGAAGGCTTGCCTTGCCTGCGAGGGGGCGGATACTTTCACCGGGAGTCTGTCGGTGAGGGTGTAAGCTCCCCAAGCTGCCTGTGACGGCTAAAACTACTAATAATAACTTCAAGCCCACAAGTAAGTAGGGATTTGGGGCTGGTGCGGGACACGAACTCTGAGAAATCTCTACTGGGCCTAGTGGTTGGCCTACCTTCCTGATCCTTGGTAGTAGATGCAATGTGAGCCAGGGGAGCTTAAACCAGTAAAACCACTCTACTGAATTTAGGGTCCTGCCATTCATAGAACTACTGCTGGTCCTTGACTACAGCTAATCAGAAGCCAGGGAATTGTAGGTTACTAGACCAAGTACATGTTTACTGGCTGAAATTAATGCATGTTCTTGTTTCACTGGGAGTATATGATTCTGGCTTCTGCTATATTAACGCATATACCAGCCTTACCAAAAAGAGATATGAAATACTGTTTCCGTACTGAAGTAATGCACAATCTTGCTTCACTGAATAGATGCATTTTTCTTGCTGCTTGTCTTATTTAAACTGCAAAGTAACTACCTGAAAACTGGAGTATCAAGTGGATTTGCTGAGCTCATTTCCTCTTGGAGAAAAAGTTCTTTAGCTAAATGTAAAGTTGTGCTCTTATTGATGCAGATGATCATATGGGGAAGTGCTTAATGTGTTAGAGTTATACATTGCTAACGGAGTGAACTAATTTTAGGAATTTGATAAAGCATTCCATTCTTTTCTAACAAGGTGTGGTGCCATTTTTGGTGGAGGGGCGCTGGGTTGCTGTGGTGAGTGTGACGCAAGTACAACACAGTTGCCTTGGAGTTAGGCCTTACCTCTTAGTGCCAAGCTACCCTACTCGGACCGGTGACCCCGGGTCCAACACATACTATATCCCATGACACAAAAGAGCAAGTTACCTCCACACCTCATGTAGACAAAGTAAGCAGAGAGGAACAGTAGTAAATGGACATAGTTTGAACTTTCATCTCAATTTGTTGCAAAAAGTTGACATTACTGTAAAGGACTTCAAACGCTTATACTCTTAAATTGACACCTTTCACCAGTTCCCAATCCCACAGACTAAATGTCTTCCACACGTCCAAAAGGGGAAGAGGCAGCAATGTGAGCAGTACAAGAAAACCCTTTTGGTAAATTTGTTTGAAATGGATGTCCTGCTGGTTTCACTTCAGTTAGAATTTCAAGCTGAAAAATAAGTAATTAACCCCTTCGACGCTCATGACGAGCTGGGCTCGTCATGCAGTAGCCTCCTGCTACGCTCATGACGAGCCCAGCTCGTCATGAATAATGGTAATCATGATTTTCCAGCACAGGGGAAAAATCCCCATAGCATTCAAAAGGTTAAGCCAGAAAGAGGTTTAAATATTGGAGAGGGCAAATAAGAACTGTAAGTCAATGAACTGGTGGGCAAATGCGGGAAATAAATGAAAATAAAGACCAGGGGTCTTATTTACAAGATGCTTGTGCCACCGGTGCATCACTTTCTGTGACAGACCGGCGCCGCATTTCGCTGCCTCATATTTACAAGGACCCACCATGTGTGGCTTTTCCTGCCCTTGTAAAAACGGCCCCTTTACACACAGCACTTTGCGTGAAAAGGGCATTCCATGGGTGTTGCTGTGGATGTTCCACGCAACACCCATGGAACCTGACACACTTCCAGATTTACGAATATACGTAACTTGGAAATGCGTCTGAATGCTACGGCTCCCCAGAGGAGGCATAGGGAGGCGCAATTCTGAAGCACACATAGAATGAGGAAATCCACTCTTGTGATTGTTTATATGCAGGAAGGTGTCAATTCCTGCACAAAAACTATCATTGAAAAAAATGCAGTTTATCAACTTCTATGTATGCTGCATTAAGCAGCTCACATAGAAGATTAAAAACGCTATTTCAGAGTGTCTCTTCCTGCACATAAACAATCATCCCAATGACGCAGGCTTCCTTGCACCATGGTGCAAGGGTGGCTGTATTGGCCCATGGCAGCTAATTGTGCACCAGCGTAGCGGAGAGCAAACGGATCCGTCATATTGTTGTAGATATGACACACTCCTGTGCAGCGTGGCGCAGCCAAATGGCATGCAGCACTGTATTCATTCTTTGTAAATAAGGCCCTGTAGTTTTAAAATGGAGGTGATACATTGGTAACAGTTGAAGATGACAATTGGGAAGGAAGGTGGCGAGGATACAAAAAGCAAGCAAGTATCGGATGGAAGGTCAGAAATGGAAATATAATGTGTGCACCTGGAGAAAAAGGAGGAGAAAAGATGGTTGACAAGTGAAAGAACTGTGAATGCAGAGAAGAATAATCACACACTCTAGGCAGACAGGGAGAAATAACTTTTGTGTCATGCGGTGTCAAGAAGTAAACACAAAACAGCTTTTCACCTCAGGCTTAGGCAATAAATCAATTCCTGTGTAGGCTTAGAGTGCTGCATAGACTATGCAAAAAAGGAATTAAGGATGTAAGGAACCCTCAAATGTCTGTTTTTCTAGCTCAGTTTTTAAGCATATGATTTAGTTCAGTGCCATCCACACTGAGCTAGAAAAGTGAAAAAAGTCTTCTACCAGTTTTGCAGCAAAGTCTTTAGGCATAGGATATGCACAGTGCCATCCATGTCGAACTGAAAAATGACAAAAGCTTTTTAGCACTCCAGTTACAGTATTACAGCTTTGGATTGCTAAATGCCATTCAATCCTACCGGGAATGAATAAACGCAGTGCCTGACAGATGTGTTTCACTCTCATCAGAGCTCATCAGAGCGACATTGCTTTGCACAGACACAAGGGCGCAAGGGAGCATCCAGTAGAAGAACTGAGAATTTAAAGAAATATTTGGCATATATAATAATTCAATAATAAATGTATATATATATATATATATATATATTGAAGCTCAATGGTCTCCCTCACAACTCGGAAAGAGAATATATATATATATACATAAAAGCCACCCCACATGACCCGGGGACCGCCACCTCCCCGGAGCTCTAAATATTTAGATTGGGGGTCCGTGACAGACCCCCTAGCCCCGGGGACCACCACCCCCGGGGCTAGAGCCGAGCTCATCATCAGCACCGCGGTGCCGCGCGCGGCCACCCTCCACCCACGCCACGGGGGAATTAGCCCCGCGGCGATGGGGTTAAGTAGATGTTGAATGGTGTAGCCCCCAGGGTATATAGTGAGCCACTTTATTCATTCAAAACTAAATGTCAAGTCAAACATCTCATTGTATATATATATATATATATATATATATATATATATATATATATATATATATATATATATATATATATATGTATGTATATGTATATATATATATATATATATATTTGCCACAAAGTTGTCCCCTTGTAAGGAACAGAACGGAGCACGCTGTGGGGGTTCAGAAATTTCTTTATTACTCTCAGCATGACGCGTTTCGTCATCTCGACTCATCAGATGCTGTTTGGTAACATGAGAAATTGACGTTTTTTTCCAGTCATTTAAAAGCCTAGGTTGGGCTCCTCCCACCAAGTGTTCGGCCCGATGAGAATGCATAATTGTTTGTGGCCGCCATCTTTGAGTGTCTGTTTCTTGTAATAATCCCTCAGTTTGTTTGGTTACTAGCGATGTTAACATCGCTAGTAACCAAACAAACTGAGGGATTATTACAAGAAACAGACACTCAAAGATGGCGGCCACAAACAATTATGCATTCTCATCGGGCCGAACACTTGGTGGGAGGAGCCCAACCTAGGCTTTTAAATGACTGGAAAAAAACGTCAATTTCTCATGTTACCAAACAGCATCTGATGAGTCGAGATGACGAAACGCGTCATGCTGAGAGTAATAAAGAAATTTCTGAACCCCCACAGCGTGCTCCGTTCTGTTCCTTACAAGGGGACAACTTTGTGGCAAATAATTACGTGCATGCTGCTTTGCACGAAGGAGGCACCCGTCAATGGAGTTCGACAGAACAGGCAGCGTTCGTGTTTCAATATATATATATATATATATATATATAAACACGAAGTTGCAGCTGTTCCCCAGCCTCTGTTTCGGCGGGCTCACGGCAGGGGTAGCCACCCCCTTAAATCACTCACGTTAACACCAGCATGTCCCTTTCCAATACAACAACATAAACAGTCACTGTAGCGCTAGCGGCTAATAGACTGTGGAAACTGTGGGGTATATTATCAAGGGGTTTTATCTCCGCTTTTTTGGCTTTAAAAGCCAAGAAAGCGGAGATAAAATTATCTCCCTATTACCAAGCTGTCGCTAACACCAGTTAGCGACAGCTAATAGGAGATAGCGACCATCATGGGCCCCACTTTGCATGTCAGTGATATTTATCACTAATGATATGCAAAGTGGGCGTGCCAAGATGTTAGCGACTGGAAACAGTCGCTAACATCGCTATCTCCTATTACCAACTTTTGGAGATATTTGCGCTAAGGGCGAATATCTCCAAAAGCTAACACCTGCCCTGAGCAGTTCTTAGCCATGTTATCCAATGGGAGGTGGATAACATGGCTAAGAGCATTTGCTCGATAATGCATGAATATCGCTGACTTTTCAGCGATATTCATGCATTGCGGGCGTTTTTTATCGCATTTGCGATAAACCTTGCTAATAGCAAGGTTTATCTGCGATAAAAATCGCCGATGTGCGGCGATAATTTTTGTCTCTAAACAAGTTAGAGACAAAAATTATCGCTAGTTGTTGATAATATACCCCTGTATGTCTTTTGAGACCGAAGGTTCGAGTCTCGCGCTTGCCGTTAAGATAATGATTTAGAATTTATTTTCTTTTTACATGACTGTAATGTAAATCTGGCAAAGACTGGCTTAATATCACAAATATTGGTATAATTAACAGCAGAACAGCAACTCTGTTAAAATGTTTGTAACACTTATGACGATTGTGTCATCGCATTGGTCGACAGCACTGTCTAGTATATTATTTGGTAAAATGATTGCTGAACACATTAGTAAGTTGTCACTCATCGGAAAGTAATGTACCATGTCGTGAATGAAGTTTCACAAGAAAATATAAGAACGAAGGGGTATATTACCAACCAATAGAGATATTTTTTGTCTCTAACTTGTTTAGAGACAAAATTTATCGCCGCACATCGGCGATTTTTATCGCAGATAAACCTTGCAATTAGCAAGGTTTATCGCAAATGCGATAAAAAACGGCCGCAATGCATGAATTTCGCTGAAAAGTCAGCGATATTCATGCATTATCGAGCAAATGCTCTTAGCCATGTTATCCACCTCCCATTGGTTAACATGGCTAAGAACTGCTCAGGGCAGGTGTTAGCTTTTGGAGATATTCGCGCTTAGCGCGAATATCTCCAAAAGTTGGTAATAGGAGATAGCGATGTTAGCGACTGTTTCCAGTCGCTAACATCTTGGCACGCCCACTTTGCATGTCATTAGTGATAAATATCACTGACATGCAAAGCGGGGCCCAAGATGGTCGCTATCTCCTATTAGCTGTCGCTAACGGGTGTTAGCGACAGCTTGGTAATAGGGAGATAATTTTATCTCCGCTTTCTTGGCTTTTAAAGCCAAAAGAGCGGAGATAAAGCCCCTTGATAATATACCCCGAAGTATTTTGTTTATGTTGTTGTATCACGTGACACATTATTTTACTTTATTAGTAGTGTTGAAATGCACAACTTTTGCCCGTGACGAAGGAGTAGTTTCACTCCGAAACGCGTAGGACGATTGTGTCTGGAAAATAAATCTGCACCTTGATTGTGGCCGCGGCTCCTGTGTAGTTCTTTCCGTGACGATTGGAAAGGGACACGCTGGTGTTAACGTGAGTGATATATATATATATATATATATATATATATATACAGCTCCGAATTCTACAAAAAGAAGAGCCAGCACTCACGAGGGAGGAAAATAACCCGGTTTTAATTCAATGAGTCACTAGTACAATGGACGCGTTTAGACAAGCACCTTCAACAACATTCAGGGCCTCATTTATGAAAAGTGATGCATTGCTGCGAGAAAACAGTGGTGCATCACTTTTAATTGCGCCCTCCTTGCAACACCAATGATGCGTCATATTTACAGCATGACGCATCATGGAGCTAGGAGTTACAGATACGTCAGTATTTCTGACGCATCTGTAGGTGCAAAAATGACGCATTGCTGGAGTGTGTCACAAAAGTGACGCAACTCCAGAAATGGGTAATTTCACAGGGGCAAGTTCCATGTGAAATGTGCCTGCGTCAGTCTTACACCTGCCATGAGGCAGGCAAAAAGATATTGACACACTTACGCCCTAGAAGTGAGGCAGTGAAAACTTATAGATTTCACTGCGTCACTTCTATGACCCTTTCTTGCTTCGGAACGCCCCCCCTGCATATATTATACATGGCGCAGGTATTTACAAAGTGACGCATCTAATTAAATGCGTCACTTTGTAAATATGGTGCCTTAAGGCACATTTTTTACGCCACTGGTGCGTCACAAAAAGTGAAGTACCGGCTGCGCATAAGTGACGCAAGTGCTGATAAATAAGACCCTCAGTGTTTAAGCAGCGTTTCCGTGTTTCCAAATCGACAGTATCATTACAACTTCCTGTATGGACAGAGAATTCATTGACATAGACAGAGGGCACAGTGGTAAGAATCAAAAATAGATTTCAAGCGCCATCTTAGAACATGCATTATCTGCACCTTTCCATGTTCCTCAATCAGTTATTCTTAAAGATATGGGACAAGCGTGCAGTTTTCATTACTCGTCTATTGTACTAGTAACTCGTTTAATTAAAACCGGGTTATTTTCCTCCCTCGTGAGTGCTGTTCCTTCTTGTTGAACAATTCGGAGCTGCATATTAATCATGGTCCCACCACCATGTACTCAGGCAGGCCCCCACTCCAGAGTGCTCAGCGTTCCTGGTGGACTAGAAGCGAGAAGATATATATATATATATATATATATATATATATATATATATATATAACCACCAGGACGTCCAATTATAACAGCTAGAGACGGTCTATTAGAGAACACTTCTATTGGGGGGCGTGGCTTGCGCCCACAGAAGATGGCATTATCCCCGTAGCTCTCCTGAGAAAGCGGAGACGGCAACGGGCCCGGTGTGACTCCTTCCACTCCAGCATGCTGTCGGACTGCGGGAGAGACCGCGGGAAGCCTTGAAGACCCGTCTGGCTCCATTTTCAAGAACTTTTGTGTCCTTCGCGGGCATTTCCTTTCCAAGTGAGTGGCGCGTAGTTCGGCGAGGCGGCGCCCGCCATTACAGGAGACCCGCTGACGGAGCTACGCTCTAAGCGGTATTCCTGTCTATCGGCTGTGCTTCTCCTCAAGCTTCAACAATGCCGCTTTCTCCTTGCTTCTGCGCCTCACTTTAACTTCCACAATCTACGTTTTGCCTGCTTTCAGCGCTACTTCGCGCGCTCTGTTTCTATTTTCAGGCAGCTGCCGCCATTTCTGACATTATCCTGAAGCAGCTCCGTTTTCAATGCGGCTCCTTATACTCTAATGACAGCGCTTGTAAAATTACTTTCACTCGCTTCTAGCGCAATTTCTCTCCACATGGGAATGCTCAGCAGGAACCAATAGATGAGCACTTTTGCTGCTCTGTCTTCATATTTTCACATGATGTGACTTTCCTTATTATTTATTTATTTATTTATTATTTATTTTTTTGACTGCCATTTTAACCAGTGCTTCTGCCTACCTAGTCTTTAATTGGCCGCATCTTCTCCATTTCACACCAGATGTATAGTGCATATTGCGTTGCTCCTCCATATTTGCTGTGTTATTTGCTGTGTTATTACCTAAATTGAATATATCTGACTCTTTTTGACCTAGATATGTTTCTATTTTGACAATATTCACGCTTATATTGTTCTGGTGCATATTAATGGCATAATCTATGTATATTGCATTATATGCTTATTATAGCTTTGAATTCACTGACTCTGCAGTAGCGGCACTGATGTGATACTATATTTCTGCCCTATAATCTCTGCTGTTATATTTTATAGGGTTTTATATCACTCCCTGTCTCAGGTATATTACTTTAGTCTTTGCTTAATTGTCATAATGTTTGAGCTGTTGTGAACTGTGTTTCCATTGCTCTCCACCTGCATTCTTTTGAACCGCTCTCTTCCTTTATGGGCAGACTATCTAAAGACTTATCTAAACCATCCTCCTCACCACGCAAATTCTTAATACACACAAGCTCTCGATACCAGTGCCTCGCAATGGAGAACTCACCTGACGTATCACCTAAAAACTCTTCGACATCCTTGGCCTCATCAGCATCCTGGGCCATTAAAGGTGCTGTCAAAGGATTAAAAAAGATCCTCCTTCCCCTCCCAAGCAGGCTACTTCGGTTACGATGGATATTTTATTAGATGAAATCAGGGCCTTACGCCCTTTTATTGAAGAAACTAAAACTACACTCCAAATGCTCTCTGAGAAGTGGTCTAACGTCGACGACCGTGTTACCCAACTGGAGCACAATGTTACTTCTCTTAATTCTTCGGTATCCAAGGTTGACCCACTATGCGCACAGGTTTCAGCTCTTCATAAGCAAATTGAAAATTTAGAAAACAGAAACAGGAGAAATAACCTCCGCATTTATGGTCTTCCGGAAGGATCAGAAGGCTCCGACCCCCTTGCCTTTTTCAAGTATTTCCGGCCAAAACTTCTCCAATTACCAGAAGGCACCATTCTCAATATACAGAGAGCGCATCGTCTAGGCCCTCCATTTACTGCGTTGTCTGCTTCTGCAACAAGAAAACCAAGGGGTGTTATCATTTATTTCCTTGAATACACTGACCTGCTTAGGGTTTTGTCAGCGGCCAGAACCATGCATCGAATTACCTGGTCAGGGTACTCTCTCTTCTTCACACAGGACTATGCTAAATCTACTGCCGATCGACGCAAAGAGTTCTTATCCCTCCGACCACAGCTTCGATCTTTGGGAGCTCGCTTTGGACTATTTCATCCTTGCATTTTTAAGGTGACTCTCAACAACAAAACCACAACTTATGATGACCCATTGAAGCTGAAGAGTTTTCTTTATTCCCAATCTGCTGCTGCAATGGATATCGCTTCTACATCACATTCTAAATAACTTTTCTCTGCTGATGTTCATGGCCTTGTTGAGTCCCTGATTGTTGATTTTGATGCTTACTTTTAGGAATATCCTATGATGTATACTTACTCTGTTTCTTTGTTTATTAATGTTCTTCTGCATTGTTCTTGTTTCCTTTTATACAGGTTTCCTTCCCACGTGTTATCTTCCTTCCTTATGTCCTTGGTGTCTGCTGAAGTCGCTTTCCCTCCCCGCTTTCCCTCCTGAGTTGTGGACCCGTCATGGTTCTGTGTAGCCTCCTGCCTCCCACTCCTTGTATGTTGTTTTGGATGTTATGTAAGTTGCCTATTCTTCCCATTATCTTGTTTTATTCTGTCACATTTCTCTTTTTGTTTCCTACTACATTTCTTTCTTTTCTCTTTTCCGTATCTGTCCTTTTCATCTTTTTCCTCTTCTCTTTCTTTCTTTTTTGGTATCTTGTCTATGCCCTCTTACATACCTTCTTTTTCTTCCCAACTTTCTTTCATGTGTTCTTATTTCATGACCTCTTTTCCTTTTTGGGTTTTCACTGTATTCTTCATTTAATTTTACAGATGTTTTATTGCATTGTATGCTTTTTGTATCGACATCATATTTTTACCTCGTTACATTCAGAGTTACCACATGGAATGTTAAAGGATTGAACAATCCCATTAAAAGACAGCAAGTACTATCCCATTTAGCTAAGTTTTATAACTGACATTGCTATGTTACAAGAGACCCATCTTTCAGACAGAGAGGCCTCTAAATTGACTAGAATGTGGGTTGGTAATGTCATCTTCTCCCCAGCTTTAGGGAAAAAAATGGAGTAGTTATTTTGATTCACAAAAAATTCACTGTTTCTGTTATTCATCAGGAATCTGACTCTGAAGGTCGTTGGGTGCTTACTAAACTGTTAATCGACAATGTACCTCTAGTTATTTTTAATGTTTACGCTCCAGTTTTTGTTGACAACACCTTTTGGACACTTATTTCTGATAAGTTAGTTTCTCTTGATGATGAGTATATAATTTTTGTTGGAGATTGTAATCAAGTTCATGATCCAATACTTGATAGACGATCCCCAGTAAAATTTGCACATTCAAAAATGCATACTCAATTCACCTCTGCCATTCAATGTAAATCCCTGGTTGATATCTGGAGGCTGTATCATCCTGACCTCCAGGAATTTAGCTATTTCTCCCCTCCCCATAAAACACAATCCCGCATTGATTACCTTTTTCTTAGTAGATCCCTAGCCCAATGTGCCCTAGCCTCAGAAATAGGCTCTATCCTCATTTCTGACCATGCTCCAGTCATTGTTGATTTTGACTTTATCCCTTTTTCCCCCTCCTCTGGCAGATGGCGTTTTAATAATTCCCTCCTTGCTGATCCTAAATTCTCCGGTCAATTCAGTTCTTTCATTGAAGAATTCTTTATTATGAATTCCACCCGACTCCTCTCTGACCATGATCTGGGATTCCTTTAAAGCAACCGCTAGAGGTTTTATAATTAATTACGTTTCACAGAAAAATAAAAAATTCGAGAAACAATCTTCTCAACTTTTGGCTCAAATAAAGCAGTTAGAATATTCCTATTACTACTCCTTTACAGACTCTTCTGTGAAGGTCTTATCACTGCTAAGGTCACTTTCAACAAGTTATCTACTGATGCCGCAGCTTCGTATCTTTTGAAGAGTAGTGCTCGTTACTATGGAGGCCAAAACAAGATGGGAAACCTCTTGGCTACTTATTTGAAAACTCGTCGTGATAGAACCCGGATTGCTTCCATAACTGATTCTACTGGTAAATCCCACTTCAAAGATGATGATATCTTGCAAGAGTTTGTCGCCTTCTATAAAAATCTCTATACTCCCGAAACCCAACCCCTTCCCTCGGATCTTTCCCCCTACTTTCAATCAATTGTTTCCCCTTCTTCTTCTCACATTGATTTTAATTCGCTCGAAAATGATATAACTCTGACGGAACTTTCCCATGCAGTTTCAGTTTTGAGACGTGGTAAAGCCCCTGGCCCAGATGGTTTCTCTATTGAATTTTATGATCATTTTTCAAAACTTCTTCTCCCCCATATGCTCCTCTTATTTAATTCATTCATTGCTAATGGTTCTTCTCAGGGAACTTTTCAAGAAGCCATGATTTGCCTCATCCCTAAAGATAATAAAGACCCCTCTTTTTGTAAAAATGATCGCCCCATTTCCCTTGTAAATACGGATTATAAGATCTTTGCCAAATTGCTTGCTTTGCGTATTGACCCCATTTTGCCTGAACTCATAGGTCCTGAACAATCAGGTTTTGTTAAAGGTCGTCTGTCCTCCGACAACTCTAGAGTCTTCTTTAATGTCCTAAGTAAGGCTTCGTCTTTGCAGTACCCTCTTGCGGCCATTACATTAGATGCCGAAAAGGCGTTTGACAGGATTAGTTGGGACTTTATGTTCCATGCCCTCACTTGGATTGGCTTTCCCCCTCAATTGATTTCCCTCATTTCCCTTTTGCATTCCGGTCCCAGGGCTTCTATTTATGCCAATGGGAAAATTTCTGATTATTTCTCCCTTTCCAGAGGTGTCCGACAAGGCTGGCCCTTGTCCCCCATACTGTTTATTGTTGCATTGGAACCTTTTCTTACTAAAATTTGACAAGACACTCACATTACCGGCCTTAATCCCGGTCCTAATCAAGTCAAGTTATCTGTGTATGCAGACGATATCCTTTTATATTGTTCCACCCCTGATACCACTCTTCCTGCCTTCCTGCATCAGGTTGATGCTTTTTCGCAGGTTTCAGGCTATCGCCTTAATCGTGATAAATGTGAGGTTTTACCCCTGAATGTTTTATGTCACCGCCATTACTTTGACCATACCGGTTTCTCCTGGCAAACGACTAAAGCGAAGTATTTAGGACTCTGGTTCTCTCCTTCGATCCAGACACTTTGAAAGCAAATTTTGTGTCTATTACAAAAAAATTAACTGATTCTATTACCAGATGGCATGCTCTGCTTCTTTCATGGTGGGGCAGATTAGACTCCATTAAGATGATGCTGGCCCCTATCGTCCTATACTCACTTTCTATGATACCTGTCCATTTACCTTGTTATTATTTTAAACAATTAGACTCCCTCCTACTGAAGTTTCTCTGGAAGAACAAACCCTCACGGATCGTCTTGGCTTTCCTTAAAAAAGACAAGAAGTTTGGTGGTCTTAAATTTCCGGACTTTAAATCATATCATTACTCTTTTATCCTCAAACAGACCTCTCGTTTGCTTTCCACAGATCTTCCCACTTATCCTCCTATATGGTTGAACTTGGAAAAATCTCTTATCTCAACGTATGCTTTTCCAGAAGCCCTTGCTTTTTCTGCTAATGTTTCCTCCCTGAACTCCCCGGTCATTGCTCATTCCCATCATCTTTTATCTCCTCTCTTACCTTCTCCTTATCCCTCTCTTACCTCTTTGTCTCAACAACCCATTTGGCATAACAAACTACTTCGCATCAAAAACCGCTCTTTTTTCTGGAAGTCTTGGAAATCCAAAGGTTTGTCTTGGATCTCCCAACTCCTACTTGATAATGTTCCCCTTACTTTTGCTGAACTTCAAACTCAATTTCTTCTTCCTTATTCTTTTAGGAAACAATATGATCTTCTAGTTCCTGCTCTTCGCCAATATCTTCAGTCTCTTCCTTCTTCTTCTGATCTACCATCCTCCTACTCTACTATTTTTCCGCTTTTAGATACTTCTCCTTCCGCTTCTTGCATTTACAAATGCCTTATGATTCCTTATGAACGACTTAAAACGAAGACAGAGTTGGCCTGGGAACAAGACTTGGTAATTTGATGGCCTGTCTCTTTATGGGATAGGTTGCGATTAAAGATTCATAAAACATCCAGAGCAGCTAATACCACTCAAACTCTTTACTTTGTATACCAACGTTTATTACTATCCCCGAAAAAAATAGCATTGTTTTCCCCTGACCTCTCTCCTACATGTTGGTCCTGCCCTTCCCAGAATGCGGATTTACTCCATATGTTATTTCTTTGCCCCAATCTTGATACTTTTTGGCAATCAGTTTGGTCACGTATAAATGTCATATTTGGCATCAACATCCCCTTCTCCCTCTCCAATATCCTTTTAGGTTCCCTATCTCCAGCTTTGCCTCACTCCCCTTCCCATTTTAAATTGCTTGACTTATTTTTGGCTGCAGCCTTTCATTTGATTACTTCCAACTGGAAAGACTCGACAAAAGTTAGTTACTCGGCATAGTGGAATGCTATTTGCTTTCATCATAGACTTGATACCAATTATGTTACCCCCGTTTCTCTTGCAATTAAAAGGGATTTATTGTGGATTCCACTTACTGCTTATTTGTCCAAATTATCTTCCCCAGTTTCCTCTACTAGTGTGTCTCGTAAAAATTCAACTGATGATGTTCGTAAACCTCCATGATTATTTTTCGCTTGTCTTTTTCCTCTGATTTTCTTCTTTCTCTTTTTGATTAATTGATATTTATTGTTTATTTATATTTTTTTACTCCATTTACTACTTGCATACGA
Organism: Lissotriton helveticus; assembly: GCF_964261635.1. Lineage (NCBI taxonomy): Eukaryota > Metazoa > Chordata > Amphibia > Caudata > Salamandridae > Lissotriton > Lissotriton helveticus. The sequence continues at coordinate 166,116,514 of NC_136072.1, forward strand.
TGTTATAATGTACAATATTGCCTCTGTTAATTTACATTCTGTTTTCCTTCCCCCCTCCCCCGTTTTGCTCCCCCTTTTCATGGTTTAGATTTAGATGTTTATTGATTCTGTTTTATTTTCATCCTCAATATACTTTTCTTTTTTGACTACTTTCATGTAATTTATGTAAATTGGATGCATTGTTATTGTATTTCTTATTCTATGTTTTGGTTTCAATAAACTCAAACTTAAAAAAAGAGAACACTTCTATTTACGTCGATTTCTTTTTACAGGGGTTTGTGAAAGCGTTACCATCATACGTGCGTGATACTAGTGATTTTATTAACAAAATCAAAGATACTGAATGGGGCCCAGATCTACTACTCATTGCACTTGATGTTACATCATTATATACCAGTATTCTACACAAAGATAGTATAAATGCAATGCAATACTACTTGTCCCAGAGGTCCACACTACATCGTCCATACAATGATATGTTGATATCCATGATAGATTTCTGTCTCCACAACAATATATTCATGCTCAACAACCTCCTTTACCAACAGATACAAGGAGTAGCGATGGGGGCCATCTTCTCCCCCAGCTATGCCTGCCTTCATATGGGCTGGTGGGAGAAGCTGGTCCTCAATGTGGAACACTCATTCGCTATGGAACACAACATTAAAGTGTGGCTTCGCTTTATTGATGACTTATTTGTAGTGTGGCAGGGAACTAAAGATCAGGCGGAACTATTTGTCAACAACATCAACCAAAACACCTTAAATCTGCATTTCACAGCCACCATTAGTGACACTAGTGTTAATTTTTTAGACACACAGGTTTTCGTGCAGAATAACAAGCTGGAAACCCGCCTACATCGTAAAGAGACGGCGGGCAATTCCATTCTGCATGCCACCAGTGCTCACCCATGTCATCTTTTAAATAGCATCCCCTATGGGGAAATACTTAGGCTGAAGCGTATATGCAGCACAGAGAATGACCTAAGAGTTGCACAGGAAGAGAGCAGGCAGCGGTTTTTGGAAAGAGGCTATTCACCTAAAATATTGAAGCAAGCAATTACAAAGACCAAATTGCTTGACCGTAATGATTTACTCAGGGATAAAAAAAACACACCAACCACTGCTAGCACTAACTCAGATTTAGCCAAAGACAATACACAGGTATTCCGCCCGATATTGGGATATAGTAGACAACACAAAGAACTCAACAAAATAGTGCAAGCCAGCTGGCCACTAGTTCTCAATGATCCGGTAATTGGATCCCTGCTACCGCAGAGGGTGTCCATTACCCACAGCAGAGCCCCTTCTATGAGAGATTGTCTTGTCTCAACTAGTCCAGATATTATTGATAAGACTTCTTGGTTGCAGACACATAAAGGGTTCATACGATGCAAGACATGCAAAGCTTGTGTCCACGGAGTCAATACCACAACATACACTACTCCTTTTAGCCAGAGTACCCGTAAAATTATTAAACTTTTGACTTGTAAGACTGAATATACCATATATGTTCTCTCATGTCCTTGTGGCCTTCGATATATTGGGAGCACGAAACTCCAGGCACAAAAGAGAATCCTCCAACATCTCTGTGCTACAGCCAATGCAGACAACACAATCCCAGTAGCTAGGCATTTTAAGGAATTCCATCAATCCAACAATAAAAGCCTTAGCTACTTCCTGATAGATGCTATACCGCCCAGTAGAAGAGGTGGAGACAGAGAAAGCAAACTTAGGAGGTTAGAGACTAGGTATATTCTGCAACTGGACACTAAACAACCGAATGGACTGAATATCACGGAAGATCTTTATACATGTCTATAACAGCAATTGCCTGATCCCTTTTTAGCTATTAACTCCAATTCATCGTAGTCTCCCTGATCTGGTCTTATTCTCAGACAGTCATTACCCTATTTAGTGCAGCCATGTCTATTTAGATGGCCAATTACCTTTAGCAGTTACATTATTATCTCTCTTTTTTTTAATTTAACTTTTTTGCATTATTTTGCACAGCATATGGAGAGATAGCACATGAATATTCCCCAAGGTAGTACTAAAGGTGTACACTTTTATCTGTCAATATGGGAGTAGAATTTTATTTGATTATTTAACCATATATATTTATATTTATTGTATAAATGTTATGTACATATATTCATATGTTTATATATATGTATGCTTTGGATTTTATACAATAACTTATGATGTAATTTTGACGGTTGGAGGAAGGCAGCTATTTTTAATGGTTTCAGTCTGCCTTATCATTCATGTGCTGTGCTAGGTAATATGTTATCTATTGACACTTATTGGTATATTACATCTATATTTATATTTATTAGTTATTTATGTTATTATTTATGTATGTAATGATGCTAGTCTGCACTTATAGACTGTCATTGTCAGCAACATGATTTTACGAAAGTGACCGGTGGAGAACACTAGAGCTATGATATGGGGCATATATCTTTTGTGATCTGCAGTGAATTCGATGGTACGGGAGTCAGTTGAATTAGTTTGTTTACATACAACACTACATGGAATGTGTCTTAATAGTACTTAACTAAAGAACGACAACTACAGCGATTTGTATATAACTCTTGTCTCCATCTATCTGTATTAGACCGTAATGATACACAATTCTTAACCCAGTACAGTCAGGTAGCCAGCAGCTGTGAGTTCCTGACAATGATTTAATTTGCACTTTGCACTTATTTGCACATTTACACCTAACATGTTTTTTAATCTACGTGACATGACACCATGATTCCCTGGTGAAATAGAAATGATTGTTCCTGCCCGACAAAATTGTTTTGTATATGTAAATTATCATGCATAATTATTATTTCAATGATAATATATGAGTGTTTTTTAAGAAGAACAGAGACTTACAAAAGTTAAATCGTTTTTGCCTGTATTGTACCTGAACAGTGTTATGGGCGAGTATGTTGTCAAGTTTCATTACTCGACTTGTCACGTGGTCAGCATTGGAAGCACTAGCACTTTAAAACGCACCTTCACGTTAACACTCACTGTCGAGTGAACAAGCGTCTGTGGCTGAGAAACGCGTCTTGACTAAACAAGAATAAAGAACTTTGATGCACATACCTTGGGTCAGTGTCCATGTTGCGGCAAGCGGCAAGAGTCTGCAAGAGTCGTATTTGGAATCTGGTATATATATATATATATATACACACAAATCACCATGGAGCCTCTGTCTGCTTCCCAGCGTCGTACACGCTGCTTCGTCCAACAAAGGAACCACAAACCACAATCTGCAGGCTAATAATTTATTTATTTATGCTGTTTTCATCCTAACGTGTTTCAGGCACCACTTGCTCTTGTTCACATACACAGGGGATAAAAAATGCCATTTTTTATGTGTGATGCTGAACCTAGTGACAGAACACCAATGATAAACATAGAAAAAATACTAGTGTATATGTACATCAATAAGCATACAAAGACTTTATGTGTTCTCTCCTTATTTCATCTTTTTTTCTTATTTAAGTTGTTTGCTTTATTCCAATCCTTGTCGTCTCCTTGAGCCATTGTGATTCTAATTGTAACAATAGTTATGTCCTTTAAATAGGTAGTAGGTCCAAAATAAATTCTTTAACTGTTTCAATGCATAGGTACATTTTCATCTAAAATATCAAAAACAAAGGGGAAAGTATGATACACCTAAATATAAAATATATAAATATATTAAAATACAGTCATAAATTCATTGCAGTGTTTGATATACAAAATGTGCAAAATGCGCCAAATATTGCCATTATATCACCTACTGCCCCTTAATCTGTATATAAATACTTCATCTATAGAATGAGTATTAATGTACCCAGATCCACTTGTTTACTTATTTCTAAACAAATTAAATGGGTCTCCTATGACGGCTTAACAATTTCTGCTTAAATACACTGTCAGTCCCGACCCCATCTAGGAACTATCAATCATCTCATATCTGAAACTAGAAACCACAACCGTACTCTTAATGAGACTGTGCCTAAAGTGCAACAAATATCTAAACTTCATTTTAAATGTGCAAATCAGCAATATTAATAAAGTGCCAATGCTCTAAGTGTTCTAACCCTTATACTCCATCACTATTGCTAAAAACGTCTCTAAAAGAAAATGGGCCCATGGACATGGAATACACCCAAAATTGAATCAGATCCAATCCTGAGTGTGTCCAAAAATCCCAGGTCACTGATCAGCTAAATATCTATATACAACTGGAAAGACAATTTATACTTGTGGCAAAATAACACAATAATATTGAAGATACGGCCCCCCCCCCTCTCTTACAGACCGTACCAACCATAAGATATGATGTGCCAATTTATAAGAAATTGTGCAGGTCTTCCGTGTTATTCAGGCCATATGGGAACTTAGTATCAAGCTCAAAAATCACTTTTGACTCTAGCTGCATAAGGTCTTTCTCGCGATCCCCTCCATGACGTCACAAAATAACTCAAGCAACTGAGTCATTATTGTGGGTTTGCTTGAAGTAGTGAGCTACTGGATACAAGGGGTCGCTATTCACTATGGCACGCAGATGCTGCAAAATCCTGACATGCACCTGCAACTTAGTACTAACCACATACCTCAGACCACAGGTGCATGTCAGGACATATACAGCATACTCCGTCCTGCATGAAAAGTTGCCCCGGATGGCTATTCTTGCTGATATTAGAAATAAACTTGAGGTTAGCAGTATTAGCATTAATCTGACTGATGAATTCAGATGCACTCGTTTCACTGCTTCGCCAAACAATAAAAACATTATCAATGTAACCATCCAATGCAAAATATTTTCATTAAAAGCAGTAGCATACATCACTTTTTGGAACTGCTCCTCCGACCAGTCTACATGCAAGCATGCGTAGCTGGGGGAGAAGCAAGCCCCCATTGCAACTCCTCTTTTTTGTAAGTTATCATTGCCAAATAAAAAAAATGTATTGTGCAAACACCATGAGATCAAGCTTAAAAGCATCTTAATATGTTGATAAAATTCAATAGGTCTCATATCTAAAAAGTGCTTAATGGCTGACAGTCCTGTAGAGTGTTCAATACTGGTATACGAGGAGTCAATGTCCAACGTGATAAAAAACAAGTCCTCAGACCATTTGATAGCTTGTATCTTTCGTAAAAAATTCCCAGTGTCCTTCACATAACTTTGCAATTTCTTGACAAACTCCTGAAGGAAAAAGTCCACATACTGTGTAACATTTTAACCGACACTATTAATGGCGGATATAATTGGCCTACTTAGAACTGGTGTAGATTTTTTGTGGACTTTCGGGATGAAATAAAGTTTTTCTAAAACAGGATGTTCTATGTTTAAAAATGTAAATTTCTCCATCAAAATCACCCCTTCCCTTTTCCAGGCCATTAATTCCTTCTTCAGAGTCTGTCTTGCCACATCGCCAGTAGGTAGTTATAGTTAGGACCTAGTTACCATAGGAAAATCGCAACATTCTATTCCCAATAACTTTGGCGTCGATTGATGAATTTTCGGGGCGATTTGGCAAGCGGGGTTGAGAAAAAAGGGGGGTCCCAAAATGTGTTTTCTCCATGTAATTTTCCATAGGAAACTTTAGACACGGCTACAGCCCAAACTGCTGAACGGAATTACACCAAATTTGGCAAAATGGTAGCCCTTGGTTCAGAAAGAGCCCTTTTTGTTAAATGGTGTAAATCTGTTCAGTAGTTTTTAAAATAGTAATGGAAAAAGAAATATATATATCTGGGCGGAGCCTAACCACATATCTTATCGTGAGATCTGATTGGCTGTCAGCACTTCATCCAAGAAGTGTTGGCAGCGATCCTGGGACCAATATACATGGATAGCACTTCATTCAAAAGCATTGCAGTTAATAGAAGGTTTTAAGAAGTTAGTTACATATAAATCATTTGTTGATGGTACCATACTCATTTTAGGAATTGTGGTGTGTTCTAAGGTGATTTTACCATGTGAAAAAAAATCCTTCTGCTGGGATATCATGAATCATGTTTGAGAGAAAACTATTTTCTTAGACTTTTCCCAAAGAGGTTTGAAAGGTGATCTATAAGCTAAACTGAGAGCATATTTTCTGTAAATTCACATTATCTTTCTCAGTCATTTGAGAATGAAGTCTGACATTCTCAGTACAACTTGTACATCCAACAAGGGCAGAGACTGTCAGTTGATTCCTTTGTGTTCTACTGCAGCTTCCCAGAGTGTTCTAAAGAACAACTAGAGCGCTAACAGTTCTACTTATGACAATTGTATTGCACACCTGAAGCCATCTTGATTGGAATAAAGTGGTAACTCTTAGAACATTTAATTTAAAAAGGAACAAAATGAGTGTTTTCATTTTGCCGTAGAAAGTATCATTAGTGCTGTAGAAAGAATAATTAGGGCACATTTTGAGTGACTTCTCAAATCCTCTTCTATTTCATTAAAAATCCTCACATGCAGACTTAACCATGCACTTTCAATACCAGCAGCAGACTTCCCTGGTGAGCAGTAGCTTTACTACAGTGATCTAATAAGCAACTAGAGTGCTAACATTCTGAATTCATGGCAAATGAGTGACACATCTGAATGCCTTCTTGATGGTATCAAAGTAAAAAACTGAATGTATTTCCTACTCAGGAGACTGTAGTAAATGAGGAAATTAGGAAACTTCATAACAAATAAGTCTCCCAAGATGGCCACCAGAGACAAAAGAGCCCAAATGTAGTACAGATATCACCCAGATATAGCCCAAGTATAGCCCAATGACAGAATGTCCCAGAGTGTTCTAAAGAACAACTGAAGCCATCTTGATTGGAATAAAGTGGTAACACGTAAAACATTTAATTTGCAAAGGAACAAAATGAGGGGGGTTATCTTGCCATAGAAATTATGATTAGTGCTGCAAAAAGAAATATTAGGTCACATTTTGACTTCTCAAATCTTCTTTTATTTCATAAAAAAATTCTGGCATGCAATTTTAATACCAGTAGCAGACTTTCATGGTGAGCAGTAGCTTTACTACAGTGATCTAATGGGCAACTAGCGTGCTAACATTCATTATTTGTGGCAAATGTGTGACATATCTGAATACCTTCTTGAAGGAATTAAAGTAAAAAACTGAAAGTATTTCCTACTGAGGAGACTGCAGTAAATGAGGAAATTAGAAAACTTCATAACAAATAAATCTCCCAAGATGGCCACCAGAGAGAAAAGAGCCCAAACGTAGCACACATATCACCCAGATGTAGCCCACATGTAGCCCAATGACAGAAGTGTGCAAAACACTCTTTATTTTTTGTGTTTTTGCAGTTTTATATAGTGCAGACTTGTCAGGTATTGGAGTGATTTACATGAGCATTGGTTACATCACGCAAGAACAAATTAATTTTGGTTGTAGACATGGGGAGATTAAGTGATTTGACCAGAATCACAGAATGTTGAGCTGAAGCAGAAACTCCAACCTGGTTTCCCAGTTGCAAAGTATGCAGCTCTGGAAGTAACACCACATCCTTTCCCCTAAGTGCAACATTTAATCAAGTGGTCAACTGGATAAAAAAAATAAAGGTAACAAATAATTTAAAAGTGCTTTGTCGCTATTTGAAAACTCAGGAAATATGTCCTCATTTTAGTTTTTTGGAGCACTAACCATAATTTTGATGCAAATAAGACCCTCTCATATATGTAATTTCTAAAGGAAATGCTCTAGGTATTACAGTTTTTATTACATCAAGATGACGTCAGGTGTGCCACACTTTTGTAATAAATATAGAATGTTAGCAATTTAGTTGTTCATTAGGATACTGTTGAGAGGCAGAGGCCAGGGGCATGGACTCTGAAAATTGAAGGCAGGTAGGAGGGTGCAGAGGCAACAATTTGACCACACTGGGCAGGCAGGAAGGGCAGTGGCAGCACAACAGACTATGGAGGGCAGTGGAAAGGGGGGTAGGGGCAACAAACCAACAATACAGGACTGGCAAGAGAGGCTGTGGCAATATAATAGACCATTGTGGGCAGAAGGAAGAGGCAGTAGTAGTACAACCATACATGTCAACAGACCCGATTCAGCCAGGAAACTCCAATGTTTTTAAGCCCAAATGGGCATTATTTGATCTGTCTCCTGTCTACAATGTCCTCTTTTTCAATGTAAGTCAAAGAGGAAAATTTATACCCCAGTTTTTTTTCAAAATCTCCCTCTTACCAAGTTAAAAATGTTAGCAAGTATGGTACATTGGACCATGGAAGGCAGGAGGAATTGGGGTAGGGACATGGACTCGGATAACAGAGAACAGGAGGGACATGAAGAGGTGCACCAACTGACCCTACAGGGCAGGCATCAGAGTTTTCAGCAGCACAATACACCACACAGGGAATGCGAGACGGGAGTGCAGCACAACAATCCATTGAAAGCAATAGGGAGAGGACAGGACCATGCACATGGACAACAGAGAACAGAGGGGAAAGAGGCAATGGTAGCTAGCTGACCATAATGGACAGACAGGAGAGAAAGATGCAACATAACGGACCATAAAGGGCAGGAGGGACGGATCAGGGGCATTACAATGGAACAGACAAGCCAGGAGGGAGGGAATAGGGGTCTGCACATGGAAACAGAGGGCTGGGGGCAAGGGGACAGGGCAGCAGCAGCAAGATGACCAAGGAGGTCAGGCAGGATGGGCACTAGAAGCAAGACACACCATGGAGAGCAACAGTTAGACTATACTGGCATACACACAGACCATGGAGGGAAGGTGGGAGGGGGTCAGGGGAAGCTAGCTGACCACACAGGGAAAGTTGGAGGCGCCGTGGCAGCACAGAAGACCATACATGGCAAGGGGGAGGGTAAGTGGCAGCAAAATGACAATGATGGGCAAGAAGGAGGGTGCAGGGGCATGCACATAGGACCATGGAGAATAGAAGGGAGGGTCAGGACCTGGGCACAGACAAGAGAGTTCAGGGGAAGGGGTCTCACAACAGACCACATGGGGCAGGCAGGAGGAGCAGTTACAGTACAACAGACCAGGGAGGGCAGAAGGGTGTGGCAGTAAAATGGACCATGGAGGACAGAAGGAAGTGGATAGGGGCATGGAATGTGGACAGGCAGGGTGGAGGTGGCAGGGACAGGTTACAGTCATCTGACAATGCTAGGCAGGTGGGAGGGGAGTGGCAGCTCAACAGAACACTCAGAGTAGATAGGAGTGGCAGGTCCATGAAACATGGTGGGCAAAAAGGATGGAGCAGGGGCATGCACACAGACATCGGAGGGCAGGGGGAAAGAGAATAGGGGCAGCAAGCTAAGCACAGAGGCTAAGCAGGAGGTCAATGATGTGGCATAGAATTGGGCAATGGAGGGCAGGAGGAGTGTACTGGTACATCATGCTAAATGGAGGGCAGTGGCAGCACATCAGACCATGCAGGGAGGTCTGATGTCCATGGATTCAGACAAGTCCATGGATTCAGACAACAGACCATAGGGAGGAGGTGGATGGGACAGCAAGCTAACTGTTCAGAGAAGGCGGGAAGGCCAGTGGCAGAACAACGGCCACACAGGGCTGTAATAAGGAAGCAGGGACATGGACATTGGACAATGGATGGCTAGGAGGAGGGAAGGCAGGAGCAGCAAGCTTGGGTGGGGGCAGCACAATGCCAGGCCCTGCTTCCAACGCCTCACCATCCATTGTAATATGCATCTTACTTAACGTTTAAAAAAAAACTAGACATTTTCTGAAAAAAACAAAGATTACAGGGACATAGTTAGACTCAGATTTCACTCATACACAACCAATGAAATTCAGCAGTTATAGTTACCTGAGCTAACTATAACTTACGCCCCCGCAATGTACTGCTAATGACCTCAGACATTACATCATTCATGACATGGGCAGTTACATCACTCATGACATCACTCATGACATCTCAAATGAGCTGTGAATGGAATGGAACTATAATAGCTAGAACTTTATTTAGGGATAGTGTGTGTATATTAACACCCCTTTTTTTCTTTTCTTTCGTGTAAGAACCATTATAATACGCAACGTGCCAAGATTAATATGGCTGATAGCCTTTCACTTTAAAGTAATGTGTAGTCCATTGTTTATGTTGATGTTTGCAATCCTAAGTATGTTTATTATGAATAAGTCACTTTTACGAACATACAGGTATGGCGGTCATGGGGCAAGAAATGCTGAAATGACATTGTGTGCATATTAACACTTGTTTTCTTTTCTTTATTGTATTGTATCGATTCCTGAATTTTCAGCATCGTGACCAGGCCAATATGGCCGCCAGCTTTTTGGATTAAATTAATATGTGGTCCTTTGTTAATGTTGGCAACTGGAGGCATTTGTACATTTAAATAAGGATGCTACAATGACATCTTGTCACGGCACCAGGTTATCCTCAGGATCAGGTTGAAGCTCTATGGGGTATGGGGTCCACCTCTCGACAGCCCCAAGTCCGGATAGAATAATTCCTCTCGGACTAATGGGATGGTCAAGTGACGGAAGGAAAGGGTAAGAACAGCAGGGAGGGAGACCTAGGAGTAAACAAGAGAGAGAAAACAGTTTACTGTGAGGTTCAACTCCTACCTATTCCTTTCTAATATGTAACATTACTAAGCATGGGCGTAAAATCCGCTCCGCTCGCGGATTTTTCGGATTTTCGGCAAATCCGCAATCCGCGAACGCTCGCGAATTTGTCGAAAATCCGTGAATCCGCTCGCGGCGGATTTTTTGCTTGGTTGCGGCGCGCGGCGTGGTGCACGGCGTTCACTTTCCGTCATTTTAGCGTTTGCCGAGTTGTTTTTCTTTGCGAGTGACGCGCCATTTTAGATCTTGCTGCGTGTTCCCGCGGGAGTTTGTCGCCCGCGAATACGTACTCGCGGCTTGCCACCTTGCACAGCACACCTCGCGAGAGTTCGCAATTGCGAACATGTAGTTGCGGCGGAAAGGAACAATCTCGCACTTGCGAAATAGAGATTTTGCAATTTCGCACAAGAAAATCACCAGCAAACAGGATAAACCTTCAGAAAATTATGATTTTTATCAGAATCACTCCTCAGGTTGACATTTGCATGGCCTTTTTTTTTGCAAGGAGTCCATTTTGGGGGGGGGGGGAGGAAGGAAGTGCCCCACAGTCTCCAACTTCCTGTTCCTGTCCAGCAGGCTCCTCCCAGTGCTTTGTCCATCTCCTGGTCACTTTCATTTGGATCTGGAGCTGGAAGGATTACTTTTTGTGGGTGCTGCTGGATATTTGGATTTGAGGCCTTTTTGACTGTCTTTGGATCACTTTTGGATTAGAAATCAACTTTCACAAGTAAGTTTGTTTGGGGCATTACAGTTGCTGCAAGTACAATTTTGGAACTTTTTCAGAAAATTAAATAAATTATATTGTGGGTAGCCACAGTATCCAGTAGGACCAGGGTTGGTTATGGGTGCATGATACAACTGTTTTGTTGAATTTAAACACCATTGAGGCCATGGATGGGCTGGGATTGTGCAGATTTTATTGTTTTTTGTCGTTTTTTTGGGCCTGCTGGTGTGGCCCTTTGCCCAGGGGTGGTGAGTGTTGCATGGGCCTAGTCTTTCTGTGGGGTGTCTTCTTGAATTTAAACATAATTGAGGCCATGGATGGGCTGGGATTGTGCTTATTTTATTGTTTTTTGTCGTTTTTGGGGGGCTGCTGGTGTGGCCTTTTGCTTGCCCAGGGGTGGTGGTGGTGCATGGACTGAGTGTGCCTGTGGTGTTGTCTCACTCTCTTTGATGTAAACATCATGGATGGCATTGGATTGTGGTGATTTCTGGCTGTTTTTCTGTTTTTTGGGGGTGTACTGTTGATGTGGACTGGCCATGTGGGTGGTGGTGGTGGCCATCTTGAGTGCTGGCTGGTACAGGCAACATGTGCTTGGGGTGTAAGGGGGCCATTTTGAGGAGAGGCAGTGTCTGAGGCCTGCACTTATTTTGCCTACTTTTCATCCCTTATGCCCAGGGGTAGTGAGTGTTGCATGGGCCTAGTGTTTCTGTGGGGTGTCTTCTTGAATTTAAACATAATTGAGGCCATGGATGGGCTGGGATTGTGCTTATTTTATTGTTTTTTGTCGTTTTTGGGGGGCTGCTGGTGTGGCCTTTTGCTTGCCCAGGGGTGGTGGTGGTGCATGGACTGAGTGTGCCTGTGGTGTTGTCTCACTCTCTTTGATGTAAACATCATGGATGGCATTGGATTGTGGTGATTTCTGGCTGTTTTTCTGTTTTTTGGGGGTGTACTGTTGATGTGGACTGGCCATGTGGGTGGTGGTGGTGGCCATCTTGAGTGCTGGCTGGTACAGGCAACATGTGCTTGGGGTGTAAGGGGGCCATTTTGAGGAGAGGCAGTGTCTGAGGCCTGCACTTATTTTGCCTACTTTTCATCCCTTATGCCCAGGGGTAGTGAGTGTTGCATGGGCCTAGTGTTTCTGTGGGGTGTCTTCTTGAATTTAAACATAATTGAGGCCATGGATGGGCTGGGATTGTGCTTATTTTATTGTTTTTTGTCGTTTTTGGGGGGCTGCTGGTGTGGCCTTTTGCTTGCCCAGGGGTGGTGGTGGTGCATGGACTGAGTGTGCCTGTGGTGTTGTCTCACTCTCTTTGATGTAAACATCATGGATGGCATTGGATTGTGGTGATTTCTGGCTGTTTTTCTGTTTTTTGGGGGTGTACTGTTGATGTGGACTGGCCATGTGGGTGGTGGTGGTGGCCATCTTGAGTGCTGGCTGGTACAGGCAGCAACATGTGCTTGGGGTGTAAGGGGGCCATTTTGAGGAGAGGCAGTGTCTGAGGCCTGCACTTATTTTGCCTACTTTTCATCCCTTATGCCCAGGGGTAGTGAGTGTTGCATGTGCCTAGTGTTTCTGAGGGGTGTCTTCTTGAATTTAAACACCATTGAGGCCATGGATGGGCTGGGATTGTGCAGATTTTATTGTTTTTTGTCGTTTTTGGGGGGCTGCTGGTGTGGCCTTTTGCTTGCCCAGGGGTGGTGGTGGTGCATGGACTGAGTGTGCCTGTGGTGTTGTCTCACTCTCTTTGATGTAAACATCATGGATGGCATTGGATTGTGGTGATTTCTGGCTGTTTTTCTGTTTTTTGGGGGTGTACTGTTGATGTGGACTGGCCATGTGGGTGGTGGTGGTGGCCATCTTGAGTGCTGGCTGGTACAGGCAACATGTGCTTGGGGTGTAAGGGGGCCATTTTGAGGAGAGGCAGTGTCTGAGGCCTGCACTTATTTTGCCTACTTTTCATCCCTTATGCCCAGGGGTAGTGAGTGTTGCATGGGCCTAGTGTTTCTGTGGGGTGTCTTCTTGAATTTAAACATAATTGAGGCCATGGATGGGCTGGGATTGTGCTTATTTTATTGTTTTTTGTCGTTTTTGGGGGGCTGCTGGTGTGGCCTTTTGCTTGCCCAGGGGTGGTGGTGGTGCATGGACTGAGTGTGCCTGTGGTGTTGTCTCACTCTTTTTGATGTAAACATCATGGATGGCATTGGATTGTGGTGATTTCTGGCTGTTTTTCTGTTTTTTGGGGGTGTACTGTTGATGTGGACTGGCCATGTGGGTGGTGGTGGTGGCCATCTTGAGTGCTGGCTGGTACAGGCAGCAACATGTGCTTGGGGTGTAAGGGGGCCATTTTGAGGAGAGGCAGTGTCTGAGGCCTGCACTTATTTTGCCTACTTTTCATCCCTTATGCCCAGGGGTAGTGAGTGTTGCATACTTGCATGTCCCTAGTCTTTCTGTGGGGTGTCTTCAATGTAAACATCATGGATGGCATGGGATTGTGCTCATTTTTCTGTGTTTTGTCGATTTTTTGGGGTGTATAACTGAACTGATGTTCCTCTGTCTTCCATTGCTTTTAGGTGCACAAGAAGACTCAATAGAACCACCAGTGCCAGGAAGAAGTCCTGCAGCGGTGTGTGCAGCATAACGTCACGCGACGTCACGTCTGGACACAGAACCCTCTGCAACTCGTGCAACTGCTGCCTGCTGACCTGCTCTGAAGAAGATGGCCCCAAAAAAAGTAACCCGTAGCTCCTCTAGCAAGAAAGGTGCCAGTAAGGAGCAGAAGAAGCAAGTTACCAAGGACACTGGTGTGCCGCCCGCCCCTTTTTTTGTGAGTAAAAAAAAAAGTATGCCTGCAGCAGCTGCAGCGGGATCTGCTGGGGACCAAGCTGGCAGCAGCACCCCCGCTCCATTGGGCTCAGTGCCACCACCACCACCACGCCAACTTAAGTCCAAGCCCTTGAGTGCTGCAGAGGCAGCCAGTATACTTCTTCAATCACCATCGACCAGTGATGTTGGCTCATCGCAAGAAAGCAGCAGCAATGTCCCTCAATCAACACAGGTTGTTGTAGCTCATCTGACGAGTGTTGAACAACCACAGCGGCAACAACAATCACATGTGCAAGTACAAGCCCAAGTACATGTGGAAGGAGAGGCAGCGCAAGGAGATGCGCATGCAGAGGTGCATGGAGGGTCACAACAAGTGCCCACAATAGTTGTTCCTCCCGAAGTAGGGGCACATCAGGAAATCGACAATCAAGGCGAGGTATCATTTGAGGAAGCCACTCCTCCTGATGATCCTTCATTGTCTTCCACAACCCTAGCAAGGAAGAGATCAAGGGTGGTGTCTACATCCTCTTCAAGCACACCTCCTTCTGATGATACGGATCAAACTTGGGAACCAGCACCACAGCCGTCTGAGAGTGAGGCACACCATGATCCAACAAAGGTACTTAAGCGTAAAAGGAAGCTCGTCCAAAGTCTCAGACTTATGGAGTGTGATGAGGCTCAACAAGAAGTGGCGGATACTGCTGCTGATGAAGACTCTGCCAACGACGACCCAGTCATCATAAAGGTCACTGCAGCCCCAGCGGGCATGCAGCAAACAGACATTTTGACCCTAGCCCGAAGAGCTGCTGAGCGTGATGATGATGATGATGTTGTCGATGAGGAGGCAGTGGAAACACCACAATCATTGGAGTTAAGTAGTACACCAACTCGTCCCGCTTCCATATTTCTTTCTGGCAAGAAGAGACCTCCGTCAACCTCGACCTTAATTAGTGGCGGTGAAAGTGCAAAACGTACAAAAGTTGGGCAATCCAGATCCTCCACTTCATCTGGCATTAGCTTCATGACCACCACCACCAGTATCGCCGCCTCCTCCATGTCCCACAGACACTTCAAGTCCCCCGTTTGGGACTTCTTTACTGTTTGTCCAAAAAATCCAAAGTTTGCCATTTGTACCATTTGTAAGCAAGCAGTTAGTCGTGGTAAGCCAGGTACCAACTATGGTACCGGAGGCCAGAGAGGTCATCTTAGGAGACAGCACACTGTCAAATGGTTTGCGCACCTAGATGCGATCAAGAAAGGCCAAATTCAAGGAAACGTTGATGTTTCATCTGATGATGACGAGCAGGAAGAAGACGTGTCAAACACTTCCCTTACACCCAGTACCCCTGTCAGCAGCACACCCAATGTGAGGCACACTAAGAGTGTTGGAGCGAGTGAGACACCAACGCACAAAAGTTCACCAGCGAGCAAAATTGGGTCAACGAAGTCATTATCAGCCCGTAAATGCTTGGTCCAGGGCAACATTAGAACAATGCTTACTTCAGACGTGCCATATGAACGCAACCACCCACTGACGCGTCTGTATAACACTAAGCTGGCTAAAATGCTAGCTGTGGACCTTCTACCTTTTTCTTTTGTAGAAGCGGTAGGTTTTCTTGAATTAGTTGCAACGCTCTGCCCTAAATGGAAGGTTCCGAGCCGGTTCTATTTTGCCAGAGTTGCGGTTCCAGCACTACATGAAGATGTGCTGCAGGCGATTGGGGCAGCTTTGCAGAAGAGTGCTGTTCACACAATACATCTGACAACAGACATGTGGACCAGTGGCCCAGGCGATGATTACATGTGCATCACTGCACACTGGGTCTCTTTTTCAGGTGTTATAGCAAAGCTAAACGCAGGTGTTGACCCGGACCAAGTTTTCAAAGCTGCTCGGAAACATGCAACACTAGCCATGTTTGCCTTGGAGAAAAGTCACACAGCAGAAAACCTTTTGGAAGAGTTTGACAAAAAGGTGTTGTCAATGCTATCCCCCCTAAAACGCAAGATTGGTTATGTTTCCACGGATAATGGCGCCAATGTAGTTAAGGCCATGTCACAGGGTCACCATGTTAGAGTGCCGTGTTTGGCGCACTGTATCAACCTGGTAGTTCAAAAATTCTTGAGTGATAAAGAGAGTCCAGCGTTCGAGGTAATGGCCACCTGCCGCAAAATGTGCAACCATTTCAGCCATTCTTTTAAGGCCCGGAAGCATCTGCGGAGACTGCTACTTCAACGTGGAATGCCAGTGAAAGCACTCATCCAGGAGGTGGCAACACGTTGGAACTCAACCTTCTACATGCTTGAGCGTCTGCATGAGCAGTATACGGTACTCGATCACTATTTCTTGACAGAGGCTACATCTCAGAAGGAGGACCTGCGGATGAGTAAGGCGCAATGGGCCATAGTTAAAAGCCTGACAGACATGCTTCGTCCTTTTGAGTTCTTCACGCGTGCAGTCAGCCAGGAGGACTGTAATTTGGGAAAAGCTATCCCATTGTTGTGCATACTGGAGCACCAACTGATGGCGGTTTCTTCTGAGTTTGAAAAAGATGAAAAAAAAAAAAACCATTTCATTTTGTCTGAGAAATTATTACATCGCCTACGTGGTGATGAACGTCTTAAAAACATCAACTCAGATCAGCATTACATTTGTGCTACTATTCTGGATCCACGCTACAAAAAGGCGCTGGCAGACAACGCATTCTTTCCTTTCGCTGATGCAGATGTTCAAAAGTACAAACATTGGTTAGCCTGGTCAGCCAAGAGGTTTGAAAAAGAACGGCAGGTTATTGAAGGAGAAGCCAGTACATCAGCATCAGCATCAGCAGGCCATCCGCAGTCACAAGAATCCACTTCTGCACCTGTGGCTGGGGCACAAGTGACCTCTCAGCCGTTAAAGACACCGGCAACTGGATCATCTGCACCACACACAATGACAACACTAACAGTGGCTGGGGAGGAGGATTGGCTAAGTTTGATGGGGTATGGTTCTCGAAAAAATGTCACAGGCACAGCAAAAAGTAAGCAAAGTGGAGGAACAGTTGATGACCTTGAGTCGATGGTGCAGGACTATCTGAATGACTCAACAGTGGTCTTTCTTAATGAGGAGCCATTGCAGTATTGGCATGGCAAAAAACAATTGTGGCCACAGCTCTACAACCTGGCTATAAACTATTTGTCTTGCCCACTCGCAAGTGTGTCTTCTGAACGTGTTTTCAGTGCTGCTGGTGGCATTGTAACTGCCAAACGGAGCCGCCTATCGCCCAAAAATGTGGAGCGGCTGACAATGATCAAGATGAATCAGCACCTCATACCACCAGATTACAAAGTGCGAGAAAGCACGCCACATGAAGACGATGAGGACAGCAACGTAGATGAGGGGATTTTTTCTCTGTTCGGTGCCACTGACCTCATCCAGCCTGAATTCGCAGAGTATGATGACGAAATCTTGTTCTTATTCCCTGACACCGAGCCCTGAAAATGAGACAATCAATCAAGAACTTTCTTTTTCGTCCTTATTCACTTTTATTCCTGTGTGCTTTGTGTCTCTCTTTCTTTGTTTTGCACAGTTAATTTAATTCAAACTTTAATCACCTAATCCCAAAAAGAAGACCATCATCAGTACTGTCTTCACTTGTTTGCTTATTGATTTGAAGGTGCCGCAGTCTACATTCCTCAGGTTCACAAGTTCTGAAGAACATGCTCCTCTATCCTCCTCCTCCAGACTGCGATTTCCCTCCAAGCAGAGTGCTGGATTACGCACAATGAAGAAAGACTCAGCACTTGTGGGGGTGTTGTACTTCTTTGCGGGTGAGTTGACGGTTTTGGGCCCATTGCTGTGAAGCTCTAATAATGGACAAAAGTGTTTTGGACCAAATATGAGGTGAAAATTTCTTGCCGTTTTTGCTGACTTGCTTGCCTTTGAGGTGCTCTTTGGCGGGGTTCCGGGGGTTTGTGTGTAATTTTTGGTGTCTGTCGAAGCACTGCTGCGACAGTCTAATCTTGATTGCATTTGCTTTTCAGGAAATCCGTGGTGGAAAACAGGAGTTATGATGATTGATGATGACCTAGCTGCACAGCGCGTTACTTTGGACCGAAGGCCGAGAGATATTGTAAGTATGAGATTTAGCTTTTTCGCTGTTTGGGGGTGTTGTCGGGTGTTTTTTTGCGGGTGGGTTGGCGCCGGCGGGTCTTGCCTGGGGCATTCCTGGGAAGGTCTAATACCGGATACAAGTGTTTTGGACAAAATCCATAAGGAACAGCCTTTTTTTTGCCATTTCTTCAGACATCTTGCTCAATGTAGCATTTTGGGGGGCTTCCTGCTGTTCGTGGGTGGGTTGCGGCCGGGGTCTCTGTCGAAGCACTGCTGCGACAGTCTAATCTTGATTGCATTTGCTTTTCAGGAAATCCGTGGTGGAAAACAGGAGTTATGATGATTGATGATGATGACGACCTAGCTGCACAGCGCCGCGTTTGGACCGAAGGCCGAGAGACATTGTAAGTATGAGATTTAGCTTTTTCGCTGTTTGGTGGTGTTGTGTCGCGTGTTTTTTTGCGGGTGGGTTGGCGCCGGCGGGTCTTGCCTGGGGCTTTCCTGGGAAGGTCTAATACCGGATACAAGTGTTTTGGACAAAATCCATAAGGAACAGCCTTTTTTTTGCCATTTCTTCAGACATCTTGCTCAATGTAGCATTTTGGGGGGCTTCCTGCTGTTCGTGGGTGGGTTGCGGCCGGGGTCTCTGTCGAAGCACTGCTGCGACAGTCTAATCTTGATTGCATTTGCTTTTCAGGAAATCCGTGGTGGAAAACAGGAGTTATGATGATTGATGATGATGACGACCTAGCTGCACAGCGCCGCGTTTGGACCGAAGGCCGAGAGACATTGTAAGTATGAGATTTAGCTTTTTCGCTGTTTGGTGGTGTTGTGTCGGGTGTTTTTTTGCGGGTGGGTTGGCGGGTCTTGCCTGGGGCATTCCTGGGAAGGTCTAATACCGGCTAGAAGTTAGTTGGACAAAATCCATAAGGAAACACCAGTTTTGGCACTTTGTAAGTTAGGGTTCGTTAGGGTTAGCCCTAGCAGCAGGATTGCATGTGTTTAGGGGGGTTCTATTGCAACGCGGTTCTGTTGTTGTAGAGCACTGTTGGAGCGATGCTGGCTATGGATACTTTTGCTTGCAGGCAAGTGGTTTGAATACAATCCACGGTCTGTATTTGGGTCTACTGTTACTTTCAAAGTACGTTTTGTAACCATTTTTCTGCTAGGCATCATCAAAGTGTGACTTTTTGAACCACACAGCGTACATACCTTTTATTTATTTATCAGTGGTATTGTAATAGCACTTCCTGTTTTCCGTTCAATAATTACAGGCCGGGTTTCAGTCAACATCCGCCAGGCAGGCAGTGGACAGGGTGTCTCTTCTGTCAGTGGTCACCACCACATTGATGGACGAAGCGTCAGCTGGAATGGAGGAGTGCCGCCAATAAGAGGAATTGTTTGCTGCATGCAACTTACTTACCAATTTCAACAGGACAACTCCAACAACATACGCAATACAGATACAGTATCCATTGTTGTCTTTTATTCTATGAGTGTGACTGCATGTGCTTACCTTTACTTTGTAACCAAAGATTGTCTGTAAACTCTGTATCTTCAATTATTGTTTGTCCATGCTCTGCTTTTTTTTTCTTCTCTCAACAAAACCTACCCAAAAAGAAACCCCCATTCCCATCCATTTTACAAACCCTAACCCTCTTCCCCCGGGCTGTGTTGTTTTGCTTGATGTCTGACTAAAATGACATCAATAATTCCACACACTTGCTGGGGAGGATAAGGTGATAGCAGCAACAGGCTGGTGAAGGAATACGAGGATATCTTCTAGACTTACTCAGCTTCAGTACTATATCTTCTAGTAGTAGTAGCCAATGTCAAATAAATTCAACGCAAGTACTAGTTATACTTGCAATACTTTACCATTTGTTAGGCTACATTATGGCACTGTTCTAGTGTACTGTCACCTGCTATTTTCTCGATCGTACCGTAACCGTTGTAATGCTACAGTAAGGAGTACAAACAAGGTTTCGTTTTCTTTTTTTCCATAGGCATGCAACTGCCACTGTGTCACACCACTAGTAACACCGCAATGAGGAAATGTCACCCGCCCAGGAATGACAACGTTAATCCCCATTTCACCTGGAGCCAGCCCTGGGCCTAGCCCTAATTTCTAACACAAATTACAGGTAAGATAAGCGTTTGGTGGGAGGTAGTATAATGGAGTATTATTTCGGAGTAGACAAGAGTTTGACGGTTGTACTACTAAAGTCCTACGACTGTTCAGGAAAACAAAGTTACTGTTACACCCCCGCCCCCCACCCACCAGACTGAAAAGCAGTAAAAAACAGGTATGGTCAGATAAAGTAGTTGAAAAATATATTTATTTATCCCTAACAAAATAATCTCCCTCACCCACCCTAACCCCAACGATTGTCTCTGAAACGTCCCAAAACGATCCCAACTCCCAAATCCCACCCCCCAAAAGTCTATAAAAAAAGGGCAAGGGACACTCCACTACTGGAGGGTGCTGGTGCTGGTGCATGATGCGGCATGGGCATCATACTCCTTGCGGAGGGTGGCAAGCTCGGAGCGGAGGCCCTTAACCAAGGTCTTATACCTCAGGACCTCCTGCTCCAGGTTGGACATGCGGACTCGGAGGCGGTGTTGGCGTTCCTTGCAGCTCCTGTGGGGGGCAGCTGGTGTTTCCGGTGCTTGGCGGTGGCGGTCGGCTTTCTTAGCCCGGCTCGGTCCCGCTGGTTTAGTCACGGAGGAGGATGCAGTCGAAGATGTTGCCCCGCTCGACTGCGTGTCCTCCTCCTCCTCCAGGGCCACCAGCCGCCGATACTCGGCGACTGTGGCCTCCAGCCTCCGTTGCCGGGCCAATCTAGCCTGCTCCCTCCTTGTTGTTGATTTGGAAGAAGGAGCAACTATATGAAGAAAGAAAGACATAGTCTGTAACCAATGCTCCTTATTAATAACACAAAGTGATTGAGCCGAAAGTTGGGTCACAGAGTACAAGTAGCAAATTGAAAGCACAGTACATAACTATTGAGGACAGTATCTATGTAACCCTCCCACTTCTGCATCCTTGCTCTAACAGTAGTGGTAGTTTAATGAACTAATTCTACGACCACTATGGACTTCCATTACAGTCGACTATGACAGTACACCAGTCTTATTCTTCTTCTTCTCTCTTGTTTAGGGAAATGGGTACGTTATCTTATGCAAGCCGGCAGAATGACATGGACACAGCACAGTGAAGTTGCACCCGAGAAAAAAAGTTGCACACCATGATGATGGAGACAGACTTGCGTTACTGTACCGGTCCAGTACATGCAGGTGGTGAAGCTATTACTTTTCTATTACGGGTGGCACTGAGAATACTCTGTTACAAGGGCTACTGCTTAATTAATTTACCTTTCACCCTACAGTGCAAATGAGTACTAGAAAAGGAAACTGAAGAAGCTAACTAATTTGATTATCTATCACTTCACATGGGACGTATTTAATGACAGATGAGATGACTTTAGGTGCTTTGCTTAATATTGAGTGAACACAGTGATACACCCACACATGAATGACGTACTACAAGTAAACTAAAGTTATTAAGAGAGGTACGGAGTGTCCACCGTAATAACCAGATATATGCTGTGAATGCAAACGCAATACAAAGTACTGCTACTATTCATGGAAGTATTGGACACATTTACAATTTCTTTTCCTTGCCTTCCCTGCACTGGGACGGACGTGCGGGTGCGGTGGTACATGCTCTTCAAGGTAACACTTACTTCACCTGGCGACCATCTACTCTCTCTAGATACACATTTGCTATGTAAGAGTCAGAGAATACCATGCTCCAGGCATCCATTCATTCAAAGTATACGCACACATACAGTTTCTGTTTCACCCACCCAGGCTGCTGTCCTTCCACCCATCCTTGCTTCATCATTGACCCAGCCATGCACCATACCATATTCTTTCCTTCCCAGCCACCTCTGGGTCCAAGCAAACACATATCGTTCTTCTTTGCCAGCCATCATACAAGTTCGCGTCCCACTTACTTACACCCTTCTTTCGCTTTTCGTTCATCCCATCCATCACGTTCGTCTAAGAACTTATTGGGATTCTTCTCACCAAAAACTTCACAGCTAAGTCGAAGTACATTTCGAGGAGGCTACTACCTGGTTGATTTGTAATTGTAATACACCCGTGCAGAAAGCACACTATGCAGTCTTCAATCTCAATAAGTAAGGAATATATAGCTTACCTGTTTCCGCCACCACCGTTTGATCCCCCACAGGAACGGCCACCAGCTCTTCTACCGCCGCATCCTCCCCAGAGGCCTCCGAGTCCAAGTCCAACACATCAGCCACCTCCGCGCTGGCCCCGTCACCAGATGTTACACCTACAAAGTACATTTAAGAAAGTTAGAATACACCACTCACTACTATATAATATTTGGTCTAGGAGAAATGTTAAAAAAACAGAATACAATGTAATAATTTGTGACTGTCTACTCCATAGTAAAAATGTCCCATTTTCCAGGGAAGGCTGTTGTCTTGCTGCACTTTTATGCACAACTGATGAATGCTTGCTTTTGATTTTTAACACGCACCACTTTTTCTCCTAACAGACAGAAGCTTGACTCCTGAGTCCTAAGAACACGACCAGGATCAAGTTCAAAGTAGGTGAGAGTTCGGCTCGACCACAAGAAATGTGTCCAATTAATCGTCAGCACTAACCACTTTTCCGTTTACAGTTAAATAGTTTTATGACAAAGTAGATTTCAATAAATGTGTTTACTTTTAATAAAGCTTTTACACTTAAATAGACTCTGTGGTTTTTGTTCCTCTAGACTAGAGTGGATGAGCTAAAGGTTTTGGAATTTTTGCAAGCATGAGTGCCTCTGACACTTCTTGACTGTGCTGTGACTCCGTACTACTCTCTTGTCCTGCGTACGATAATCTAGAGATCATTGGGGATCTATAATCGGTGACTTCGGGAGCTGAATGACTCTGCCACACTATCTAGTCAGTAAGGAGACAGTGCATAGAGGTATTGCTGAATATAATGGGAGTCCAATGGAATTGCCAAATGTCCAATCTTAGTTAGCTACACAGACAGACTAATAAAAATAGTCTAGTAATACCACAGGGAGTCATCATATTCAAGGCAGGATAAGAATTTATATTCAGTCTACAAGAAGATCAAAGACGATTTAGAAAAAATCGAATGAGGAACGCTAGGAAAAAATAGGTACTGTTTAGTAAAATGTAAACTTACTGGGGCCAGCAAAGGAGCCCTCGCCTGCCCGATCCTGGCCTGCATCCTCAGCACCCTCCTCCTGTGTCCTCTTGCCCTTGGGGGGAGCTGATGTACAACATGAAAGAAAGAAAAACCATAAAACATGGATGAGATTTTTCAACCAAATCAAACATTTCAAAAGAACAATAACAACATATTTTGGAAAAATAGCAAATAGATAGACAACTATTCCACGGGATCTATCTCATGTGGTATACTACGTTATTCGTATTGCCTGATTTGCGGAACGTTGACTTAGAAAGTTCCTATGTAACTCAATAAACAGACTACTAAAGAGGTTTGCCTAGGCCTGGCACTGCAGGCAGTAGTGCACAACACGTGACAGACAAAGTCCATCCTGCTTGCAGATCAGTGAATACTCAAACTATCAATCCACCCGCCACCACCGCCACTATTTCTTCTGATAGCCATGTGACTGTCTAAAGGAAGGACACTGGACTTCAGTCTGTTGGGGCTGATTTATAAGTCCCTTGCGGAAGTTGCGGCTGATTTTCCTCCATTGTTGCGTGCCTTTTCTGACGCAGCGGCAGAACAAAAGACTCGCCATGGTGTTGGTGCGGCGTATATATTAAAAAAAAAACACATATGGGCATATGGGCGATGCATCACGTTGTAAAGCCCTGCGCCATCAGGGGGCGTTCCGGCGCAAGGGAGGGCGTACCTGCGCAGGAACGAATCCTAAAAGTGGCTGAGGGAAATCTACAAGATGTCAATCAGTCATTTTTATGACAATGATGCATGACTCAAACCCTGCGCGCTTGAAGCCGACGTACGGCTTGATGCAGCATTGGGGAGATAGGGTACCCCAGAGCATTGCTGGAGCTGCGCCATCGTTGGCACGCAACTCCAGCAATGCGCTGCCTTTACGGCACAGATGCGTAAGGCTTCTGTGACGTTTTGGGCCAATGGGTGGTGGTGGCATGGCACACAATTACTGCCGCATCCCTGCTACTTTGCAGGGATGCGCCGGTAATTGAAAATATGACCCTTACTGTCTAGCATTACGCAGTTCTTTTCTTTACAGTACACTGATACATAATTTCTCAGGCCAATGAAATGCTTCTGAACACAACATACAAAACAAAGAAGCATAGTAGCAAGCAAGGCTACTGAGAAGGAGAGCAGTGCACCTGAAAATGAAATGCATAGAAGATTTTGAAATATAATTTACCTCAATGTAATCGGCAGCATTATTGCTCTTGGTAAAGAACAAAGATTTGCAAATAACAGAGCCGGATAAAACAGAGTAGTAAATGTACTACTACTACTACTCACCAAGCCCGGGGACCTCTACGCCGAGCGCGTCCAGCAAGTCCCGCTCCCGGTCCATGACATCGGTCCAGCGGTGGGTGGCCTGGTTATACGTGCGCCGGACCCCAGAGATCTTGTACATGGCCCGGCACACCTTCTCCCACCGCTGGCGGCGCTCCCGGATGCCATAGCCGGTCGCGATCTTGCCGCCTCCCAGGATCGTCTTGGGGAGGCGGCGCTGGACATGGAAGATCAGTGCCGCCACTTCCTCCGCGCTAAAGATCTCCCTCGGGACCACTTGCTCCCCCCTTAAACGCCCGCACGGGAGCCGGGCACGGGGTGCGGGACCCTTCCCCTTCTCAGGGTGCTTCCCGGCTCCCTTTACCATGGTCTGGGCAGAAATAAACTTAAATGATAAAGAAGAAATAGAATAGTGAAGAAGAAAATAAAAGAGTTTAAAAAAGTAGTTTAAAAGTAACTAAAAGCTGCAGAAAACACAAAAATATAGAGCTAGAAAAATAGAGGGTTAGATAATAAGTAAAATTAGATCAAAAAAACTTCAAACAAGCAAAGGATGGCAGAGATTGAGAGAGGATAGAGAAAGCATGCCCAGAACCATAGCAATGAATGAGAAACAAGATGGCCGCGCCCGTTCACGACCGCGTGGGTAAGTTCGCGCGAGATTTTCCTTGCGAGTACGCGCGAACTTGTACTCGCGAGCAGCACACTTTGCGAGATTACACATAGCGGGCGGAAACGGAATTACGTCACGCCAACAAGATGGCCGCGCCCGTGTACGACCGATAGGGTAACTTGGCAAACGAATAGCTAGAAGCGCCTCGCGAACACGCGCAAGATCACGCGAACATACACGTCGCAACAAAAACAATTTTGTATTCGCACGTATTCGCGGCTTCCGAAATCGATCTCGCACGGATTCGCGCCCCAAATAACGCGCGAAATTGCAAAAAAAACGATTTTAGCTAAAATGAAAGCAATGAGCAGGTGCAAAAGTTCAAACTTAACATTAGTAACATTCAAGGTAGTGCTTCCTGATGGGCCCCTCCAGAGTTTGCAACAATTCTATGACCCTGCTATGACCCAAACAGCAGGCTCATAGAATAGCACCATAAAGGTCCTGTAAAAAAAAAAAATCACTGCAACAAATAGCAAATTACAGATAAGGAAGGAAGCAGGTGCCAGCCAGACTGGAACTTTCAAAATTACTGACACATTAATGAAACACAAATTAATTGATGGCAGTTGAAGAAGGGCAGGTGTGCTAGCTTTTTTCAACCACCATAATCTACAGTAATAAATAAACCTAATAGGTGCCTGTGAGGATGTACTAGAGGGTGGCATGGGTGTCCCAGAGGGTGGCAGTGGTGAAACAGAGGGTGCTGTGAACCTGTGATGATAAACCAGACGTAGAAACAACATAGTCGCGGCCGTTGCAAGCCGAAAAGTAAGTTCGCAATTGCGAACTTGTCCCAAAATCGGCGCGAACACGCGCCAACACAAAAAACGGAAAAATCCGCAAGTCCGCTAGAGTTCGCGGATCTTCGCGGATTGCGAATCCGTAAATACGCAAGTTCGCGGATTGCCAATCCGCAAAATCCGCCCATGCTTAAACATTACCCTCAAAGGATTCGTTATCAAGGTTCGGACGAGCCGAAATGCGTGGATCACGTCCTTTGCAGATTAAATACTTCCAAACTACAACCTGAGTGCTGATTCCTTTCTTGTAAGAGTGAGAGGAGATTGAATACATATATATAAAATTCACAGAAAAACCCACAAGTTTCAGGGACATCATAGTTAGAAATTAACATTTAAAAAACCTCAGAAATTCACTGAAAAAAAACACAGGTTTCATGGACGTCATAGTTACTTGGACATTTCACTCGTACAAAACAAGAGAAATTCGGCCGTTATAGTTAGTTGTGCTAACTATAACTTGCGCCCCCGTAATGCACTGCTGATGACACCACATATTACATCACTCATGACATGGTCAGTGACATCACTGATGACATCACTGATGACATCTCAAATGACATCACTGATGGCATCATCCACGTGATCCTCTGATGCACCTCCTCATACCCTAAAATACAGACTACCATTCTCGAAACCATAGACACACCAATAGTAGTACAGCTACAATATTCGGTGCGGATGTATGACGTTACCACGCATACTTTTACAACGCCTACCTTTACCACACATTTTTTACAACGCAGGATCCATTACAACGAAGTACCATTACAACGCATGTTTTTACAACGCAGATACCTTTACAACGCATACCATTACAACGTAAGTATTGGTAAGTATATAATATTTTTTAAAATGTAAATAATTAAAATTAATATAATTTATTTTAATTTAATTTAAATTTTAAATTATTTTTACCCTGTACCCCTTTACCCAAAAACCCAAACCTAACCCTGAACCCTAAAAATACACCTGTACCCAAAAACCCAAACCTAGCCCTGAACCCTAAAAATACCCCTTTACCCAAAAACCCAAACCTAGCCCTGAACACTAAAAATACCCCTTTACCCAAAAACCCAAACCTAGCCCTGAACCCTAAAAATACCCCTTTACCCAAAAACCCAAACCTAACCCTGAACCCTAAAAATACCCATTTACCCAAAAACCCAAACCTAGCCCTGAACCCTAAAAATACCTCTTTACCCAAAACCCCAAACCTAGCCCTGAACCCTAAAAATACCCCTTTACCCAAAAAACCAAACCTAGCCCTGAACCCTAAAAATACCCCTTTACCCAAAAACCCAAACCTAGCCCTGAACCCTAAAAATACCCCTTTACCCAAAAACCCAAACCTAGCCCTGAACCCTAAAAATACCCCTTTACTCAAAAACCCAAACCTAGCCCTGAACCCTAAAAATACCCCTTTACCCAAAAACCCAAACCTAGCCCTGAACCCCCAAACCTAGCCCTGAACCCTAAAAATACCCCTTTACCCAAAAACCCAAACCTAACCCTGAACCCTAAAAATACCCCTTTACCCAAAAACCCAAACCTAACCCTGAACCCTAAAAATACCCCTTTACCCAAAAACCCAAACCTAAACCTGAACCCTAAAAATACCCCTTTACCCAAAAACCCAAACCTAACCCTGAACCCTAAAAATACCCCTTTACCCAAAGACCCAAACCTAGCCCTGAACCCTAAAAATACCCCTTTACCCAAAAACCCAAAACTAACCCTGAACCCTAAAAATACCCCTTTACCCAAAAACCCAAAAACCGAAACATAACCCTTAACCCTTAAAATACCCCTTTAATTTACGAAATGCGTTGTAAAAATACATGCGTTGTAATAGTACTTGCGTTGTAATAGTATCCGTTGTAAAAGTATGCGTTGTAAAAGTTTTTGCGTTGTAAAAAAATAGCGGTAATGGTATTGCGTGGTAAAAAATGCGTGGTAAAGGTTGCATACCATTCGGTGCACTATGCATGCAGACCTCTAATCAGCTATATAGCATTGATAAAGTCTTTTAAATACTCAGTTAGTACCTATAAATTTACTGATAGAGATCGTGGGTCACCCAACCAATACATTTCACCACTTAGGTTTCGGGCCCATATACTTTATTTCATATATATATACATTGATCAGATGACCTCACAGTCTACTACCAATAACCATGAATCCTTTCGACTTGTTCTAGTGTACCCGACTTACCATCCACCGTTACGGGTACCTATGACCACGATGGGTCAGGGAGCTAGCTGTGAAGAAAGGCAGGAAAATATAAACCCAACTTTATATATACTCTGAATATTTCTAAAAATCACCACGGACAACTGGAAAGTTTCAAAAGTTTATCTAAAGTTCATTCTCAGAAATCATTAAGTTTACAGTCAAAAGACAATCAATAATCAAGATAACGAAAAGCACATAGCTATAGAGAAATAATGTCAGGGTAACCATTGAATTTCTAATATGAGATGAAACGAGGATATACTATGCAGATTCAGAAGTGAGACTTTAGGATGGACAATTATAGATGGGTAAACTAATGCACGTACTAGGGGTGCACTATTGGGAAGTACTTCATAGTATGGGTTATCATAGAGATCCTATACATCTATAGGACGGGTAAGAAAAGGAACACGCTATAATTCTAGACAGTTACTTCAGTCGGTTTTGTGAGAGAAAATTATAGGCCACATCAGAAAAATTCTAAACAGCAATGGAGAAAATGATTTCTAAAAAAAGTAGGGTAACATAGGAACATGCTATGAAATTCAATGCAAATGACTTTATTATATGCAATAGTTGCGGAAAGCATGGAAAATTATCATATGCAAAGGTATGTCTTTATTGAAGCAAAGACAGAAAAATAGAAAGGTGCAATATAGAGTTTCGCAGCAGTATATTTACCTAAAATGGTGTGCAAACCAACCCTGGCCACGGGTCAGTTAAGGACAGGAAATACCCCAAGGAAGGACAGTCATCAGTGGGTCAGCAGGTGCAGAATGGACACCCCAGGACAGGACAGGAAAACCAGATTAGGATCAGGACAGGACCACCAAGGCACGACCAGCACCCGCAGTTTGGAAGCAACGCCTGCGCTCCACCCTCTCTGCAGCTATCAGTCAGAACCCCGATTGGGTTAGCGAATTCCCCAGTAAAGTGCTCCGCCAGCACTTAAGGTTTAGTAAAACCTCAGAGTCTATGGTCAAATTCGGACAGAGTGCTCCGCAGCGCTCTGTAAATTCAGTCACCTATTGAGTGCGTTGGGTCAGTGACAGGTCAGCTATTCAGACAAGTCGGACAATTTCCCTAGGTGAACATAGGCTAGTTATACTGTTTTCGGGTCAGTGTACCACCCCCCAATGTTGCAAAGTGTCAGAATCCCCAATTTCGATTGGTCCTAAGGTAGGATGGGTTAACACACCAATCAGAACAGGCTTTTCCAAGCCCTAATCTACATTCTAGGGTACCGCCTAGCAGGTTTGGGGTTCCCATGAGAAGTCGCACAGAATACAATGGAAAAGAATACATTTGTTTAAAATGTAACATTTCAGTTTCTCCGGCTGGGTGAAGGTGCATCTTCCCAGGCACATCTTGGCTGCTACTACTGGTTGGCAGTCATTCAAATGCAGCTGGCCGGATTTCTGACATGCGTGGTAGAGCACCCCAGCATGGACACCCGTACATCCACTAACCCTCCATACCGTGGTACATGAAAAGTAAGCGAAAACAAATTAAAACATAGAAATGAATGAATGTACCATACATCAGGAGTAATTACTTCATGTTTCTTACTTATAAAATATACTATGCAATTAAGGGTAAGTGCAACAGACAATAACACAAAAGCGGCGGTGCAAGCTTCACCACGTTATTACAAAAGTAGCCATCTTGAGGCTTATTACGCATGCGCACCCTTTCCCACCAAACCTACAACTACGTCACGTCACGTGAGTGTGACTAACGCATGCGCAGAAGCAAATTCAAAAGCGGCGGCCATATTATGGACAAGGGTCATTTGTATTAGTAAAACACATAGGCAAGCGTCACTAATATACACGCATATCAAAAATAAAGGAAATTAGTAAGACGTACAAATTGTATTATAGGATTATAACAAATTCGAGGTTCTTGACTCGAGCAAGTCGCGATGTGAAATCTTGCTCTATCAATCCCCTCTTTGATGATATTTACTATCATCACAAAATAATGGAACCAGATACCAACTTTTTCTTTCACACCTTGTACAACTCTATTTCTTCCAACAGGCGATTCAGTTTTTCCTTCGCATCTTTGGTAGGGTGAGAATTTTTCACCCTTTTGTAAATCTGATGTAACGATTGAAAGCAGCGCAAGAATTCGCATGCGCCACTAACCTGAGTCCAATGCCCAGCAGGGACGACTGGATGACTGTCCTCGCCACCTCCCACTGCACGTCACCCAACAATGGAACGATCACCGCTATTGGAGCGCGCACAGCCGGAGACCGCAAGGGAAAAAGGTGTAGGGATGTGGGTGTCTTCTGATCTCTTCAGTTCGGGTTCTAGGGTCAGCTGCTTTACTGGGAAGACCTCCCTGGAGGTGGGTGAGAAGACATAGAGAGGATAATGTAATTCTGTACTGCCTCGAATATTCCCACTTCCCCGGTGTTCCGGGACTTACCACTGTCGTGAATGGATACTCCGTAAAAGAAGTCTGGAGGTTATACTGTTGCAGGTATGTCTGCTCCACAGGTGTCGAAAAGTTACTTCACTTTCCAACCAGTATCCAGCAAGGAAAATCTGAGGATTGTTACTCTCCACAGTAAGTATGTTATACAAGGTAAGGATTGTAGAAAGACCCAAAATACACCTTTTGGGGTAAGTATAGCAGTAGCGTTTCTGCAGGCTCAATCACGCCTGTATACTAGGATTCCGATAGATAACAACTAAGAATGGTGCGAACTGCACAAGTAACAATATCCAGGCTTTGAAACGGATGCAAAAGAAAAAGGTAGCGGAAGAGAGCGAGCCCGCTCTCCTCGATGTTTCCCAAACAAGCGCTGCTCTGTTGTACTCACAGGGACGCGCTGGGGATCTGTTGATCTGATCACGCAGGCACTTCGTCGTCGCGGCGGGTGTTTGCTCAGCTGACCACGCAGGCACTTCGTCGTCGCGGCGGGTGTTTGCTCAGCTGACCACGCAGGCACTTCGTCATCGCGGCGGGTGTTTGCTCTGCTGACCACGCAGGCACTTCGTCGTCGCGGCGGGTGTCTTCAATCTTGACAAATAGGCTAGTCACGAATCTCCACGGCAGAACTCCAGATGCACAAACAAACATGGAACAAACCAGGAACAGGATTGACAAGCCCCGTTTTGTTCCAGGGGTGGAGCTTAAGTAAGTTCTTCCCATTGTGCCTGCTCCCAGCGCCGCTTGGCCTTCTGGGACTGGTAGTTTTTCCATAGATGACCTAAAACATGATGTCTGCGGCAACTTGCCGCTCTGCCAAGGGCGATCGCTACATCTGATTATTCATTTCTTCTAATTCAAGTTCATCCACACTTCTTTTCACTCCTCTCGCATTCACTTGGTACTTCTTTGTGCGTTTGCGACATTTGCAACAGACGAATATGAGAAATAGGATAAAACCTATCACTCCAATTGGCATCAGTACCTTAAACAATAAGCTTTTACCTAAGCTAGCAAACCAATGACCTACATTGGAGAGACCATCAACCAGTCTCTTCCAGGCACTATCAACCTCGAGTGGTTTGAGTTCCCTTTCCAAATTAGTAATGTTTTTCACATATCTTTTGATCTGTACACTTTTGTCCGGAATGTAAGTGCAACAATGTTGCGCCTTCAACATCCGGCAGACTCCGCCCTCTTTTGCTAATAAGGTGTCAAGCGCAAGTCTGTTCTGCAAAACCATTGATCTGATCGCAACCATTTCGGTATTGACGAGGGGGGCGTGGCTAGCAGCCGATGCCAGAAGACGCAGCCTAACGAGGCTCCCGTCCCTAGCCCCAGTAAATCCTCATTTTATCCATTAATCAGCGCGGACTCCCCGTGAAAACCGGGTCGAGTCCGCACCAGACATCGGTGCCTGCCCGGGGAGCGCGCCAAGCGTGTGCATCGCCCGCATCCAGCGCTGCGGCCCCCGCCGGTCCCGGACTGAACGAAACCTACAATGGCGGCGTAGGACTCCAAGAAACGCCGGACTACACCCTGGGGGACCTGGCACCCAGAGATCGGAGACTGCCGACCGTGCAGGGTGAGAGCTGTCCTTGAGTGGCTATTTGGGCGCGGCGGTCTTGGTGGAACCGACGGCGGCGCTGCGGAGGAGGGTGAGATCCGTGCCCCCGAGGAGCTCAAAAATTGACATCCCGGCTTCTGGGCCTGAGCGTCTCTGGCGGTGGTGCTGCGGCGCCTGATCCTGCGCCAACGAGAGGAGACCCAGGGGCGGGAAGCGAGGACACCACCAAGCCCAGAGCGCAAGCGGAGCAACTCCACGGGCGAACAGAGGCGCCTGAGCGGATTCGGACCAGGGAGGCGGGAGGCCGCGAGAGAGGTGGCTCAGCACCGGGGAGGCGGAGAACAGACCCGGACTGAGGACCCGGCAGCCCCATTTTGCGGAACCTGGGAGGGGGCCCGGCGGGCTCCGATACTGCACTGAGGTACCGGGCGGTGCGCCCATTCCCGGAGGTCTTGACCCCCCCCCTCGCCCGGCTGCCCCGCCTTGTTGTCTACCACCCGAGGGGAGCCTGTCGGAGTGAGCGACACCCTGCGACGGCCTGAAGGGGCATTCAGCGCGGCGCTGACCAGCGGGACAACCCAACCACAGCGGGGTGAGCTCGTGAGTGAGGACCTCGGGGCAGTAGGTGGATTGGGACCCGGCAAGGGGCTGTAACACTCGCCGACAGCAGAGAAGAGGCGACTGCCTGGCGACCTTGGACTCTGCCGGTGGGTGGCTTGATTGCTGAATGGCAGTAGAGGCTGGCGACATCACTTTTGGGACGACGACCAGGTACACCACTGGGAGACCTGCACCGGCAGCAGTGCGGATCCCTTGAACGCGGACACCCTGCACGCCAGCTGAGACCTCGGCGGCCCGCGGTGACGGGGGGGTGCGGGAAGAAGGCACCAGTGTGCGGCACGGGGGCTTGAACTGGCCTGCGGCAGTGAACGGGTCACTGTGGGCCTACATCGGAGGCGGGGGCAACCGTTGGCGCCCCCCCCTCCCCCCCTCCCAGCGGAACCACGGGGGCACAGTCACCGCTGCGGGAGAACGCCCCTGGCCTCACGGACCGCGGACTGCAACTATCTGGCCGGTAACGGCTCTGCATCGACGAAGCGACCGGCCGACCGGCTGAGTGACCTGTCCGTCTCGACCACCTCAACGTTTGCCCGGCGGTTAGCCCGGAGGAGGCATGGGGAAAACGAAAGGACCAAAAGGTGATGCAGGAACGGCCACAGAGGCTCCGGACACCATGCCACATTCCCAGTCGGACTTGCTAACGATGCAGGACAGAATCCTGGAAGCTATAGCGGCCACGAGGTCCGCCTTGCAACAAGACATTGCTCAAGTGTCGACGGGCCTGGGGCTCTTGCGGGCAGACCATGGGAAACTGGCCGACAGGGTCAAAGACACAGAAATAATCCTGAAGGACGTGGTGCCGGGACAGAAAGCCTTGGAAGGAAAACTTACGGACGCCCTGGATCGTATCCAGATGCTGGAGAGGAGAGCGGAAGATGCGGAAAACCGAAGCCGGCGGAACAATGTACGACTGGTGGGCCTTCTGGAGAAAAGTGAGGGGACGGACATGCTGGGTTATGTGGACAACTGGCTACGGACAGTGGTGGCGCCGGAAGGCCTCTCCCCCTTCTTCACGCTGGAGAGAGCACATCGTGTGCCTGCCCGGCCCCCCAAACCGGGGCTCCCTCCGCGACCAGTGGTGATCAAAGTACTCCACTACAGGGATAGAGACTGGCTTCTGCAACGAGCAAGGGAAGCGGGACCGTTCCAGGTTGACAATAGCGCAGTCACGTTGTTTCCGGACTACACCTTCGAAACCCAAAAGCAACGAGCTTCATTCCTCTCCATTAAAAAAGAACTGCGAACGGAGGGGCTGCAGGATTCACTGTTGTTCCCGTCGAGACTCCGAATTTCGTTGGATGAGAAGGCACTGTTCTTCAATTCATCGGCGGATGCCTGGGACTGGTGGGACTCCTACAAGGCTGGAACGGATGGGGCCCACCACAGGGCGGCCGCGGAGGAATTCCAACGGGGCTCGGTTAGAAGATCAAGACGGCTTCGGAAGAGGGGCCAACATCAGAAGCGACTGACGGAATCGCAGACGACAGTGGAACGGAAAGCGGCACTGCAAGCGGTGAAAGAGGTCTCGGGAGCGGAGGAACCACAGCAGGAGGGGGACTCGAAATCGATCTCGGAGGACAAACAAACGGGGTCGGAAACTGAACTATCGGAGGTGGACAGCACGAAGGGCCCGACGGTAACGCCACAAACGGCGGAGGAGATCTTCGGCAGCTGAGTATCGAACTGGGGGATGGGGGGGCTGGCAGCGACTACCTGGAGGGAGTGGCGAACCTGTCCGCTGGAGCAGGCTGACGTGAGACTGGTCAATCGTGAGTTTGGATGTACATTGAGGGGTGGATGGGAAGAGGGACGCAATTGTTGCTGAGGTAGCTAGTACACGCACCCAGAGGCCCCTAAGGCCACCGCAGTACAGACTGCGGGCTAGAAAGTTTTGAGAGCGCTTTGCTCAATTGTTTGGACGGGGGTAACTCTTCTGTAGTTAGGTCCTGTTCTAGGGGGGGTGGATGTCTAGAGATGTTGGGGTTACTCAGGACAGGGAGGGGGGTAGTGGGAGAAGAGCGGAGCAGGGGAGGGTTGTAGGGCGAAGGGGGTGGGGAACAGTCCAGTTGGGGAAGGGGGACGGGGGGGGCCATTACTGGTGTCTGGCCACTGTGGAACGGGGCTCTTAGCCTTCAATGTCGTCAGTGGGATCTCACTGATGTATGGCGCGCACAACACCTGGCTGAGCGGGACTATTCCTTCTATTCCAGCATGCACGACCTCCATGTCCGCATTGACGCATTCCTATGCTCTCATCAAGTTCTCCCGGCAGTTGCCCGCACAGAATACCTCACACGTACGATCTCGGATCACAATCCCCTGCTGCTCACCCTGGCCTGGATGAACGGGTCTACACCGATTCCGACATGGCGGCTCCGGCCGGACACGTTGGATGACCCACCATTTAGGACGGACTTGGAACTCAGAATCACCCAATATTTTACAGAGAACGAGGGGACTACCTCCTCCAGGGCCGCTGAATGGAACGCATTCAAGGTGGTGGTAAGGGGACACTGTATAGGAAAATTTGGGGGGACACGACGTACGCTAGTAGAGGACTTGGACAGGGCGGAACGGACGCTGCGAGAAGCTGAACGATCGCGACCCGGCCACCCCGAATTGCAGGGTAGGGTTAGTACGGCGAGGGAGGCAGTGGCGGTTGAAGTGGAGCGCCTACGCAGCTTCGATTATAAAGCTTATGTGACCAAGACTCTCGCTGAGGGGGATAAGACGGGGACACTCCTAGCCTGGCTGGCCAACCCTCACAGGGGATCCTGGCGGGGGCGAACGGGGAAACCTATTACACGCAACCGGACATAGTGCGGTGCTTCAAAGATTATTACGGCAACTTATACAGGAGGGGGTTGGAGACCCGACCCAAGGCGACGGAAGCCCTGTTGGCAGAGACCCAACTGCCCCAGTTAGACCCGGAAGACGCTAAGG
Organism: Lissotriton helveticus; assembly: GCF_964261635.1. Lineage (NCBI taxonomy): Eukaryota > Metazoa > Chordata > Amphibia > Caudata > Salamandridae > Lissotriton > Lissotriton helveticus. The sequence continues at coordinate 166,152,583 of NC_136072.1, forward strand.
CTCTCGGCGACCCGATTGGCCTCGAAGAAATTAGAGGGGCCATCAAGAAAATGGCGCGAAACAAAACACCGGGGATGGATGGTCTCCCTATTGAGTTTTATGTGAAATATATAGAGCTACTGGCCCCGAGACTCAGAACGGTGTATAATGAAGCCAAGGAGAAGGGTGAGTTGCCCCAATCGATGCGCGAGGCGATCATGATCCCATTGCTTAAACCGCGCAGGGATAGCACGGACCCGGCGTCATACCGACCGTTGTCGATGCTGACGACGGACTACAAGATTTTGAGCACGATTCTGGCCGGGAGATTGATTGCTCATATGACGGGTTTGATTCATAGGGACCAGTCGGGCTTTATCCCAACCAGGAACACGGCCCACAACATTCGGCGGCTGCTCAGGCTGCTGGCGGACCCCCCACAAACGGCATTGGCCCCTATGGTGTTGTCAGTTGACATTGAAAAAGCATTCGATAGCCTGGAGTGGAACTATCTATATGCGGTGATGCGGAGATTCGGTCTCGGGGAAGATTATATAAAATGGACCACAGTGCTATATGCACGGGCAGGCGCGAGGGTGAGAGTAGGAGCTTTGATATCGGACCGCTACGATGTGAACAGGGGGACGAGGCAGGGTTGTGCGCTCTCTCCACTGTTGTTCGCACTGGCCATGGAACCGTTCGCAATGCTGGCTAGAAGGGGTGATGCGTACCTCGGACTGGAAGTGCAAGGAACCTACCACCATATATCGCTGTATGCGGACGACCTTTTGCTGTTCTTAGATAACGCTGATGAGGCGGTTAGGGGTGCGGAGGGTCTACTGCAGAGATTCGGGGCGCTCTCAGGCTTAAAAGTGAATTGGGAGAAGACATGCCTATTCCCGCTCCGGAAAGAGGAGAAATTCCCGACAACCAACATTAGCATGCGCTGGGAACCTGATTGTCTGCACTATCTTGGGACCTACATATACCACGATCCCGCCAACTTGTTGGATGGGAACATCGGACGATGTATCCGAGGATTGAAGGGCAACATGTCTTTCTGGGCTACCCTCCCCCTGTCCATGACCGGGCGGGTGTCCCTCCTCAAAATGGTCGCCCTACCACGGCTGTTATACTTTTTCAGGACCCTGCCGGTATGGATACCGGGAGAAGTGTTCAGGCGCTTGAAGTCCAGCATAATAGCATTTCTATGGGGAGAAGGCAGGCGGCGCATAGCACTGACGACTCTCATGCGCCCCAAGGACCAGGGAGGGCTAGCGGTCCCAGACTTCGAGCTCTATTATCTGGCGGCGCAGCTACAATTCTTTACGCAGGAAGTAGCGAGAGTGTACCGGGGGCCGGACCATGAAAGGGACGCGGGCACCCCCCGCCATGTGCTGGCTTACATAGCCCTCCAGCAGAAATTATTACTGAGTGGGCTGACCCAGGAGGAAAGGACGCTGCGGTTGTGTTGGAATCGCATGCAAAAGCGTGCAGGCCCTGGTCACCCATATGCGCCAGAGATACCGTTAGGGATGTTGACGGCACTTCCGCATGGGGGGGACTGGTCGAACCTCCAACTGTGGGAAGAGGCGGGACTTCAGATGGTGGGGGACTTCTACTCAGACGGGGTGCTAATGGAGTTCCATACTCTGCAGGAACGTTATGATCTCCCACGGGGTGACTACTTGGTGCATGCAGCAGTGGTGCGGGCGCTTCAAGCACATTGGGGAGAGGGACTGATGGAACCTAAGACGTCATTGGCATGCCAATATACGATGATGACAGCAGGAACGAGGAAAGCGGTTACATGTCTTTACTCCAGAATGCATACAGAAAACATACCACCACTAACACGCCTCAAAACACAATGGGAGGAGGACCTGCAGACTGAAATCCCTGACACAACATGGTCCCAGCTGCTTCAGCGAGCAAGGAAAAGCACCAGAAACGCCCGTTTCCAATTAATACACCTCTATATCCTACACAGGGCCTACCTCACTCCGAATAAGATAGCAAGATATTTTGGCGCAGTTGATGCAGCATGCCCCAGATGCACGCTAGTTGGCGCTGACTTGCAACACATGCTTAGGGACTGTCCGCGCATTCAGGAGTACTGGGTGGGAGTTGGGGACGCCCTGAATGAGGTCACGGATAGAGTACTGCACTATGATAGCGCGGTCGTCCTCCTACATTGGTTCCCACACACGCGCAAAACGAAACGGTCGAGTAAATTTATTGACATGGGCCTTATGATTGCAAAGAGGGAGCTCACCAGGGGTTGGAAATCAAAGACAGCGCCAACACACCAAAAGTGGTTGAACGAATTTCTGAAATGGGCAGCGGCAGAAAGCACACTCAGATACCAACTGGCCCGGCGGACAGCAAATGAGAAGGCTCAGGAAGCGGCGCTAGCATGGGAAACCCTAGTCCAGGCGCTCAGGGATAGTGCGGAGATGAGTGACGAGGAGGAGGGAGTAGCACTGCAGGAGGCCCCGAGGGAGGAGATATTAGACCCTGAACTGACACCTGACACACGCACCTAAGTATTGCTTCCACAATCCTAACCACACCGACTTGCCCGAGATTACACACATGACACGTAGGCTCAGACACCAGGGGGACGGGGAGGATGGGGAGGGGGGGAGGGAGAAAAGTTGAACTGTTTTCTATGTTAAAGAGAGTTTATACACAATTGTAGAGCGAGGGGGATCAGTAGGCGTAGACCAAATAAAAGCGGAGGATATTGAATAGATGAGCTAATTATACCTGAACCAGCTGCACCGTGATACGTGATCGACTGCCACCCAACCTCCGGGATGTGGGTTATGAGGCTGTGTATACAGGCGATAATTGAACAATGACTGCATTTGTTCCAGGGACCATAATGGTGTGCATAATGTATGGTTGGCATTATCTCTGCAATAAAAATTGTTTTACAAAAAAAAAAAAAACATTTTGGTATTGACCAGCAGAAATCCATGAGCTGTGTCAGTAGACAACACATCCACTATTGTGGACAATTTGCAAATTCTGTGAGTGTTCAGAACCACTCCCACTCCAGGTATCAGTGCACTAAAAATACTACCCATTATTTCGCCTACACTTTCTCTTTTGCTACGCACTAAGCCATTAGTGTTTTCATTGCTTCCAGCAATTTCATTCACATGGTATATTTTCGGGAAGACAATGCCAAAGTAGCAGCTTCCATACCAGTGATCCGGCAATTTGAAATAAGCCTTGTCTCCGCATATATAATAAATTCCGGGAAACACAGGTTCTGACCCATTTTTGAAACCCCAACCTCCAATTACCTTATAATTATGTTCACATTGACTGGAACCAATGAAAATGTTATTATAATAAATAGTCTTCTCGCGGTGAAGACAGAGTTTCCCTTTCTTTTCGAAATCCAGCAACAAGGCAGGACCAGCCCCACCATTTGAGGTGCTTTCCATGTTTTCAGCCCATTTAGGAGTCTTCTGCTTTTTATCATTTGCCTTTCTTTGGAAACTCTCCCTTCTTTTCTCTGCCATGTTTATGAACATTTTCTCTTGTTCATGTAATGAACAGGTCAAGTTATCCCTGTGTGCTTCATTTAAGTCTATGTTACCTATAGCCAGAAAGTATTCTCCCATATAACATGTAACGTCACTTTTAGTATGTACAGGATTCAGATTTCCACGTATAGGAAGTTCAGAAAATATCACGTCATTGTTAGAGTAATAGTACTGTAACGGTCCTCTTTTATAAAATAAGCTGGCTAAAATGCTACAGGAAATTCCATATGTCAGGGGCAGGTGATGGTAAGCCACTCCTTCAGCTACAGAAGTGGGTAGCTTCATAGAGACATAGCAGTCTTCTATCTCCATAGTTTCTACATAGTGTACTAGAAGGTTTGCGAAAACATTTAAATGAGTCTGGTTCTTTACTCCGTGGTAATGTAGTCCTTCATCATCTGATGCTCCTAAGTCTCGTCTTGTTTGTCTGAGTGCCTTTTCACGTCTTTCTACACTTCGTGTTGTCAGTTCTTCAGTGTCAGTAATCTGAGTAGGGTCAATATTAGTACTTTTGCTCACCATAACAGGAATGAAAACTGTTAATCCTATCCAAACTATTATTATTATAAATATACTACATATACATACTTTGCAGCATGTTTTGCAACAACTGCGACTAGGTCTACCATTCATGTTTGAATCAGACATTTTGCTCAGAAGAAGTATTCAACCCCTCTTTGTAACTTTGCACAGGTAGCTTACTCTGCACAACTTCAGGTTAGTTCGTCTTCTTCTCCCGCAGAATGCTCAGCAATCGATTCTCCGTCACTTTCGTCAGTGATATCAAGATCCTCAAACTCTTCCAGAATCAAGTATGTCCATTCAGGATCCTGGTATTTTTCATTCAGTCTTTTTATTCGATCACTCTTTCTTTTGAAGCTTTCTCCAGCTTGCTCTGCTATCCGTATACTTTTCCTTCTGTCAGCAAGTTTCTCTTCTACGGTTTTTATTCTTAGTCTTAGTTTCTTTATGAATCCTGGTTCAATATGTTTTCTTTTCTTAAGTCGTTTGGCTGGCACTGGGATTTGTCTTTCTTCTAATGCTCTTTTGTTTTCATTTGTTTGTGGCACTTCTGCTTCGGTCTCTTCCCTCCCTGTCTGACTATTCCCAGGTCTTGTATCTATTTCTTCTGCTTGGTTACTAAGCTGGCCTGGTTCAGGTGAATTTTGGGTTTGGCTTTCGAATGTCTCTGTTTCTGCGTCCTGAACACGTTCTTCTAGTTCTATCTGGTCCTGTTCAAGCACTTCGATCCCTTGATTTTCTTCTGCTCGAACTTTTACACTAGTTCTAGTCTGTCCTTTTTCGATTTCAGGAGTTAGTGGAGGTGTGTCAATCACTTGCTCTGTCCCTGTCTGACCTTCCTCTTCGTCCTCAGATTTGACGTGAATCTCAATGACCTGAGGGTCTTCGCCTGTGCCTATCTCGACCTCTCTATCCCACTCTCTATCTTCGTAGGTTCGCTCTCTTGTTCTGATTGGGTCTTCAGTTAGGTCGATTATAGGTATCCAATCATCTTGGCTGGTGCTCGGCTGTTCGTCATCAGCTACTTCAGGACCGACGTCTGCAGACCCCTCAGCTGGACAACCTTCCGCTCCAGGTTCTTCGTCTGGAATTACCTTCTGTGTATGGCTGGCATGGATCCACTTAGGAACGCCTGCACACTTCACCGCTGTCGTGGTCACCAGTATTATCTGGCGCTTCTCTCCCCACTTCGGTGCAAGGCAACTCGAACGAGTATGTTTCTTGATTCTAACCCAGTCACCAGGAACCAATTTGTGAACTGGAGTTGTCGGGTTGGCGACGGCGTCGTCCCCAATCTGGCGAGAGATAAAACGCACTTGGTCACCCAGTTGCTTGCAGTACTCAAGTACCAAATCATCAGTAATGCTTAACAGTTTGTATCCTGGTACCCATGCTTGTCTCATCACTCTTCCCATTAGGATTTCATGGGGGCTCAGGCCTGTTTTCCGGTCTGGAATACTTCTGAGTCCCATCAGAACAAGAGGCAAAGCAGTTATCCAGTTCATTCCAGTAGAGTCACACATTTTTGCTAATCTGGATTTTATAGTGCCATTTATTTGCTCTACTACTCCAGAAGCCTCTGGACGATGAGCACAGTGCAGCTTTTGAGTGATTCCAAATGCTTTACAGAGCTGGCCGATTACCTCATTCTGAAAATGTCCGCCTCTATCTGATTCAATAGCGACTGGAACCCCGAACCTAGGTATCAACTCTCGTAGCAACAATTTGGCTACTGTTATGGCGTCATTCTGTGTGGCAGGGTAAGCTTCCACCCATTTTGAAAATAGGCAGACAATGACAAGGACATATCTCTTTCCCTCACAACGAGGCATGGTGATAAAATCAATCTGTAGTCTCACAAAGGGACCCCCTGATTTCCCAATTTTCCCAAGTTCAACTACTGTTATTTTGCCAGCGTTGAACTGTTGGCATGTCAAGCACCTCTGGCAGAGTGATTCTGCTACCTTCCTGAACTTCGGGTTATACCAGGTCTGTTGAAACACCAGAACCATGGCATCCCTACCAATGTGAGAATTTCCATGTATCAGCCGCGCCATTGAAGCAAGCAGATTTCTAGGCAACACAGGCATACCATTTGGGCCCACAATGACACCATCCTCTCTTCTTGGTCGACAACCAAGTATCCTCCACTTCTCTTTCTCTTTCGAGGGCACAGCATGCTGCCAATCTCTCACTTCATCCCAGGTAGGCACTTCTTCAAACACCATAAGTTGGCAGCTGTTTCCAGTCCCTCCAAGTTTGATATTTATTGACATACGATCCCTAGCGCACTGTTTTGCCACTCGATCAGCAAAATCATTTCCCAAGGAAACAGCATCAAGGCCCTTTTTATGAGCAACACATTTGACCACTGCCAATTCTTTTGGTAATTGGATTGCCTCTAGAAGGTCTTGTACAATTTTTCCATTTCGAATGGGGGTACCTGATGAAGTCAGGAATTCTCTTTGTAGCCACAATTGGCCAAAGTCATGCACAACCCCATAACAGTACTGACTGTCAGTATACACTGTTATTCTTTTGTCTTTTCCCAATTTGCAAGCTCTTACCAAGGCAATCAATTTGGCTACTTGTGCAGACTTTATTCCAAATAAACAGGATGCTTCTTCAATTTTGTCTACAGCGACCACAGCGTATGCAGCACTTAGGCCTACCAGTTCGTGTCTCATGCATGAACCATCCACAAACCATTCCTTATCATGTTCAGGCAAAGGTGTTTCTTTAATGTCTGGGCGGGGTTTAGTACTGAATTCTGTCAGGTTAATGCAGTCATGCTCATTCTCTCCCTCTGCTTCCATTACCATTGAGTCAGGGAGTAGAGTGGCTGGGTTCAAGATATTACACCTAGTGATGACTACATTTGCAGCACCCACGAGAATCCTCTCGTATTTAGTCAGCCGACTAGGGGTGAGATACTGAGTCTTAGTTCGGGTTAATAGGATCACAACTGCATGTGGAACATACACAGTTACAGGATGTCCCATGACAATGGATTCACTCTGTTCTAAACTCGTGCAAGTTGCAGCTACTGCTTTCAGGCACCCAGGTAATCCAGCAGCCACTGGATACAATGTGGCAGAAAAATATGCCACTGGTCGTCTAGTCAACCCGTGTTCCTGTGTTAGGACTGACAATGCACACTTGTCTCGTGTGTCACAGAACAGTGCAAATTCCTTTGAATAGTCAGGCATCCCTAAAGCAGGGGCTGTACACAGACAATCTCGCAATTTCGTAAAAGCTGTCAAGCTCTCATCATTCCATTCCACTGGGTCTTTTGCTCCTTTCTTAGTCATATTTATCAAAGGCTTTGCCAGGACTGCGAATCCCACAATCCATTGCCTGCAGTAGCCCACAACTCCAAGGAACATTCTGACTTCTTTCTGGGTACGGGGTAACTGCATCTTTTGAATTATTCTGACCCTCTCTGAGGTGACTTTTCTGACGCCTTTTTCTATCTGGTGCCCCAGATATTTTACTGATTTTGAACAGAACTGCAGTTTTTCAGGGGCCACCTTGTGTCCCTTTTCACTTAAGTGGTTCAGTAAGGCAATGGTGTCAATTACACAATCTCTATGACTTTTGGACGCCACCAAGAGGTCGTCAATATATTGCACCAGAACCGACTTTCCAGGTAAGACTAAAGATTCAAGGCATTTTTTTCAAGATCTGATTAAAGATAGAGGGGCTTTCTGTATACCCCTGGGGGACCCGATTCCAAACATACACGTGACTGTTGAAAGCAAATGAGAAAAGAAATTTGCTGTCTGGGTGCAATGGGATTGAAAAGAATGCGTGACATAGGTCTATCACTGTGAACCACTCAGCATCCCAGGGAATCTGATACAGGATTACTGCTGGGTTCGGGACAATAGGGCAGCAAGGAACCACGATCTTGTTAACCTTTCTCAGGTCCTGCACTACTCTGTATTTGCCACTAGGCTTTTTGATTCCAATTATGGGTGAGTTACACGGACTACTCATTACCTCTTGTATGATGTTTGCTTCTAGCAACTTCTGTATTTCGATGGCAACTCCTGCTCTCACTTCGGCACTCATTCTGTAGGGCTTGGTATTGGGGTACACTGCATTTTCTTTCATGGCTATTTGTATTGGGTCTACATTGGCCATTAATCCTACATCTTTTCTTGTAAAATCCCAAACTTCTGGTTTCACTGTCTGTTGAAGTTCCTCAGGTAAGTCTTGTATAGTCATTCGTTTAATTTCTGAGTTAGGTCTGATTAACATTAATTTATAAATGCCATCTTCGTCTGGGGTTTGAATTTCAACGCCTTTTCGTGTGCAAAAGATAGTACAGTTCATTTTGCACAACAAATCACGTCCCAGTAAGTTCACTGGACTGGTATCACAAACGACAAATCTGTGCATTTCTTTGAAGTTCCATATTGAAATCTCCATGGGCTCGGTAACAGGTGTACTAATCAATTGATTAGATACTCCCACTAGTTGGATTGCTTCTCCCGAGAGGGGTAGGTTTGGAACGTCTGCTGTTCTCACAGTAGAACGGGTAGCACCAGTGTCCAACAGAAAGGTGACATCATTCCCATCAACCTTTCCTTCAATGTATGGCCCTGACTGGTCTACCGGCAAGGAGGCGCCAAGTACACACTCCTTGTCCTCCCCTCTCAGGCCCCGTCAGTCCTGTTCGTCACAGAAAAAGGTATTATTTAACAAAAACTGCGAAGTTGCTGCATTTCTATTCTCACTGCCCCCCCAGATCTCTATGTCGTCACCCTGCGGTGATTTTCCCTTAAAAGTTGGCTTCGGCGCTCGGGGCAATTGAATTGTTTTTACCTGCTGCTGGGTCTTTCTTGGTTTTTCATTCTGCGTCTGTGGAATTAAATCAGGGGTTTGGGTATTATCATGCTGTAAATATGGACACTCGTCTCGCCAATGTCCAATCTCCCCGCACTGGTGGCAGGGAAATTTCTTTTTGGCTTCCTCCCTGCTCATTTTTGCGTGGGGCTTTCCTCCACCCCCACCCCCAGGGCCTTGGTTCTGAGTAGTTTTATTTAACTTATTCAATTGCTTTTCCTGCTGCTCAGCTAATTTTACCTGTGCCCACATAACCTTTTCCTTCAAAGCCTTTCGCTTTTCTGCCATCTCGTCCTCACAGTACTTTGCGTACCGTAGGACCTCGTCCATTTTCTTAGACTGCCAACAAATTTTGTTATCTTTTATCCACTGACAAATTTCGGGTCTTAAACCATTTACAAACCTGTAAATAAAATGGGTCATGTCCTTCATCTCGATGTTATCTATACCACTGTATGTTTTGAACACCTGCAACAGTCTTTCATAAAAGGAATGCACAGTTTCGTCCCTTTCCTGCGTGGTTCTATCTATTTTGGTCCAATCAGTTTCCTTTGCGGGCACCTTTAACTTCAGATGCTGAATTACTTGTTCATATTTTTTCATCACTTCTTTAGAGGGTTCCCCTGTTTTAGAGTCCCTCGGATATTCCTCACTAGGCCAACCTATGGCTATTTTACACTCGGTCCATAGATCTACCGGGACCACAATGTCAAAGAACCCATCCAGGTCCTTCCATAAGCATTTTTGCACTTTTACAAATCTTTCCACCTGCCGGTACCAATCCACAGGTTTCTCTCGTAATTTTGGGAAATCATTGGTAAAAGACACAATATCCTGCCTGGACCAGGGAACGTGCACATATTTTCCACCTGGCACTTCACGCATTGGGTATAACTGTTCTGGTTTGTCTGCTTCCCTTAGAACGAATTCAGGAGTCGTTTGTTTGGATCGAGCCTCATCTTTCTTCCTGGCCCATCTGGCTTTCCATTTTTCTACATCTCCCCATTTTTGCAGGACTGCCAATAATTCTTTGACCTGTGCCTTTTTCCCGGACACATTCAGGTTGTCTAGATCTTTGTCTGAAAAATCTGCTCTGTACGGTTTTTGCAAAGGTTTCGATTTTGATATATCGATTCCCATACTAGCTGCAGTGTCGGTCAGCTTTTCATGGAGTACTCTGGTATTTCGGGTAAGACTCTTGCAGATAAACAGCAACTCTTCCTCCGAGTAGGTATTTAATCGATCTAATCCTACGTTTCCTGCCATTAGTTCTTCTATTTCTACTCTCAGTTTGTAAAGATCTAGGGGTTTTGTCTGAGGAGTTTGTTTTTCCAACTCTTGACTCCATCTCTCGATTTCTTCCGCAGTCACTGGAGTGACACTCTTAATACCCGAAGCTGATTCCATTTGGATCTCCCTCGCATTGAAAGGATTATGCCTTTTCTGCATCCTTTTTCCTGTCTCCCTAATGGGCAGGTCTAATAGCGAGACTTCAGACTCGCATTCACTAGTCTGGTCATCTACGATTAAAGGTTCTGATTTCGGCTGCGCTATAATTGGGGAAATAACTGGAGTCTTTGGACTTCCCTGTCGATCCCCATACAACGGAACCACTGGTCCAATAGTTACTGGGATAGTCAGGGCTTCAGGGCTGGTATTTAACTGGGAGATTTTCTGAATTATTTCAGCTCTCTGTTTTGCTAGAGCTTCTCGCTCGCGTTCTTCTAATACTCTATCTAAAGATTTTTTATGCAATACCCGCGGGGTCAAAGTCGGAACATAACTTGGGGCAGTGGGATGCGTCTCACTTGGTCCTTCACCATAATTCGGTCTTGGGAACAAACGTCCTATACTTAGGGATCTTGGTGCTTCCTCACCTTGAGGTTGTAAGAACGGCATTCCTGAACTTGAGGATCGCACCTCACCTCCGTAGGAAGGGCGAAAACAAAAGTATTTTTCACGCGAGTACTTCATCTCTCCACTAGTGGGTATTCTGGGGTAAATATCCTTCGTATCTACGGGTCCTAGACTCTCGTTATAGGGAGGTATTTGGCAACCCCCTCCTACACTTACAGATCTGGCCTCATCTTTGGGAGGAGGTCTTCGGAAAACATCCCCTTCACTAGAAGGTCGTTGTTCCTCATTATAAGGAGGTGGACTTCTGATAAATATGTCGTCTAACAGTTCATCATCCGACTCCCCAATGGGCACCCAGGGTTTACTTTGTTCTGTCTTCTTTTCCCCCCCAGGAGGACCACCCATTGGCATCATTGGAAACAGTCCTTCTACAATCATATTTTGCCTCCACTGTTTCATCTTTTTGGCTCGGGTTTCCTGTTTCAACTTTGGCTAAAATTTAGTTAACCCTTTATCCATCCGGGGCTTATCCCTTTCAAAGGCCTCAATCTCCGATTCCTCTAGTGCTTCGTACTGCGTTAATCTAGGTCTGGGATGTAAATCATTCATTCGGGTTCTCAAGTTAAATAGAATCCTGCTGTTAAAGGTTCCGTCTAACGGAAAAGCCAACACTCCGTCATCTTTCGTGTATTCCGCCCAATTTTCCAACCATACACATGTGTTGTACCCTTTATCAAACATCATGAAAGATGCGGGGGTGTTGGGTGGCGGTATGACAACACCTTCTCTAGTTTTAATCGGCTTGTCTTTCTTGAAGTCATTCTTTACCTTATTTACAAGAGACAACTTTCTTTTGTTTCCGTACATAATGTCGTTTTTAACACCTTTCCACTGATCGTTCTCAAATCCCATATATCGAGGGTCAGGTCTAGTATGCGGTCTATACGAATGCCACATACGATTTTTACGAGTGACTTTTGTTTACAAAATTACTTCCAATCCAAGTGCGTCTTTTATTTCTGTGCGCCCAATGAAGTGCACTAATTCAAATAATCTCGACCAATGGGTGCGCGGCCTTTTCGCGAGACAGTTCTCACGCTTCGGCACTCACCCCTCCTTTACAATCCCAGCTCTGCTACACACCCGCTGCGTCTACCAATCCCAGCGCGGCACAGAGTGACGTCAGAGCAGCTTCGCGACTGACTCCCTCCTTCCCAAGGTAACGGAAACTTTCTTTCTTTCTAAAGTGCTAGTGCTTGGTTATTTGACAACAAATACACATTCGCCACTGTGCTCAAGTGTCTAGACAGGAAAGAATTTGTTTTCACTACAAGTAAACTTCAGTTGTCTACCTTTCACACACTACGGATAGATCTCTTCTGCCTATCCTTCACTCAAGCATTAGAGAACCTGTTACTTCCCTAGACTCATCCACCTTTCCGGGATATATACTAAGCCTAAAGTTTCACCAGCGAACCCCTTTGCTTTCACCCAAGCTTTGATTAACCTGCTACTCCTTCCGGTGTGACCCTTGCTAGGTTATGCCACAACAGAATTTTTGTCAGCGAACCTCGTTGCTAGCATGTACTCAAACATACATTCAGAAACCCTAGTTAGTGCTTCCAGTTCTGCCTAACCTGCACCAACTTTCCTTGTGCCAGTGACCTCAAAGCAAGTGGATTCTCTTCACCACTCGCTATTCAATTCCCCGGGGATTCCCAACATCAACATAAACACTTTACGAACGAAATGGGTTAATACATATATCAGTATAATAATAGAAAAAACAATTTAAAACGTTTCATAATTTTTCAAAGCAAACATTTCAAGTGAGCGATCAAATCACGTGAACTACTTGCCCTTGTAGCAGCATAAAACCTTATTTAGCAGCATCTAACCTAGCTAGTTTAACTAGTCCTACCTAACTTTTAACTATTCCCTAACCATCCTCTGGGCTACCAGTAAATTACTGATAGAGATCGTGGGTCACCCAACCAATAAATTTCACCACTTAGGTTTTGGGCCCATATACTTTATTTCATATATATATACATTGATCAGATGACCTCACAGTCTACTACCAATAACCATGAATCCTTTCGACTTGTTCTAGTGTACCCGACTTACCATCCACCGTTACGGGTACCTATGAACACGATGGGCCAGGGAGCTAGCTGTGAAGAAAGGCAGGAAAATATAAACCCAACTTTATATATACTCTGAATATTTCTAAAAATCACCACGGACAACTGGAAAGTTTCAAAAGTTTATCTAAAGTTCATTCTCAGAAATCATTAAGTTTACAGTCAAAAGACAATCATTAATCAAGATAACGAAAAGCACATAGCTATAGAGAAATAATGTCAGGGTAACCATTGAATTTCTAATATGAGATGAAACGAGGATATACTATGCAGATTCAGAAGTGAGACTTTAGGATGGACAATTATAGATGGGTAAACTAATGCATGTACTAGGGGTGCACTATTGGGAAGTACTTCATAGTATGGGTTATCATAGAGATCCTATACATCTATAGGACGGGTAAGAAAAGGAACACGCTATAATTCTAGACAGTTACTTCAGTCGGTTTTGTGAGAGAAAATTATAGACCACATCAGAAAAATTCTAAACAGCAATGGAGAAAATGATTTCTAAAAAAAGTAGGGTAACATAGGAACATGCTATGAAATTCAATGCAAATGACTTTATGATATGCAATAGTTGCGGAAAGCATGGAAAATTATCATATGCAAAGGTATGTCTTTATTGAAGCAAAGACAGAAAAATAGAAAGGTGCAATATAGAGTTTCGCGGCAGTATATTTACCTAAAATGGTGTGCAAACCAACCCTGGCCACGGGTCAGTTAAGGACAGGAAATACCCCAAGGAAGGACAGTCATCAGTGGGTCAGCAGGTGCAGAATGGACACCCCAGGACAGGACAGGAAAACCAGATTAGGATCAGGACAGGACCACCAAGGCACGACCAGCACCCGCAGTTTGGAAGCAACGCCTGCGCTCCACCCTCTCTGCAGCTATCAGTCAGAACCCCGATTGGGTTAGCGAATTCCCCAGTAAAGTGCTCCGCCAGCACTTAAGGTTTAGTAAAACCTCAGAGTCTATGGTCAAATTCGGACAGAGTGCTCCGCAGCGCTCTGTAAATTCAGTCACCTATTGAGTGGTATGGGTCAGTGACAGGTCAGCTATTCAGACAAGTCGGACAATTTCCCTAGGTGAACCTAGGCTAGTTATACTGTTTTCGGGTCAGTGTACCACCCCCCAATGTTGCAAAGTGTCAGAATCCCCAATTTCGATTGGTCCTAAGGTAGGATGGGTTAACACACCAATCAGAACAGGCTTTTCCAAGCCCTAATCTACATTCTAGGGTACCGCCTAGCAGGTTTGGGGTTCCCATGAGAAGTCGCACAGAATACAATGGAAAAGAATACATTTGTTTAAAATGTAACATTTCAGTTTCTACGGCTGGGTGAAGGTGCATCTTCCCAGGCACATCTTGGCTGGTACTACTGGTTGGCAGTCATTCAAATGCAGCTGGCCGGATTTCTGACATGCGTGGTAGAGCACCCCAGCATGGACACCCGTACATCCACTAACCCTCCATACCGTGGTTCATGAAAAGTAAGCGAAAACAAAGTAAAACATAGAAATGAATGAATGTACCATACATCAGGAGTAATTACCTCATGTTTCTTACTTATAAAATATACTATGCAATTAAGGGTAAGTGCAACAGACAATAACACAAAAGCGGCGGTGCAAGCTTCACCACGTTATTACAAAAGTAGCCATCTTGAGGCTTATTACGCATGCGCACCCTTTCCCACCAAACCTACAACTACGTCACGTCACGTGAGTGTGACTAACGCATGCGCAGAAGCAAATTCAAAAGCGGCGGCCATATTATGGACAAGGGTCATTTGTATTAGTAAAACACATAGGCAAGCATCACTAATATACACGCATATCAAAAATAAAGGAAATTAGTAAGACGTACAAATTGTATTATAGGATTATAACAAATTCGAGGTTCTTGACTCGAGCAAGTCGCGATGCGAAATCTTGCTCTATCACCTATGCAGTCTAGGAATCCTTCTGTCTGTCCCATGCACTTGTCCATTCACCCATCCAGCACTATGTACGTATCCTATCACTCTGCCAATACCTAAGCACTTATAAATTTAGCATGCACTCTCTGTGCAGCCCTGAAATTACTCCAGTTATTAGTCACATACTTAAGGAATGGCCTAGCCACTAACCCAAGTACAGGTACAATGTTTTGTACACTATGCATGCAGATCTCTAACAAGCTACATACTCTTAATACTCTCTTCTAAATATCCACTTAATACCTATGCAGTGTTGGAATCCTTCTGTCTGTGCCATGTATTTTTCCACTCACCCATCCAGCACTATCTACGTATCCTATCACTCCGCCAATACCTACGCACTTATAAATTCAACATCTACTCTCTTTGCAGCACAGAAATTATTCTAATTACTAGTCATGTACCCAAGGAATGGCCTAGCCAGAAAAACAAATACAGCTACAATATTCTGTGCACTATGCATGCAGACCTCTAATCTGCTAAATAGCTTTGATACACTCTTTTAAATCCTCAGTTAGTACCTATACAGTCTATGAATCCTTCTGTCTGTCCCATGCAGTTCTCCATTCATCCATCCAGCACTATCTACGTATCCTATCACTTCACCAATACCTAAGCACTTATAAATTGAGCATGCACTCTCTTTGCAGCACTGAAATTACTCCAGTTATTAGTCATATACTTAAAGAATGGCCTAGCCACTAATACAAGTGCAGGTACAATATTTTGTACACTATGCATGCAGACCTTTATCCATCTACATACTATTGATACGCTCTTCTAAATATCCAGTTAGTACCAATGCAGTGTAGGAATCCTGTCTGTCCCATGCACTTCTCCATTCACCCACCCATCCAGCACTATCTACGTATCCTATCACTCCACCAATACCTAAGCGCTTATAAATTCAGCACTCACTTTCTTCGCAACACTGACATTTCTCCAGTTATTAGTCATATACTTATGGAATGGCGTAGTCACTAACACAAGTGCAGGTACAATATTTTGTACACTATGCATGCACACCTCTAACCAGCTACAAACTATTGATACACTCTTCTAAATACCCAGTTAGTACCTACGCAGTGTAGGAATCCTCCTGTCTGTCTCATGCATTTCTCCAGTCACCTTTCCAGCACTATCTACTTATCCTATTACTCCACCGAAACCTAAGCACTTATAAATTCACTATACACTCTGTTTGTAATACTGTAATTATTCTAGTTACTAGTCATGAACTTATGGAATGGCCTAGCTACTAACACAAGTACAGCTATAATATTTTGTGCACTATCCAAGCAGACCTCTAACTAGCTACATACTATTGATACACTCTTCTAAATACCCAGTTAGTACTCATGCAGGGTTGAATTCGTCCAGTCTGTCCCCTGCACTTCTTTAATCACTTATCTACCACTATCTACTTATCCTATCACTCCACCAATACGTGAGCACTTATAAATTAAGTGTTCACTCTGTTTGCAGCACTGTCATCATTCCAGTTACTAGTGGTATTCTTATAAAATGACCTAGGCAGCAACACAAGTACACATTAAGGGGCCGATTAGGATGGCGGTTTTTCCGCATCCTCCGGGCCGGCGGAAGTGTCCGCCGGCCTGGAGGATGCGGAAAAACCGCGGCGGAGACTCCAAAGACCCACCGCCAAATTAGGATGGCTGGTGGGTCTGATAATCTGTCCGCCGCTTTTCCGCCGCGGTCGGAAGGCGACCGCGGCGGAAAAGCACTAACATGTCTGGTGGTGTCTATCAGACACCGCCAGGCATATTAGGATGTCTGAAAATATATGCTTTTCCGCGGCGGCTTTACCGCCGTGGAAAAGCATACGGACCTTCACTTCGGGGGCCCGTTGCGGGCCCCCTGGGTGAAGGTGGGGTGGGGGGTGCACATGGGGGGTACCTATGGTACCCCCCTGCATTTGCGTGCACAATGCAGCAGGCACCGCGCGGTGCCTGCCGCTTTGTGCACGCAAATGCTGTGCATGGATTTTTTACATTGCGGCGGGTGCAGCTTGAAGCTGCACCCACCGCAATGTTAGAGATAGAGGATGTGACCGCCACCCTGGCGGTCACATCCTAATTTGATCGGAGGGAACGCCGCAGCCCATGCGGACGTTCCCTCCTCCTCAGGGGTTGCGGACGGACTCAAGTCCGTCCGCGATCCTAATCGACCCCTAAATATTCTGTGTATAATCCCTACAAATCTCTAAGCAGATACATACCTTTAGTCCACTCCATTAAATACTGAAGTAGTACCCATGCAGCGTAGGATACCTCCTGTAAGGGGATGTATGACGTTACAACGCATACTTTTACTCCGCGTACCATTACAACGCGGTATTTACAACGAATACCGTTACAACGCATAGCGCTTTGGGGTGCTGGATAGTGGTAAGTATAATTTACTATTCTAACTCCAGTCCCCGTGGACCCTAGGGAAGGTGTTGGATAGTAAATTAAACTTACCTCTTATCCTAGAGCGCCCCCCAGCGCAATGCGTTGTAATGTCATGCGTTGTAATGCCCGCGTTGTAATGGTAGTGCGGAGTAAAAGTTGCGTCGTAACGGGTGTATACCCTGTCAGTCTCATGCAATTCTTCAATCACCCATTCAGCACTATGTTCTTATTGTATCAGTCTGCCAATACCTAAGAACTTAAGGGGCAGATTTACAAGCACCCTGCGCCACCAGTACGTCACTTTTTGTAACGTAGTGATGGCACCAGGCACTCCTTCATATTTACAAGGAGAGGAAAAGCCACCATGCGTGGTTTTTCCTCTCCTTGTAAATACGGCCCCTTCATACACCGAACTTTGCATAGAAGGGGCGTTCCATAGGTGTTGCTGTGGGTGTTCCCACGCAACACCCATTGAACAAGACACATCTCCAGATTTATGAGAAATTGTAAATCTGGAGATGTGTGTTAATGCTGCGCCATCCTAGAGTTGGTGTAGCAAGGCGCAACAAGGAGAATTGTTTTAATTTCTCCTCATTGTTTCCTCTTTCAATGTATGCTGCATTCCACAGCATACATTGAAAGAGGAAAATGCCTTTACTGATTGTTTTTGTGCAGGAAGGTTTCCCTTTCTGCACAAAAACAATCTCCGCACGACACAGACATCCTTGCACCATGGTGCAAGGGTGCCTGTGTCACCGTATGGCTGCAGTTTGTACAGCAGTGCAGAGGGAAGCACATAGTTGCAACATATTCATGTACATATGTCACATCCCTGTGCTTCGGAAGTGCCATAGTGCAGTGCAGCTAAAGAGCTTGCAGCGTCACGCTGCAGTACTTCCTCATAAATCTTCACCTATAAATTCGCCATACACTACTAATGCATTATTTCAGTCAATCATGCTGTATACATATATTCAACCAAACTTTCACATTACCTTGCAATTATAGGGGCATATTAGCAAGCAGCAGCGATAATTATCGCTGACCGCTGCTAGCGTGAATAAATCTATTGCCTTCTATCGCTGGCGATAATCTCATGTTAGCGTTGTATTAACAACGCTTAACGCCATGGAGATAAAAATCCCAGCGGTAGAGGGGATTATCGCAGTTTTCAATGGAATTTCACTGGTTTTCCAGCGATGTTCCATTGAAAATGGCGATAACCTTGTTGATAGGGCAGGGCAATTTTAGCCATGTAATCCACCTCCCATTGGATTACATGGCTAAAAGGCAGGTCACAAGCAAGTGTTAGGAAAGTAGCGTTAACAGTGGTTAGCGCTACTTTTCCTAACGCTCTTCTTGTTAGCGTGCAGCTTGATAATAGGAGAAATGTCGCTAAGCGACATTTCTCCTATTATTTTGCATTGGAATGCCCACTTTGCATCTCATTAGAGATGCAAAATTTAAGAACAATGGTTGCGTTGCGCAGCACAAACAGCATCCACCGAATGCTCACCGCAGCATATAAGTTTCTTACACTTCACGCAGTGTTGCTTGAGAAAGGCGAATTCTGGCCTAATGTCCATTGCAGGCGTTCCTGAGGACGCTCCAAACGTACTTGCCACAGCAGGTGAGGGGTTCAAAGTAGCTTCCCTCATTTCCCCCACAAGCAAGATTAAGAGGATGTGTGGTCCGGAGATGCTTGTACATAGAAGCAGTGCCACAAGAGTATTTTTTTTCACTGCCTCTTGACAGGACTCGGTCACAAATTTTGCACGTCACCTTTCGCGCATTTACTTTCTTCTCTCCAGGTGGAAAAGTGAAGAATTTCCACACAACAGCTTCCGGCCTCTGTGGACGTGGTGCCTCCTGCAAGAATAATTCTATAGAAGATACTTCCTCCTGCTTCTGCTGCTGTCCAGATGCCATTTTGTTTGATATTTTTTGAAAAACACCAAAAAAAACAAGCAAAAAAGGGTTCTAGTAGAAAAAGAGATGTATCTCTAAAGATGCTCCATCAAGAATTATTAAAATGGATGGGGTCCTTCAATAGTTACAGGGGGAAATGTTATGTACCAATGAAATCTTTTTTTTGGAGGTCACATGGGACCAGAGCACTCTGCGCTCACGATGTACCCACCCGACTTTGCGAAAATATATTTAAAAATAATATAAGTTTATTATTCTTTTACTTTGTTGAAGATGTACAACTAAAACATATATATACGCTCACCAACACACAAATAAATACACTCAGTCGCTCAAACAACTGTTTCCACATGCACTCTTAAACCTATACACCTAGTCAATCAACCATTCACACATCTATGCATAGAGTTACACACACCCCATCCAACCTCACACAAACTCAGTTTCCCATACAAATACTCACCCAACTAATCAATAACTAATATACACTCTTGTGTTGTTAGTGACCAACTGATGCAGCATGTTATACATCAACAGAGACAGTGATGCACACATTCACATAGTTTAGTTACTAATCCATGTATTAAGGGAAACACTTTTAATTACTCACTTAAACAGACAGCCAGACAGCTACTAAATCCTCCATCCAGACAGTTATATATCCACTCAATCTTCAATACAGATTGGTATATATGTATATATATATATATATATTCACAGAAAAAACCATAGGTTATAGACCATATATAGTTAGGAATTAGCATTTACAAAACCTTGAAAATTCACTGAAAAAACCATAGGTTATAGACCATATATAGTTAGGAATTAGCATTTAGAAAACCTTATTTTACTCACACAAAACCATTGAAATTCCATATATAGTTAGTTGCACTAACTATATATCGCGCACCCGCAATCCACTGCTGATGATGTCACATATTACATCATTCATGACATGGTCAGTGACATCACTGATGACATCACTGATGACATCTCAAATGACATCACTGATGACATCACTGATAACAACATCCAGTGATTTTTTGTTTCTATAAAGTTTAAATATGTCTTACATATTGAAGAATGAGTGGATGTGTAAGTGTCTGGACGAAGGATTTAGTAGGTGCATGACTGACTGTATGAGTGAGTGATTAAATGTGTCTCACTGACTGCATGGGTTAGTGACTAAACTGTCTTAATTTGTGCATCATTATGTCTGTTGTTCTGTAAACTGCTGCATGTGTTGATCAGTAGCTATATGAGTAACTATATGGGTTATTGATTGATTGCCCAAGTATTTGTATGGGAGACTGAGTGTGTGTGTGGCTAGCTGGGAGGTGTGTGACTCTGTGCAGATCAATCTGTACTTGTATCAATGATTGTATAAGAAGGTAAGTATGTGTTAGTATATGTTTGAAAATGTAAGGTGCTCTATGTTTAACTGTATAGACAAGAAAATGGAAGTGTCATTGATTCTTTACAGGACTGACTAGGTGTGTGAGTAACTCCATGGATGAGTGGCAGACTGTGAGTGTCTGTATAGGTGTATGAGTGCATATGATAGTGTTGTAAAGATGAGTGATTGTATGTATGAATGATTGTATGGGTGAATGAGTGAAGGTGTGTGTAGACGTAGCAATCAGTGAGTGCGTATGTAGTAACTAGTATTGGTGTGTCAATGGTTTCAAAAATTATACTCTCTTTTTAACACTGGGTGAAACAGAGGTTATATTAAAATGTGAGGAGATGCATTGTATTGTCACATGAATGATATCATCAGTGATGTGGTCATTGATGTCAAATGAGATGTCATCAGTGATGTCATCAGTGATGTCATTTGAGATGTCATCAGTGATGTCATCAGTGATGTCACTGACCATGTCATGAATGATGTAATATGTGACATCATCAGCAGTGGATTGCGGGTGCGCGATATATAGTTAGTGCAACTAACTATATATGGAATTTCAATGGTTTTGTGTGAGTAAAATAAGGTTTTCTAAATGCTAATTCCTAACTATATATGGTCTATAACCTATGGTTTTTTCAGTGAATTTTCAAGGTTTTGTAAATGCTAATTCCTAACTATATATGGTCTATAACCTATGGTTTTTTCTGTGAATTTCATTGGTTTTTTAACAGCTAATATCTGTAGCTGTAAAATGTATTCTTCTTTAAATCCAAAAATATATTTTATATGTTTATGAATAATTTTTTTTTTAAATATTTTTTTTTCTTCGTTCCCGCTTCGCGAATCGGGAAGCTTCCCGTTAGCTGACCTTGATGCCGCGAAATAGACCGCGAGCCGGTAAACGTTTCTTTACCGCAAGTGCCGCGTTAGAAAACAACATCGTGACGCCTCCCGTCCGCATGACGTTTCACGTTGCCGCGTGATACGTCATATGACGTGCTACGTTAGCGAACTGGTACGCGAAGCGAGTCGCAAAGCGCAGGTTTCTGGAAGCAAACCGGGAGGCCCTGCAAAGCGCTTAACGTAAACACAGCAAGTCATGTGACTTGGTAATAACACTTTTCATTGGTTCATTTCACTTTTGGTTTCCTAATGATGTAAGACTAGGTCATATAATCTAAAATGAACACTTTTGATTGGTTGAGAACTCTTGTTTTTCCCAAATGATGAAAATCCCTCCTTCTTTCCTCACTCTGACTTTCATCATTGTGAGAGAAAGACCCTTTGTGATCACTGAGCAATGGCTTCTTTAGTAGCTTCAGCTGGTGCTTCCCCACCACCTCCACCACATCCAAGGAAGAGTGGACCACCTGCTCAAGTTATAATTCAACAAGAAGAAGAAGAAGAGGAACAGGACGACGAGCACGAAGAGAGGCAGTTTTTGCCTGAGCAGCCCAGGACGTCTCACCGGAAAGAAAACTTCATTTGGCAATTCTTTAAAATTCCCAAAGGTCAGAAAAAAGTAAATGCAAGATACGTAACTTTCCTTATATGTCAAGATAGACTGTCCAGAGGAACCGAGAAAAAATTACAGTTTCGGAAACTACACAATGCATCGCCATATGACTAGGTGGCATCCTAACAACTACAGTGCTGCACAGTTTCGGAACGACCTAGATAATCTCCCTATTATGGCCAGAAGATCTGTTGTACCGGAAGTAACGGGACCAGAGGGCAGGGAGATGGTGCCAAATATACAAATGAAATTTGGTGAAGTAAAACACATCTGCGTATTTTGCGATGGATTCATTTCCTACGGAGAAAAAAGCATCACTCTGATCAACAGAGCTATTGACTATCATATGCAAGTTTGTACGATACCAAAATAATAAATACTTCTTTTTTTGTTTTGTTGCTCCTGTTGAGCCCTTTACAATGAATCGTTTTCATTGCCCCCTCCAAGAAAAACCCAAAAAAATATAAAACTGTTCAGAAAAATTCAAAAAAAGTAAAAAAATGTTCCGAAAAATAATAAAAAAAATATAAAACAACAAAAACAATAAAAAAAAGTTCTTTTCAGAACTACCTCCCCGTTATTAAAAAATTGGTACAATATTTGGAACTGTGCCAACCTCTATTTCTCTTAGTTCGCTTCCCAGTTCGCTCGCCGGTACGCGAACCAGAAGCGAACCAAAAACAGTAAGTATAAGGGAAGGAAACAGACACTTATGTTAAAAGAAAGACAGCTATAGGGGAGTAAACTAGAGATACTATTACCCGTAATCCACTGCTGATGATGTCACATATTACATCATTCATGACATGCTCACTGACATCATCAGCAGAGGATTGCGGGTTTTTTGGCAACGTGCCTTATCCACGGTTTAATAACGCTGCCTTTTGCTTTATATAAGTTTTCAAATTGTATGAAATATATACCAATAGGTCGTTATGAACCTTTAAGTAGTGCTTTTCTTCATGAGGTCTGGTCGCTTCCATACACATACAGATGTTTCAAAGATGATCAAGAAGTTTATCTGAATGGAGAGGAATGCACTGAGACGCCAGATCATTCACTAATGTGTAGGCACATACAGTTACACGGTTCATGCAACAAACACCGACCAAATATGGCTTGCGTGTTGCAAGGCACGCCAGTTCCTGCTATCATCCCCACGTTCAAGTTGTTGGAAAATGGTAGTTATTTGATGCTCAATAATGAAGAATGTTCTGAGTTAATTAAAAGTATTCCTTTTATCGTAACAGTAAGTGAACGGGTTATTTGCTGCAGAAATGTTCTATTTCCTCCCACACATGAACATAGGGAGTTTTCAATCTGGCCACAAATACCAACCTTGGGACAGATTTCAACGGCATGGCAAGAATAAGAGCTCTTTTGTCTCAGAGAGAGGTGGCCTTGAGTTCGGCCCGTGAAACTTTCGTGCTTCACATAGCGAACACCCGTACAGAGGTGCAGACCCTTTTCAATTCAGATTTGCCTTTCAATTTCAGCAAGATGGTTCCGACTATCTTTAACGCATCCTCCACAAAGACCCTGGCGCACTTTTTTAATGTTGTTACCAGTGGTCTCGTGACTTCATTTGAGAAAATCTTTGGAGTCATCCCTGCTTCCTTTCATTCTATTTTCTCCACTCTGGTTCGTGGATTGGCATTTTTACTTGCATTACCAGCGGACGCTCTTGTGCTTTTTTACATTTTTAAATATGGATGTCCCTCCTATGCAACCTCCCACCCTGCAGCTGCTGACACTGTTCCGCAATCGCATGCTAGAATATTATGGCACAATGCCGTTGGCGATATTAAGCACGGCATATGGATTATCTTTTCGATACTCCTACTTCACCTGTGTCCAGCCTGTATTTCACTGCCTGACCTGTGATTTCGATTGGGCCATTGATTTGTGTCTCTGCGGACCGGTTTCTCCTGACGTCGACTTTAATCAGCTGATGACTCCTATCATTACTCACGAGTTGGTTTGTCCTGGCGAAAGGATTATGGCTGTGGCATTGATGCATGGACTACTTGGTCCCTGGAATTTACTGGCGGCAGCACAGTCTTTCTTGGAACAGAGCTTTCTTGAAAACCCACCGAGCTGTCCTCTGATGGTGATAGAGGATCCGGTGCTGGGAGAGCACGTATGTTCTTTTCCGCTTTTAAATTGGATGGCTGAACTGTTTTCGGATGAAGACGGTGACTTCCTATTGGAGGCTGTTGCAGCTTATTTTGCATACACAGTTATGTCATAGACCTTTTTCATGTTTGATATGCTGAGTACTAGCATTTCATTGACAATTCATTGACTTATTTGTCAAGTTTTTATTATTTACCTTGCCTATTGGCTTAAGACTCGATAAAGTACTTGGCTGTTTTATTTTTCTTTAGCATTAAATTTTCCTAGTTTTTAATGCTTTACCTTGCGGACCGTCCACATATAAACTTGCAATCTGCTCTCATGAGATGGCACTTCTATTATCTTATTCAGTTAGTTTCCGGATCATGGGGAGGTGTCATCTAGGTCCTGGATATCTTTACACCGTGTTAAGTTAGCATGGGCTCATTACCGGTTTAAACGCCATTTTTCCTTTTTTGCAACTTCTGCACACGACACTTAGTTGTTGCTTTAGCTTTCCACCTAGTAGTTCATCGTGGTTTACATGAGAATAATATGTTATTGCTCTACTATCTGCTTTGCTTGTTAAACTATATCTGTACAGCGAGTGCTAAAGTTTCAAGAACAACACGATACAGAATTGTTATGAGGTCTGATCTCCACGACTTCATTCTCATAACATAAGTGCAACTTCTGCCAATTCTGGGCATGAGGCGGGTTTTATATTGCTTTGCCGAACACACATACACAACAGTTGATGCGGTTCACATGAAGAGAGAGCTGGTGTATGCTGATGTGATTCCTTCAAATCTAAGACACTAAAGTATGGGCACGCCCTAAACCAACACAAAGAGACCTTCTTAGCAAATAATATAATATGTGTATTAGGGAGGGTGAGATATAAGCAGCCGCGGGCCGTGGAGGGAGTTACGGTGAGGCAGGGAGGCGGGGAGGGGGAGAAGCAGGGTGGAGCCCTCTCTACCTTGCCCCTCCCCCTCCCCGCCTCCCTGCCCCACCGTAACTCCCTCCACGGCCCGCGGCTGCTTATAAGTGTTGCTAACTCTTATTCATTTACAGCATGTTAACATACTGTCACCATTCGCTTTTTATGTACTAGTAACTATGCTGGTAATTTTGCTACTGATAATATGTGTACTTGTATTCTCCACCCTGCTTCTCCCCCTCCCCGCCTCCCTGCCTCACCGTAACTCCCTCCACGGCCCACGGCTGCTTATAAGTGTTGTTAACTCTTATTCATTTACAGCATGTTAACATACTATCACCATTCGCTTTTTATGTACTAGTAACTATGCTGGTAATTTTGCTACTGATAATATGTGTACTTGTATTATCTAAGATACTACGCCTGAGAAGACGGCATTAGTAAATAAACATTTCAAATACACATGTGTTCTTCTTAACTCCATGTTCTGGTTTCTAAGAAATATATAACGACCGACTGTTCATGAGTTCCACGTATCCTGAGGTACTATAAGTTCATATTCTGGATTGTCTAAACATTGAGAGTTTGTTATATCCAATGTGACACTGTACCTAGCTTGCTAAGGAGTTTTTGATTACTAACGTGAGTTTTGGGACACCCTAATTCGCCGAGGTTCCAATCCTCTGTCCACAGTTCTGTGTGAGAACAGAAACCCTGCGACAGGGGCACCCCCGACCCTTGCTGGAGCTTCATCACACTTGCGATACAACTCCAGCAATGCGCCACCTTTACGGCACAGATACATCACGCATCTGTGCTGTTTTTGCCCCATGATGCGCCGCATTGTAAATGCAGCACACCATAGGTGACTGAACAGCGGCACAGAATGACTAACACATCCCTGGTGATGCGCCAGTCATCATAAATGTATCCCTATGCTTCTTATCTTGTTAGAGATGAACCGCCATATGTATCATCAAAGTTTTTTGCATTTCCTAAATAGCGAACTTTAAGGAATAAATAGCGATTCTTTACCATTCCTAGTTTGCGATTAGCTATTTGCTAATTACAAATTACCCATTCATTTCCTTCATTTCCATAGGGCGGTTGGACTCACTTTTAGCTCGAACGGCTGAATGGATTTCCACGAAACTTGGCAAAATTGTAGGGACTGGTAGCCCGATGTGCCTTTGCTATGTCTCAAGATATATGCTCCAGTGGTTTTTACGAAAATTTACTTTGAAAAATATATATTGGGCTACATTGGCCTATATATATGTTGGAGCCCAAATGTAGCCCAATGTAGCCCAATGAAGCCCAATGTAGCCCAATGTAGCCCAAAGATGGCCGCCAGACACACAAAAAAACAAATGTAGCCCAAATATCAGCCAGGTGTAGCCCAACTATAGCCCAGTGACAGAATGACCAATCAGCTTCGCAAACCTCCGTTACGCGAAGCGGAGCGCTGTTACAGATATATATCTTTTTTTGAACGTTAATTTCTCAAAATCCACTGGAGCACATATATTGAGACCTAGCAAAGGCACATCGGGCTACCAGTCCCTAATATTTTGCCAAGTTTCGTGCAAATCCATTCAGCCGTTCGATTATTATTATTATTATTATTTTTTGCCCCGCGGGGCCCTTTTAAAACCTCCACATCAAACCTAGGGGGTCAGCGAGGATCTACTATGCCCCCTTATAGTTATTTCCCCCTTTGTTTTGACCTCCTCTTGTCTCTCGATCCTACCGAGAGACAAGATGGCGGCCGCTACGGACTTTTTGGAATGTTGACAGACGCCGGAGAACCAATCAGCTTCGCTTCACAAAGCTCCGTTGCGCGTAAAGTACGCGTCCTGGGACGCTGCCAGGTCCGCTGTTACAGATATATATCTTTTTTTAAACGTTAATTTCTCAAAATCCACTGGAGCACATATATTGAGACCTACAAAAAGCACATCGGGCTACCAGTCCCTACAATTTTGCCAAGTTTCGTGCAAATCCATTCAGCCGTTCGGGCTAAAAGTGAGGCCAACCGCCCTATGGAAAACTCAATGTTAAAAACACGTTTTGGGACCCCCCTTTTTTCTCGGCCCCCCCTTGACGAACCCCCCCCAAATTTTCAAGGGCTGCTCAGAAACAAAATGTGCCATTTTCCTGAAAATTTCAGCCAATTCCGTCCACAAACGCCAAAGTTATTAGACATAGAATTTTCAAAAATCCCATAGAGAAAAAATCCTAACTATATATACCTACTGGCGACCGCCAGTAGGTAATATATATATATATATATATATATATATATATATATATATATATATATATAATACATATTTAAATGTCAAACTAAACCACATTCCCTGGATGATGTCATCAGTGATGTCATTTGAGATGTCATCAGTGATGTCATAAGTGATGCCACTGACCATATCATGAATGATGTAATATGTCACATCATCAGCAGTGCATTGCGGGCGCGCAAGTTATAGTTCGCAGAACTAACTATAACAGAGAAATTTCTATGGTTCTGTACCTATGATGTTTTCTATGAATTTCTAAGGTTTTTTAAATGCTAATTTCTAACTATAACGTCTCTGAAACCTATGCTTTCTTCAGAGTATATATATATATATACACGTATTTGTACAAGCTGCAGATGAGGAAAAACTTCTTTATTGTGTGCTGAACTTTGCATTTCAGCGATGTGTTTCAGCCTAATGGCCTTGTTCACAAATGACATTAAGTGGGTAAATTGTGGATCTACATCTACACCTAGGTGTAAATCTCCTCAAGGATGAAATGTGCCATTTCCAGGTATAGATGAACACCTACATGTAGACTAAAGAATGTCCATGCCTTCAATGAGAGAGTGGAGACTCCTATAATTGAATTTATGACCCAAAATGTATTATTATAACATTTCTGCTTGTTGGTGGAGATCTCAGTCATCAGGTGGAAATCTACCAATTGAAAGTAGTAGGGAATGTTACGAAAATGTTTTTAAGAATATTAAGACGCTTTTACCTAACTCCATTCACCTAAGACTTCCCCTAGCTAGAAGGGAAACCCTGCTTGCATTAAAACATTACTTGTTATAACATGTTAACTTAATTGTTTTATTGTATCATGTTTTTTGAATGTGTCATCATCTGGGATGCAAGCTATGCATTAATTTATTTGTAGTTTAATTGTTTTAAGTTAACATTTACAATATAATGTAATGAAATGTTATGATGTAAATTAAAGGTAATATGTATTAAAAAAACATAATACACTTAATACAAATTAAATAAAGATGAAACTAAAATGTTATTTGTTAGAATTTATTTTATGTTTGCTGTGTTATCGATGTTGCCTCCATCTACTGATTTCTATTGAGCGTGTAGCAGTACCAATAGTTGGCTATGTGTGGACTGGAGTACACATGACACTGCTGCTGTATATTTAAATGTGTGTATGAATTTTAACTGTCTTACTTTTGTGTGGGGGGCTGTTTTATACTAGAATGTCCCTCCCCAAAACCCCTCTTTTTATTTCTCTTATCCCCACCCATTTTGTAGAAGTTGGTCCCCATTTTCCAAACATACCCCATGTCCCTCCAACATTTACTCCTAAATCCTACACCTTTTTGTGTGGAGATCTCTGTAAATAAAAGATAGGAAAAGCGTAGTTGCGGTCTTTGGCCGGAAGATTATGTACTTGGGGGCATATCAGCAAGGCGAGGCGATAAAATTATCACCACTTTAGAGTCGGTTTTCGGATGGAAAGCAGAGATAATTGTATTGCCCTACCAGCATGGACACGCTAACGTGTGAATCCATGCCTTAGCGCCTGTTTACTGAACGCCCAGCTTTGCATCTCTAATGAGATGCAAAGTCGGCGTTCTGTCACAAAATAACTGGAGAAATGGTGCTAACCGACATTTCTCCAATTATCAAGGGAATCGATAACAAGCATAGCGATAAGAAAAGTAGCGCTAACCATGGTTATCGCTACTTTCCTTATGCCTGCTTTAGTTCTGACTTAGCCATGTAATCCAATGGGAGGTGGACCACCCTGCCCTATCAGCAATGTATCGCTGGTCACAGTGCGATACTTTTCCAGCTAACGCTTGCATTTCTATCGCTTTGGAGATAAGCGTTGCTAATAGCACGCTATCTCCGCGATAGAAAGCAGCGATAGCCGGCGATAATTATCCTAGCGCTAAGTGCGCTTAGCGATAATTATCACCGGCCTTGCTGATATGCCCCTTGGGGGCATATTTACAAGGGCGGTATCTCTGCTTTTTTGGCTTTTAAAGCCTAAAAAGCGGAGATAAAACCATCGCCCTATTAACAAGAGGGTGCTAACATGCATTAGTGCATGTTAGCACCCTTTTACCCGACACCTCCCTTTGCATCTCTAGTGGGCGTCACTGGGCAGTGCAACCTTGTAAATATCGCTGATTTGCACATTGCGATATTTACAAGGCTGCCAACGTATTTTAGCAGACGTTAGTTTTGGGCGAAAACCATTGTTTTTGCCGGAAACTAACGTCTGCTAAAATGCAGACTTAGGCATACCTAATATGGGGGTGGATTGACTGCTGTCGTATCAGCAAGGTTATTGCCGTTTTGCAGGGAACATTGCTGGAAAACCAGCGATGTTCACTCCAAAATGGCGATTTCCCCGCTATCGCTGGTAATTATATCACCCTGGGGAAATGCGTTGTAAATAACGCGCTAACAGGGCGATAAATAGAAAAGCGCTAGGCGCGCTCTGCGTCTATTTATCGCCGTCCTTGTAAATATGCCCATACTTTACACACTACAAAATAGCATTGTGAACAGACCCCATGGAGTAGAACACACGCTTTTCCAGACCTTTCCATGGAATACCTGTCTTCTACCTCCAATGCCCACAGATGTCATTTGAGAAGTGGACGAAGACCTCACCCGTTAATTCCAGTTTTCAAATTCTTGCAAACTGTCAAGGACAGGTATTAAAATATATATGGGCCTGATTCAAGAAGAAAGATGTAAAAGTATGGGCACCTGAACATACGTTTGCACTTTTTCCTTCTCATGAAACAGGTGTAATAGAGTGCCTCGACAGTCAAGTCAGACGCAGGTTTCTAGAATACTATTGTGTAGTGGTTAATGTCGGTGAGGTCCTCGGCATCTGTGGAATGTTTACTGGAAAGGTGTGGCGCAGCGGCCAGGGTGGCTGACTCCGGAATGTTCGTCCCCCGGTGAGGGCAGCAGATCAGCCCAGCAACAAGTGACTCTGGGCAATACTTAATCTTCCCGACGGCCCCCAGCGCCTCGGGCAATTGTTCGTGCTTTACAAATACTGGACAAATACATTTACTGCCTCGTGTCCTGTGTGTGGATCCTAAGTGGAATGTGGAATGTACCTTTGCGGGGGTTGTGAGCGAGTTGGTCTGCTGCCTCCTCCGTGCTGACTGCTGCGCTGTCCCTGCCAAGAAATAAAGGGCCTCATTTATGAGGCCGTGCGTCACTTTTACGCCGCCGGTGCATATTTGTGACGCACCAGCAGCGTAAAAAATGTGCCTTGTTGCACCATATTTACAAAGTGACGCATCTAGGTAGATGCGTCACTCTGTAAACCCCTGCGCCACATTATACCTGCGCCATGTATAATGTATGCAGGGGGGTGTTCTGACGCAAGAAAGGGTCATAGAAGTGACGCAATAAAATCTATAAGATTTCACTGCTCCACTTCTAGGACGCAAATGCATCGATATCTTGTACCTGCCTCACAGCAGGCGTAAGACTGATGCAGGCCCTTTCACATGGGGCTTGCCCCATGTGAAAAGAGACATTACTGGAGTTGCGTCACTTTTGTGACACACTCCAGCGATGCGTCACTTTTGCGCCATACAGATGCGTCAGAAATACTGACGTATCTGTAACTCCTTGCAACATGATGCGTCATACAGTAAATATAACGCATCAATCATGTCGCAAGGAGGGCGCACTGAGAAGTGACGCATCACTGCTTTCACCCAGTGATGTGTCACTTCTCATAAATGAGGCCCCAAAGGTTTGATACATGTCCTTTCACATTTTAAGGAAGAGGCAATTTCCCTTTTGCAGCCTAACCTATAACCACAAGTCATGGTTTTGAGATTTTACAATGAATGTCAATGTGCCAGACAAAAAACTCAATTTGGCTCTGTGTCTCTCTCCCTGTTTTCTGTACTTTTGTTCATTACCATCCTTAACGCTGACTTTATTATTATTGATATATATATATATATATATATATATATATATATATATATATATATATATATATATATATATATATATATATATATATATATTCCATTAGCAGTAGCAATTTAGTAATAGAGTAATTTTAAACATTCAGATTACTCGGAAGTATGCAATCCTATTTCCATAAAACAAAACATCAAAACCCTTTTAATGTACTGCACAGTGACATTTCACAATTTTAATTGAAGAAGCAACCTTCAACTGGCAGCATGCTGGTACTATACTTTAAAAAACATGTCGGTATTACACCTCTAAAATCACTTTAGCTGATGCCTTAGAAGCCTCCGGAATTATTCAACCCTTGAAGAATGGTACTTATCTTGCTTAGTACAGCCTGTCCAGTTGTTATCCATGCTTTTTATGGTATTAGACCATTTCTCTCTGACTGTTATTCTCTCTGAGCTGCAAGTGTAATAAACCTTGACTCTAGTCAGCCATGGTTTGCATACAAATGTTGTTATTGCCGAAAATGCCCATGGCCGGATCAATAAAGGATAAGGATTGATAATTAAATGGGCAATGTGAGATAAATCATGCAAGTTTGTAAAAACAAGTGATGTAGCGAAGCCCTGCAGCACCGAATGTGAACAGTACATTCTGTTCCCTGTGAGCTCGGCATAAGATGATGATTATGACACCAGTGGCGGCTCCTCCGCTATGGTGGAGGAACATCGCCTCACCAGCCTCAAAACTTGAACAATAAAACAATAATAAAACAGATTTATTATTGTTTTATTTTCAAGGTTCTGAGGAATGGACGAGTATTGGGGGAGGGGCCATCGAGAGAGTGGTGACAGAGGGAGGGGTTGCACTGTTGTCAGTGTGCATGTCAGTTTGGCTGGCCGTCTGAGGCCGGCCAAATTAACATGCGCACTGACCTGTCTCCAACCCAACTGCATTGCTAGGTTAGAGACAGCAAAGCACAGGCTCTCAGTCTCTATGGGAGCGCAAATTCACAGCACTTAGGCCAATCCTGGTGCTGCTTTCAAACATGAGAGCAGCACCAGGATTGACTGCCGGGGAGGCTGAGAGGCTGTGCTGCAGCGAGGTCACGGACAAGAGCGGCATTAGGCATGCGGAAGGTAAGTTATTTTTATTATTATTTTATGTTCATTTGCTGTCCGTTTCCCCTCCCTCCCCCCACCTCCAAACCGTCCATCCCCCAACCCCTCCCACCCCCACCACTCCACCCGTAAACCAGCAGCTACTGAATGGCACAACATATTTTTTACAGGTAAAGGATCACATCATGATCAACTGCAGAGAAATAATAGCATAATTAGAACGTCTTTCTACTAGATTTTTAAACAAACGTCAAACAATCTATTTGCTTCACAGTTTAAGAACTGTGCAAATCTACACCTTTGCGGGGGAGAGATTGGGAAGCAAATTCCATGGAAATAGGGTTTCTCCCTGAAATTAAGGCAGATGCGTTACTACACAACAAAGCTTGGGATTAATTATGTAAATTTAGAATGCCACATTTTTTTCTCAGTTGAAAATCTATGTCCCTAAAGATTAAGAATCAGAATCGGCCAATAATACCACCATACATGCATGAACAGTGACAAATAGCCAAAAAACAATGGAGGAATTATAGTAAGTGTTAAATATGATTAGTAGCGGAAATACCATTCCATGATTCCGAATTTTACTGGATGCACATATGCACCCAGTAAGACCAAATACATTTGCACTAATGCACTCAGTAATTTTGAGTCCCACATGCTCTTCTTGTTCAGTAACTCCGGGCCAGTCTCTCCCTCTACTGTTACTGTTACAAGGAGCCTCATAAATGAGGCCCTCTGTGAAATGACCTCTAAATAGGCCACAAACATATGACAGCACTCACTAAATGGAATACAGTACCAAAGTACCATGTCTCCCTGTTTCTGTGCTGCCTTGTTTTCCTATATCGATTTCCTATATCGATGATTCCCTATAGGGTTGTGGAAGCCAGCTGCAATCGTTGTTAGCATCAGCTGAAGCCATTTTGTTTTTGGCAGCCTTTTAGTTAGCCATGTGCTCGCCATGTGCTTTCTCCCTCTTCACTGCTGCCTGCCCTTGTATTCTGCTTGAGTCATCAGTTACAGTTAACTCCTTCAGCATTGAACCAGAGCACTGCATATGCTCAGAAAGGCCAGTAGGTGCTAGGATGCACCTGTTATACACTGTACTGTCAGGCTATTTTACCTAATGTCAGCAATATTGTAATTCCTCCCACTCTGTTGACTAAGCGATTGTTATGTATCCTTATATGTATTTGTGTGTACACTTGTACTGCCTCTTTTTGAGTCTCCATGCTAACTCAGCAATAAACTGGCCATAAAAGGCCCATGGTTTCTGTACACCTTGGACTGCCTCATACAGTGGCCTGAGGGTACCGTATTGACGCAGTCCCCCTCATGTGAGGTTAATAAATGTATTCTCTTGATATTACAGTGTCAGTGCCAATCTCTTCTTTTTTGGTTTAAGGACCAGTGCATTAGTGAACCCCTAAAAAGGCTTTTTATTCTACAGGGTGCCCGAGACCCCTCTTTAACTCCCACCCTTTTTGATAGTCCAACATTGCGGAAGGAAGCCATCTAAAACAATATGCCCAACACAGATCACATCTTCTAACCACTGCTAATTTCTGAACATAACATTTGATCCACTTGAATGAATCCTACCACTCTCTGGCTTCTGTCATTTAATAGTACCTGCTTCGCCTATCGCTACTGAAGGAGCCAAGTCATCTTGTTCTAGATCTAACTCTAGAACCTCGAGTCAATGGTAATTTTACTCAGCATGAAAGTGTGGGGGGAGAAATTGTTAGCAAGTCAATAATTTCAATTCCAATTCGCCTGGGCTTTTAAGATCCACAGACTACTGAATGGGGTTAGTTGCTTTCTTACAAACCCCAAAATAACTGAAAGTACAAGCACCTATGAGGGTGTAGAAATACATTGGGACTTATACAAAGCCAAATCTACAAATCAAATTAAGGCAGTGCAACATGCAAAATTTAATGAGTTCAAGAATCAGGATACAAAAGATTAGGGAACCCTGCATCGAAGGTTCGTGGAAATATAACATTAATCTGCCCCAACACTAGAACTAACATGACCCTAGTTAAATCCCTAATTAAGCATTTTGCGGGTCAGGATCAGTTAAGGTGTCAGCATGCGGAGTCTTCCTTCGAAGTCTCCCAACATTAGTTGGGTAAGCAGCATGAAGCTAAGACAGAGCTCGTACTATGATGCTCTTTCTCTCTCAAGGCAGAGAAGGAGTGCTGGGGTTCTTTCCCTAGTTACCATACATCAACAACAGAGGTGGCTTCCCATGATCCTTTACAGGTCACGTCATCCAGTCAAGCCACATCCTCATAGGAATTTTACCACTGGACAGTGATGCTCCTGAGCGTTGGTGAGATGGCCTTGATTCCCAGGCTCTCTTCGGTGAGAAAGTACAATAGTTCCTCATATCAGTATCAACGCTCAACTTATCCCCTTCTCTCCTTGCCTAACTCTTATAACGAAGACATTATTCTAGCTAACAAGGATGCTTTTTCCACCTGCAACATAAACGCGAGAAAGAACAGAATCCAACATACACATGAAATTCAACTATTAATTCTAATGCAAGAGCCTCCAGGCATAATGCACTTCAGACCCACATATTATGGCTAACATAGGAGAAATTAAATATATGCTTTATGAAGTTATATAGAAGTTATATAGAAATGGAATCATGTGCAGTTAATAATTTCACCTACATATAAAATGATACGATTAATAAGCACATTCAATAATGGAATAATTGTCTATGGCACAACATTTGCATTTCAGTTAATATTCTTTGGTACTTACATGCATTTTACACATTATTTCTTCACGTATTCTACATTTTGGCCTAAACACATCACGTTCAGATGGACCAATAAGGAGCTGCTCCGACAGGGCGATAGAGTAACCAATTTTGTTCTTGGAAGTCATGGAACAAAATAAGGCTTTATTTATTATTCATCATTACGTACATGCCTAGGTTAAAAAAAATGGTAAACAATTCCATAAATGAGTACTAGAGCTTTAGAACAGGCAAATAACAATATGAAAACACCTCACATTTTATAAAACCATACTAACAGAATCTCTGAAAAATAGTTTCTTTTAATCATAAAAGATCATTACAACATTGATGATTGATACAATAAACCCATCCATATTATAAAAATATTCTATTAATAAACACAGTAATCATATCTACTAAAATTCCAAAGGTAAACTAGAAATATATTGATTTATTCTAGAGACTAACAGAATCCCACATACCCCATGGGTCATACGCTGTTTGCTGTGAGCCTGTCACTCTCACAAAATCAATACTTCCTATGGTGCAAGGGGGCCTGCATTGGCCCAACTGTGCCAAAATGGTGCCCACACAAGGAGAGAGGACAGGAATGTGCCTATTGGTTAAATACGCTGTATTCCTGCCCTTTCCCTGTGATGCAGGACATTTCAGCGAGGTGACTTGCTTCGCTGCCCTGCACATTTAATACATTTCTGACCTGAGTTTAGGAATGTCTGACATAGATTATGTGCAACAAGGTGTGCGTCCCAGACACATCCTTATGAACATATAAGGTGAAAGGATGTCAATTCATACTATACTATTTTGGTTATATGTCTGTATTTATTCTTAATTGGCATTGACTTGAAGATAAGTAGACACATAGCTCAGACTGGTGTTGCATCAGGTGTAGATCTATTTACCGTGGGCGGAGAGCTCCCTTCTGCCTGCGGAGTGTGCGGAGTTGTGCCTACTCGGCACACTCCGCGGCGGAGCAGAGTTGCCCAGCCCCCACCTCCACCCCCCCTAGTAAGAATTACATTAAATACACATTAAAGGTAAAAAAAATAAAAAGTTACCTTAACTGCGGCGTCCCCGGGCTGCCGTCCTCCTCTTCCTCGGTTTCACGATGATCTGTGCATACAAGTACACCCATGCGCTTTCCTAGCGAGAAATGCGTATGCGCGCGCCTGAGCAGATCACAGTGAAACCGAGGAAGAGGAGGACAGCAGCCCGGGGACGCCGCAGTCAAGGTAAGTGTTTATTTTTTTACCTTTAATGTATATTTAATGTAATTCTTCCTAGGGGGGTGGAGGTGGGCGGCAGAGCGGAGTTTCCACAGAGTTGGTCCCCAACTCCATGGACCTCCGTGTAGTGCCGCTCCGCGAGCACGGCCCAGGCTTAAGATCTATGGCATTAGCCGAATGACACAGTTCTTAGAAAGATACTGTCAGACGACATATGCTTCAATGGCAGACATGACAGTGATTCTGCATACATTGAGAAAAATGGCAACTCCCATTACCTAGGATTGAGAAGATGGCAATTTTCATTATCTAAGATGAATTCAGGCCCTACTTGAGAATGGAGTCGGATGTTTATATCAGGGTATTCTCTGTTGCTCTACTCACCTTCACCAAAGATGGGGGGTTTGATAAACCCCCATATTGACCAAGGGAGTGGATAATATTCAATGTCCCCTTCCCTCACATAGTCCAAAGGTGGTGATATTTGCTGACTTAATACCCAATCACCCTTTTCCTTGTCCATGGGTGGGATTACTTTCTTGATGAAAGGAATGGAGGAAGGCTACCTACTTTTACTCATCCACACACAGCTTTGCTCAAAGGCGTAAGAGATGTTGCCAACTAAGGCATCTAACAGCTTCCCTGGTGTCTTGCTGCATTAACGAACGGGACACGAAGGTTGTGGTCACTGTTTAATGGACCAGGTGTCATTCATCCACCCTTTTGTAAAGTTGAGGCAGACCTGGTGTGGCTGAGAACTTACCCTGGTGTACTTTTCTCCATTCGTAACAGGAAACTGG
Source organism: Lissotriton helveticus (assembly GCF_964261635.1). Lineage (NCBI taxonomy): Eukaryota > Metazoa > Chordata > Amphibia > Caudata > Salamandridae > Lissotriton > Lissotriton helveticus. The sequence goes on from NC_136072.1 coordinate 166,189,968, forward strand.
GGCATCTGCCCCCAGTCCCAGGCCTCTATCATCCTCTGTTAAATGAGGATGAAGCTAGTCCAGGATAGCTGACAACTGCTCCAATAATGAGTTCACAAATATGAAAACAGCCTGGTCATCTCACTCCGGCTGTCACTGTCCCTAGCATTTCCTTGGGGGAAGCTTGCCAGGAACAGGTGACAGCCGGCCAATTAACAACACTGCACTGTGGCAGATTTATGCTGGCCCAATATGTGTTCTTCCTTTTTTTTGCTGAAATTACCCCACATTCTTAGACACAACAAGGAGGCACAAATAACTCTCTTTTGTTCAAAAGCTACCTAAGACCCCCCTAAACTTTGGACAAAGTGGGAAAAGACATGAACTACCCAAGGTGGCACTACCAAATTCCCCTCAACCCTTGAGCAAGGCTAGGTGAGGAAATAACAACCTGCCATTGGGCAAAGCAGGGGGTCCCCCAAATGCTCTTTCAACCCTTCGTCAAGATAGAATAAAAGGAAATATTCCTATGCCTCTTAGAGCAGGTCTGTGGGGCCCATTAAATACCTCTTACTCTCAGGCAAGGTAGGGTTCTAAACACAAATCTTCTCCCGGTATGGACTTTTCTAAAAAAAAAAAAAAGGGGCAGAGTGTAAAAGAAATTTGCATTAGGCAGTATCTGTCAAACTCTGATGTTTTCATTTAATGGGTTAAAATCTCTGATGAATTTCACAAACATAGGGAGGATACAAAAAAATCCAATAACATTTTAAAAAGCTTTCATCAACATGTGACCCTGTTCACAATTGCCACGTAGGGTTCAGACTAATAAAGGTCCTTTATTTAAGTAGTTCTTTGATTGTGGAATTTGCTATATTCTGATGTATTGTACACAGCATAAACAAACGGACATCCAACTCCTAATTAACCTGTTTGTTCAGCCAATTTAATCGATTTTTGAATTGGGGAGCCAGGTTTGAGTCCAGCATGCCGTGGGCTCAATATCTTGTGATTCGTCGCACATCGTTTCTCTCTAACCCTGGGCGTAGTACTTTGCAACGCCCACGGAGCGGGCGTTGTGTTGCCTACTTTGCCATTTACAAAGTAGGCGTAGCAGGCAACACTATGCCCACTACGTGGGCGTAGCAAAGTTGCCCGCCACCCGCCTCCCTCCCGCCCTCCCTAAATACTTAAATAACCTTTTTAAAAAGAATAAAAACCACTTACCTTGTCGGCTGCGTCTCCGGGGCTCGCTCTCGTAATCGCACCGCCGTCTCTGACACTAATGCGCATGCGCGGGCGGCCGCGCATGCACATTAGTATCCAAGATGGCGGCGTGATTACGAGAGCGAGCCCTGGAGACGCAGCGGACAAGGTAAGTGGTTTTTATTCTTTTTAAAAAGGTTATTTAAGTATTTAGGGAGGGTGGGAGGGAGGCGGGTAGTATTTAGGGAGGGCTGGAGGGAGGCAGGTAGTGCGTAGTGGGGCTACGCGAAGTGCGTAGGTGGACGTAGTTTCTTGCCCACTTCGCGTAGCTTCGCGAAGCCCCACTACGCCTACTACGCCCAGGGTTATTTCTCTCCCAGTGCCTGAAAAAAATGAGTCAGACCTTCTGCAATCTTATCTACTACACACGTAAAGAGCTCCAATGCACTTAGTTCTAGTTCCCTCCATATAAAACTGCACAAATTAGAGGAGGAGTGGTCTAATGCCAGAGATGATGGCCCCTCACTAGGAGAGCTCCTAGGTGGCTCGGACAGAGCGTTGACATCCTCGCTGACCAGGGGCCGTGTTTCCACATGGGGATGGAGTCCTTCAACGCATGAAGGCTTCTGTGCGCTGGTAAGCGCTATTTTTATTTGTTATGGCCGGCATTTTTCTCCACATGTCACTCACATCCGCCATTTTGTCCGCTCTAAGCTGTAAAAAGTGAGACATTTCACCGTTTGATATGTAATATGCAGCACAACATGTTTTGGATCTGCTTTTCTTGATTTTCTTGATTCTTTTGGAGTTTTTTCTTTCTACATGTTTTACTTTACTGAGATTTTCCCTTGCAAATAGAGGTGCCCTATTTTTAAATCTTTGACAATTCTTTGCCTGCCTTTCCTCTCACTCTCACTTTTTTGCCTTCCAGAGAGTGTATATATGCCTCATTATTTGGTGGATTTTTGTTCTTTTATTGTGCCTTCTGCAATATATTGACTTTACTCTTTTGGCTTGCTACTTCTCTGAGCATAATCCTTTTCTGCCTGTGAGACTTTTATTAATGCTGTACTCCCATAAATATATGAGTCCTGATTGGAGTTCATGGAGAGAACGAAGTCTACATGTTGTGTTTCCGCTACTCCTTCCGTGTTTTCATCTTTGGCGGATCATAACGCTTTTAACATCCTTCATGTAGACATGGAAGAGCTTGAATGCACCACATCATCTCTTTCTGTGGGTATTATGGCACCGTCATCAAGTATTCTACTTTCCACTAATAAACTTACTTCTAAATTGGCTACTTCATCCACACTCTCCTCTGGTAATCTTATTAAAAATGACCCTCCCTCCCCTGCTATATCTCCTCCGCCAAGTGCAATGGAATTACTTCTTGAGGAAAGTTGTGCTCTGTGCCCTTATATGGAGGAAACTAATAAACATCTTCAAGCCTTAGATGACAAATGGTCACATATGGAAAATAAGGTTGTGCAAATTAAGCAGCATGTGGACTCTTTCCAGGCTGTGGTGAACAAGGTTCCTTTTATGAAAAGAGAAATTAATCACCTTAGAAATCAAGTGTAAAATCTTGAAAATCGTAACAGGCATAACAACTTACATATATATGGTTTGACAGAAGGATTGAAGGGCTCGGATCCTATCTCATTTTTTAAATAATTTTTTCCCAAAGTTCTTCGCATTTCTGACTCTCCTGTTTTGAACATTCAAAGAGCACACCGCCTTGGTCGTCATCCAGGCACAACATCATCCTCTATCAAACCTAGAGGTGTTATTATTTACTTTTTCGAATATACTGACTTATTGAAAGCAGCCAAACTTAAGGGACGAATTTCATGGCAAGGATCTCCTCTTTTCTTTTCTCAAAACTATGCTAAAGAAACAGCAGATACTAGAAAGTAATTTTTGGACATGATGCCAGCGCTTCGTAGTCTCAACGCCAGATTTGGACTCTTTCATCCATGTCTCTTTAAGGTCACATATAAAAGTAAAACCACAAGCTATGAGGATCCTGCATCACTTCCACATTTTTGGGATCATTGCAGAGAAGATATGGATGTTTCCAGGCTTTCTAATGTTTAAGTTAATTGCAATGTGCTTTAAATTCTATACTTCCTAGTTGTATGCTATCATTGCATGTTTTTGCTTGTAGGCATTTATGTGTTATTTATCCTTTACGTTTTCTTCCCTTTGTAGGATGCGGTTTTCGTCCATGATCATTGTGATCTCCAGTCTACGCTTGGATGGTGTACTCTCCACCCAATCCGCCCTGAGTTTTCTGGTTAGTGTTGTCTTCCCTATGTGGCTTCACAACCCTCATTTGGTCCATGTTATTTTTGATCTATTAGTTTGTTTTCTATGCATATGGTTTTTGTCTTTCCTTTTGTACATATTTCTCTTTTCTTTTCTTCTCCTTCCTGTCTTTTTTGGACTATTTATTTTCTCTATTAGGTATTTTTCTCTTTTTCTGTCCTTCCTATCTTTTTCCTTCCTCATATCTTATTTTCTATTAATTTTCCTTTTCTTTTTCTTTCATAACTACTTATTTCTTTTTCAGTGATATTCGGTTATGCATGCTCTTTTTCAGTTTTTTATTGCTCATATGGCCTTAATATATTTCAATTGTTGTGGCTCTTTTTATCTAATGTTTATAATATTTTAGTGCATTATAAATGGCTTTAAGAGTTATCTCTGGAAATGTTAAGTGTTTAGGCTCTCCTATAAAACGCTAGAGGGTATTAACGCATATGTCTAATTTGAATTGTGAAAGCACTTTAATGCAAGAAATTAATATTTTAGACAAGGAAGGATCGAAAATTAAAAGATAATAGGTTGGTCATGTTTTTGCTTCTCCGGGTACGGGAAAATGCAATAGAGTAGCCATTTTATGTCACAAGCATTTTGACCTGCAAGTTCTTACGCATGATGCTGATGTGATGGGTAGATGGGTTTCTGCTTCTTTCATGGTTAACAGAATCCCCATCACTATTTTTTATCTTTATGCACACACTGCTCTGGATACTACTTATTGGCCAGCAAAATTATCTAAATTGATGTTCTATCAAGATGATTTTTTAATAGTTTGTGGCGATTGTAACATGGTTTCTGACCCCATTATTAAATCCAAATTCATTCCCTCCACATGCACTCCTCTCAGTTTACATGTACTATTCAGCAACGGTCTCTAGTGGATATTTGGAGATTATGTAATCCTACACTTTTAGAATATACTTTATTCCCCCCTGTACATTCTTCCCAACCCCGTTTGGATTATTTGTTTCTTACTAAATCACTTGCACGACATATTACCCATTCAGATATTGGTCCCATACTGATTTCAGACCATGCTCTCGTTACTTTAGACTTGGATCTTTTTCCACCTACTCACAGTACTAGAAGGTGGAGATTTATTAACTCTTTTTTTGGATTCCAATTTTACTCAAAAGTTTGAATCTTTTGCTACTACTTTTTTCTTGAAAATGAGAGCCTGTTTATGTCACCGCAGATTATATAGGGCACTTTTAAGGCTGCTGTCAGGGACTTTATTATTTCCTTTGTATCTCATAGAAAGAAAGCTTCTCTATGTAGTTTGAAGTTACTTATGGCACGTATTAAGCAATTGGAATATTCCTACTATCACACAAACTCCAAGACTTGCCTTGAAGAGCTTATTAAATCTAAATTTGAGTTTAATAAATTATCCACTGAAAACGCGAACTCGTTTTTACTCAAAGCCTCTGTTAAACATTATGGAGGTCAAAATAAGGCTGGGAAGCTTCTGGCTAATTACCTGAAAGTGAAAAAAGAGTGTACCAAAATTGATTCTATCCTCACTTCTACTAATCGTATGGTTTATAAAAATAAAGATGTATTATCAGAATTTACAGTTTCTTCAGACACTTTATGCTCCAGATTCTTCTGTACTTCAAGAAGATATTCTCCAATATTTATCTAATATTATTCCTCCTTCTTCTCCTACAATAGATTTTTCAGCCTCAGTTGATGATATTCAAAGCCAAGACATATTACTGCTATTCGTACTATTAAACGTGGTAAAGCACCGGGACCTGATGGTTTTACTATTGAATTTTATTCTCATTTCTCTAAATTTCTGATTCCTAAACTGTATCAGCTTTTTCTCTTTTTCATTTCTTCTCAACAATCTAGCGGATCTTTTCAAGATGCTTTGATATGTCTCCTTCCCAAGGATGTTAGAGATCATCATCTGTTTAAGAATTATAGACCCATCTCTTTAACTCATTTAGATGACTACATTTTTGCAGAATGTTTGGCCCTCCATTTAGAATCTTTATTACTTCAACTGATCGGTCAGGAACAATGTGGTTTTGTTAAAGGTAGACATATTTCAGGCAACACTAGACTATTTTTCTATGTACTTAGCAAATCCAAATCCTATAAGAACTCTTTAGCAGCTATCTCATTAGATGGTGTTTGATCGTGTTGGTTGGCCTTTTATCTTTTCTACTCTATTCTGCTTTGCTTTTGGTCCCACATATATTCATTTTATCTCTTTGTTATATTCTTCTCCTGCCTCTTCTATCTTGGCTAACAGCAGTCTTATCTCACCATCTTTTTCTGTATATTGTAGTTTTATAAAATGTTGCCCCCTCTCTCCCTCTTATTTATTCTTGCTCTTCACCCCTTGTTAATTAAAATCCATCTAAATCCCCAGAATACAGTTTTTCAGTATGGTGCTAGTCAATTAAAGCTTTCAGTTTATGGGGATGATATTTTGCTTTCACAACGACAGACTTCCTTACCAGCTTTTTTACCTGAGGTTAATCTATTTGCCTCTGTGTCAGGTTATAAATCAAAAACTGTGAAATTCTTCCGTTGAATAAATTATTTTTTTCTGATGATTACATTTATTCTGATTTTTGTTGGTACTCAGATACAATCAAATATCTGGGTTTATGGTTTAACCCTTCTATCAAGAAATCTATATTACTTGATTTGAAACTGTTTCAGACAACATTGAGCTCTTTTACGTCCAGATGGAATCCCCTATTTTTATCTTGGTGGGGTCACCTTGATGCAATAAAGATGATGCTAGTTCCTATAATTCTTTTTTATCTTTCTAATGTTAGTATAAATATTTCTACCTCTCCCTATAAGATTCTTTACTCTATTTTATTGAAATTCCTAAGGAATAATAAAAGTCCTACATGTCTTTCCATAAACTTAAGCAGCTTAAACATTTCGAGGGAGTTAATTTTGCGGATTTTGAAACCTATCATACAACATTTTCCCTCAAACTATGCTCTTTGTGGCCGCAAGAGGATAACGAGTCAATTTTACCGTTATGGACTAAAATCGAAAAATCTGTTATTCAGCCATTTTCCTTTCAAGAATTGTTATTCTTTATGCATAGACCTCTGTCATTTTCGCTTCCCATTGTTGCCAATACATGTAAACATCTTTACCCTGTTTTTATTGCTTATCGCGATGCTAAAGACCAATTTTGGCAATCGTCAATATGGTACAACAAATATCTTAAAATTTAAAACAAAATCATTTTTTGGAAGGACTGGCATGGTAAAGGACTTTGTTGGATTCATCAGCTTTTTCAAGGTGACTCTTGCATACCTTTTATGGTTGCTCAAACATGTTTTTCTCTACCTTCTTATGCACCCAAATATGCATCTGTAATTTCAATGAGCCAACAAACATATATTCACCTTTCCCAGACTCATACTTCCTCCTCCTCAACTCTTAGGGCCAGATGTAGGTAAATCTAAATTACCGATTCTAAAATACCGAGTCATACCGAATCCGTATTTCAGAATCGGAAAATGAGATGTAGATAAAAAATCGGAAAAAAATACCGAATCGGACTCACTCGGTATCTGAAATCGGTATTTACCGAATCGGTATTTACCTACTCGGTAAAATCCGGATCGGTAAAACCCATACATACCAACGGGCCCATGGCCCATAGGAATGAATGGGTAGTACCGAATCGGAATATACCGAATCGGTAAATACCGAATCAGTAAAATCCGAATCGGTAAAATCCGAATCGGAAAATTTGAAACTGACAAACATGTGAGCCTGTGAACCAATCAGGAACTCCAACCACACCCAATTTCAAAGGCACTGGGGATTCAACCAATCAGAATCAAGCACCCCTCCCCAGTACCTGGGACAGGCCACGCCCATGCAGGTGCAGAAACCAACAGTCAGGAGAGCAGGAGGACAGAGTGTGGAGCAGGCTTCCCTGAGCTAACCAACACAGCACCATGGAGAGTCAGGATGCACAGAGGGATGCTGCAGAGCGCAAAAGGAAGCAGAAGTTCAGCCAAGAAGAACTGTAGGTGCTTGTTGCAGAGGTTGCAAGAAATTACAGCAAGATATTTGGGAAGCAATCACTGCATGTAGATGAATCCATCAAGCGCAGCACCTGGATTGAAATACAAGGCAAGATAAATGCCATTGGTGTCACCCACCGTGAACTGGAAGATCTTAAAAAACGGTGGTATGACATCAGCATCATCACTAAGAAGAAACTAGCTGCCCACCGCAAGGAATGTGCTGTAACAGGGGGAGGAAGAAACCGAGTCCCACGACTCACCGACATAGAGGAGCAGGTGGCATCCACCCTTGAGGCTGAATGCATCCACGGCATCGGGGACGCTGACAGCTCAGCAAGAGGTGAGAAGAAACAAGGTAAGATGCAAGTACATTGTCAATTACACATGTAACTATCCCCTCACATACTCTGTGCCCACATCATACTCCTGAACAGGTTTTAAAAATGTTCTGCAATGCATCCTGGGAAATGTAGTAATGGGTAGACACCTCTAAGCAGTCTGCATGCCATGCAGCAAGGGAAGCAACAGACAACTAGCATAGGCAAATTGAGAGACAGGCAAAAGTGCAATAGTAGTGTGTTTAATCATGAGACACAGGTGAACCACTCCACTGACACAATGTCCATGTCTGTCCACAGGAGAGTCAATGCGCAGCACAGCAGAGGATAGAGAGAAGAGGAGGGAACAAGCTGGACCCAGCACATTACACGGAGGGAAGGACCAAGAGCAGGCAGCCCAGTCACCTGAGGAGCCAACAGCACCACAGCCACAGTCCCCTCTGTTATTTGGGAGTCAGGAGACAGGAGCGGCTGCACAGTCCCCCACCCCCACAACACCATCCCCAGTGCTGGGAAGGGCAAGGCGCCTTGATGTGCCCCCTCGCCGAATACTGGAAACATCTGAGGAGGAGGAGGAGGAGGAGGGTGACACACAGGAAACAGCCAACACTGAGCAGCTGCCCACTCCCAGAGTTTTGCGGGCCACTGTCCGAGGGCGAAGGCCACGGGAGGCAGATGATGTGCGTCAGGAACAGGGGGTCTTCTGCGGACTGGAGGCCACCATGGTCAAAGTACAGCGCCTGCAGGCGAAAGCAATGATGGGGGTTCAGAGGCAGGCACGATCAACAAACAACAAGCTCGATGCAGTAGGCAAGGGCATTGGGGAAATATCTGAGAGCATGCAGTCAATGGCGTCTGGCATTTCCGACATAACACAGTGCATGACTGTCCTGTGTGACAAGTTGGACAGGGACCATTTGGAGAGACGCAAAGCTCGTGTTGATGTGCGGCAGCAGACAAAAGCCCTGAACAGGTTTGCTACCGCTACCACCGTGCTGTGCAGACGGTCAGTGGCGATGCAGGATGCCATTGTGCAGTGCTGCAGCAATTTATCAGTAGGAATGGCCAGAATGACCTCTGCAATGGAGCTCATGCTCGCTCAACAGACTGGCACTGGAGGCGACACTTGTGTGTTGGAAAGTGAGGGGTCCACCAGCAGGAGTGGCGCAAGCACTCCTGTACAAGACTTACGTAGGAGTGGCAGGCGTCGGGCAAGTGAGACAGGCCACACCGAGAACATTGACACACAGCCACAGCAGTCCCGCCCTGTGGTCCGTGGCTACAAACAGTGACTTTGCCCTCCACCCAAGGAAGAGGTCACGGTGGGTTAACTGTGACAACACAGTCGTGGACAGTTTGATATTGTGTGACCGATGTGTGCTATCAATGCAGTAGCGTAGTGAATAATAAACTACGTACGCCATTAACTTTGCCTGCCTGTGTCTCATTACTCACTCAGAAATATTGCTGTGCGACCTCTTCCCGTCTCAGTCTCCCATCTGTAGCTGCTGCTGCTACTGTACCATGGGTCTCTGCCACTTCTGTGTCATCATCAATGTCCTCATGATGTGTGATCTCCGCCTCTGTGCCTTCCTTTGTGGCGGGATTATGTAACATTGCACAGGTCACTATGATTTTGCAGCAGATGATTGGGGTGTACTGCTGTGCCCCTCCACTCTTGTGGAGGCAGCAAAACCTGCTCTTAAGGAGTCCAAATGTGCGCTCCACAACGTTTCGTGTAGATCTGTGAGCCACATTGTACCGCCTTTCACTCCTGGTGGATGTGTTGAGGTAGGGGGTGAGCACAAAGGACCGCAGGGCATATGCACTGTCACCTAGGGGGGAGAAAGAATGACATTAATTGCATGTACATGATACGTAGATCTGCTGTGAGTGTCATGGTGTGTCAATGTGATTTACCTAGCAGGTATCCATTTCCAAATTCTCCGGCAAGTAGGTGTCTGTATATTCCACTATTCTGGAATATGTAAGAATCATAGGTACTTCCGGGGAACTTTGCAACGATGTCTGTGATGAGGTTCCCTGCGTTACATATGACCTGTACGTTGATGGAGTGCGTAGACTTGCGGTTTCTGTATATGTGCTCTGTGGCTGCAGGTGGACAGAGTGGTACGTGGGTACCATCGATGCAGCCTATCACGTGAGGGAAGTGTGCCAGGTGATAGAAGTCTGTCTTGGTTTTTGCTAGTTCTGCTGGTGTAGCAGGGAATGAAATGTAATGCTCCATCCTCTGCATCATGGCGTCAAGAAACCTCCTGAAGAAGCGGGGCAGGCAGCCCTGGGACACACCACCCACTGCAGCTATCACACTCTGGTAGCTCCCAGAGGCCAGCAGGTGTAAGCTACATAGCACCTGGACATGGGGTGGGATGGCGTGGGCCCTGGGTGTTGGGTGCTCCAGGAGTGGGTGTAGGTCCCTGATCAAGTCCTTGATGGTGTCGGGGTGTAGCTTGTACCTCTGGAGCATTTCTAGCTCTGTCAGTTGGAACAGTGTTATCCTCTGCCTGTACACTTGTTCCTCCCTTTGCCATTCTCTCTCTTCTGCTGCCTGTAGTCTTTGCCGCCTTGCTATGACGTAAAAAGCCGCCATTATGGTTCCAGAGGTGCATTTTGGGACTCTTTTTATGGCCCTCCCCTGGTTACCACCTGCATTCAATCCATGGTAAATTCCGACTCATAAATACCGATTTTCCGCAAATCCGGTATTTTTGGGCTTTCCTACATCTCCATGGCCATTTTTTACCGTTTCTTATTTACCGATTCGGAAAATAAGAATTCGGTAAATATGAATTCGGTATATTCCGCCTCGGTAATTATACCGACTCATATTTACCGAGTCGGAATTATACGACTCATATTTACCGAGTCGGAATTATACCGACTCGTGTTTTCTGATTCGGTAAATATTAGGCTCCTACATCTCATTTCATGGATACCGGTCGGTAACGGCCAAAATTACCGATTTTCGGCCGTTACCGACCGGTAATTGGCGACCTACATCTGGCCCTTAGTATTCTTTCAGTTCTGACTCTTTCTCCCTCTGCCTCTCAAGTGTATAAACATTTAACCTAATTTTCAGTTAATTGAAATAAAACAGAGGTTGAACTTTCATGGGAATCTGATCTTCACATTTCTGTTTCTATCTCTGTTTGGAATAGAATTTAGACTAAAATAAGAAAATGTTCTAGAGCTGCTAATACTACTCAAACATTATTTTTTTATTTACATTAGACATGTTTACTCCTGTTTCATTACACCAAATAAACCCAACTTGTTCTCCCTCTTGCTGGTCATGTAATGCATCTCCAGCAGATTTAAAGCATATGTTATTTGACTGCCCTCGTGGGGAGACGCTGCTTAAACTGAGAGAACAGCTGCTGCTGCCTAGGGGACCTTTCTTGACCTGCTGACCTGCTACTTGGGCTGCGCTTGCCGTCGCTCGGAACCGCGAAGGGAGAGTCTTACCTGCCAGCTAATAGTCCCCCCCGCCGCCGCACCTTGGAACACCTGCGGCCGCAGAGCGGGGGGACTACACCTCCCATAAGGCACAGTGGGACTTCACCGGCCGCACACGCCCACCTACGTGCCAGGAGGCGCACAAAAGACCGACGCTCCCACAGAGGAGCGGGAGACGCTGCTTAAACTGAGAGAACAGCTGCTGCTGCCTAGGGGAACTTTCCCGACCTGCTGACCTGTTACTTGGGCTGCGCTTGCCGTCGCTCGGAACCGCAAAGGGAGAGTCTTACCTGTCAGCTATTGGTCCCCCCCGCCGCTGCACCTTGGAACACCTGCGGCCGAAGAGCGGGGGGACTACACCTCCCATAAGGCACAGCGGGACTTCACCGGCCGCACACACCCATCTACGCGCCAGGAGGTGCACAAAAGACCGACACTCCCTACGTGTCGCGGGACGCGCGTGGGCGGCGCCAGGCTAAGCCCGGACAAAGGGTGGGCCCTGTGTGGCCCTCGGAGGCCAGAAGAGGCCGGGCTGGGCCATCCCCTTACATTGAACATTGGCCATCTGGGACTTTGACTATAAGGTACTGTGACATTTTGTCCCTGAACGTAACACCTTATTGCTAGTACCTTTTGTTTTCTTTGGGTGGGGCTTATCTCTAATCTTCCCAAAGTTTTCTAGCTTGTGACCATATATTCTGTGGACCATGTCACCAAGGGCTTCAAAGGGGAGGAAGTCTCTCGGGGGTGGTTCCATGAGGGGGACGCTCGACCACTTTATCACCAGGGCGACCTCGAGGCTGGAGAAGGAGATTGCTAATACTGAGCGCCGCCTGTCATTAGAACTCCAGAAGAAACGCTCATCTTTAGGTCCCCTCCAACTGGCCATTACGCCGACGCCCATCCCTGAGAAGGAAAGGTCACCTTACAGCGATATTAGCATTCCATCTTTGCTCAAAGATGTTACATCATCACCTGAGCCTGGCAGGCCATATAATAATAAGGACTCCAGCGGTGATTCAAACACCGATTCCATACTAGGAATAACCTTGCAAGGACCCCTTCTGCAGAAACCCCCAAAACCTAATACAGTAAATGATCCACAGGTCCACGTACCACCAAAAGGAAACACATTGAAGAGGAAAAGGGGGGGAAATAGCCATGGAGGTAGTCGGTCCAAAATTTCTAAGAATTCCTTACACTCCTTAGGAAATCATACTATTGGAACAGGGAAAACAACCGTAACCCAGACTGTAACGCCTATCCCCCTAATACATGAGCTAACTGAGAACATCCATGCCCTAGTGAAGTCACTACTCCTGCCTCTGATTGAAAGAGTGAAAAGGATAGCTGATCATCTGGGGATCATAGAAGCTGTTGTCACCTCAAACACAGCCTTACTGAGGAACTTGCCTGTCAACATAAGCTCAAAACCTCCAACTGTGGACCCTGTCACACACAATACAAATAAGGTAAATAATATTCCCAACTCTACACACGCACAGACTGACAAAAGACCCACACTGAGTAGCGCTCCAAAAACACCCAGGACCAACGGTGCGGTGGCCCACGTAAACAAGTCTGAGACAAGGCAGGTAAACACTGGTAGGGGCAACTCAGATCCAAGCAAAAGTAACGGTCTCATTCTACAAATAGATCTGCCGCCAGAAGCGGCCCCCTATGTTGCTATACTGTCAAGGGTCCCAGAATTAAAAGCAGGGAAAACAGAAGGATATGGAGAACTAAAAAATAAAGTCATCTACTGGCTTAGAAATAATAGGCCACTACCCGCTAATATCAACGGGGAAATCCTCAACGTGAGAAGGCTTAGCTGGGTAGGACAGAGGCCCAAATACATCCAGGGCGATGTCATAATAATCAATTTCAGGGACTGGAGGGCTACCCGGTACCTCAATGATTGGTACCACGAGCCTGGAGGGGACGGGATTCAACTACACGATCTGAGTTACTTTTATTCCAGGTCCCTACTATCTCAACACCCAGTCGAATGAACCCCTACCAAGGTTCCCAGAGGGGCTTGATATCTAATTTTACTACCCTAAATAGATTTGATGCGCTCACAGGACTGGACGGAGTCGATTGACTCAATAGTATAAAACACAGGGCCCCTTGTGTATTAACACACACCGCCTCTTTAAATGCCGATAGGGGTCTCCCAACAATATTCCCTCAGTCGAATGTGGGTTAAAGTAACTACACCAACAATATAAAGATCCCCGCACAAGTTAATATTAGATGTGAATGTGAGGACTGGATGAGTGAGGCATCCTATGTAACCAATATCGCTGTGGAAACCCCTACGGCGCTTGCTGGAGATTGGAGCCCTGATAGAAATAAAAATATTCTAATACCTCAACTAAACATGAGCAATAATGGTTCTCATTACCATAGCCAGGTGACCAGTGCATTAAATAACTCTCACGAAAAACAATATATTGGCTCAATAAAACTCTGTCCTCTACCTATGGACCCAGTTAATACTGAGGGTAATGCTAGTCTTACTGTGGGCTCTGAGCCTTTCTTAGCTGAACAACTAACAAACTCCCGTTTATCAAACCTTGAGGGGGGCAAGCTGTCTGCCTGTCCTGCATACCCTGGGGGTAGCGCTGAACTGAGCCCTCCCGAGATTCAAGAAACAGCTTCCACCATGAAGCCCACATTGTCTAGTAGCATTATCAAACAAATAGGTCAGGAGAGCACAATCCTATAAAGTAGTTGCGTACAGACTGATATGATATACAGTCAGAGTAACATGTAGCTGTAAGAGAGGTCAGATACTCCTCAGGCGTAATAGGACGAAAGGAATAATAAAGTTCAAGTTTCAGGTCTTCTTTTTCTTTATTAATTGTCAACGTAATTCTCAAGTTCATAAAACAACAGCCGACACGTGTTTCGTCCGTACTTGAAATAGGTACAGGGACTTTTTCAAGGCTGTAAAGACATGGTAAAAATATATACATGAGATATACAAGATTTAAAACTAAGTTAATCTACAACACTCGAGAGGGCCTAAACCGAAACAAATGTGAATACTCAAGAAAATTTCTTTTTTTTGAGTGTGTAATAATGCACCAAGAAAAGTGAAATAGACAAGTGAGAGATAAAATAATACCTGGACTAATAAAGACAGCTTAAAGAAATAATAGAACAAAAAGTAAACGGAGAGAAAGCAAGAGAGAGGAAGCCACAAATGAACAGGTGACTCAAAAATAGAAACCCCAGTGTAGAAATGAGGAGGGATGTGAACCAGTCAACACACCAAAGGTACACTAGAATGTATGTGCATGAAAGAGCCATGTCCCCCAAGCATGATTTGTACAAATCAGATGTTACTGTCTTATAAAAGCAATCAATCATGTTACCCGGAGTGAGAATAGGAGTGAAAGTAGATTTATTTTTCAATCCACTATTGGCTAGAAAATCAGTGGCAATGTTAAGATCACTCAAAATGTCTTCCATGCTCGGTTGTAGTGTAGTTCCTATTATCCCAATAGGCTCTGCGCATTGGAATAATACCTTCAATAGTATAGGCCTAGACCAGACGTTAACTAGGTCTACTACTGTCGATATTAGACTTAAAGTTTTGGGTTTTGCCAGCTAGCTCAGAGTTCACTAGAAACTTTCTCGAATAGGCAAGGAGGAGTTGAACCTCCCTGGATAGACAAGAAGGGATTTAGTTTCTGACAACCATAGAACATGACAACTTTGCTCTCCCCTAATCAAGAGTGTATCTCTAGAGTCGTGTGAAAACAAAAGGCAATTTATTTTACTCAGTCAGTACGTGCATTCTTAGTCTCATCAGATTGTAGAGAAAAGGAAGAGACGGGCGTGTTCAATCAAAGATGTTATTTATTGATCAGTCTCTTTTCTCATACAAGAGAAATGGATCGATATTATTGCAATACTTATGGTTAAGTAAAGTGCATACATTAAAAGCAGAAGTATAAAATAATACTGTAAAAACATTGATATGGTTTCTAAGCCATATGAAGGTTTAAAATGAATAAAATGAATACATACACATATACATTTGACTAATCGTACTCAACTGGTGTTTCTAACTACGCCTACCCCGTGTACCTGACCTAAGTCTAATGCGTGGGCGGGAATAGAAAGTTACAGTTTAAGTTAAGTTTGTTTTGCCAAGTGACTGACTAAAGAATTCTCTGCGAGGGGTTATTCAGTTCTGTACCTGGAATCTAGGATGGATGAGGGATGGTATCTCTCGTCTCTGGTCTCGATATTCCAGGCTGCCTGCGAGGGCTACCCGGAAGCGCCGGAGCTGGATTTCTCGGCAGGAGAAATAGGCAGCTGCTCGTTCTCAGCGCGTCAAGAAGGCGGGGCTGCGCCAGCGGGGTCTGCTCTGCTCTGGGCTTCGGCAAGTCTGGCTGCTCCGATCTCGTCACCACCGCGTGTGTTTGCATAGGGCAATATCGGTAATATGTATACCTTTAAGGTGCCGAGATTGACGTAAGGATGGACATAGATACGTCAATAAGGATGTCATACGACCTGGTCGTTAGCACATTCTTTCGCTGAAGTTCTCGGTGAAATCAAAACAATGGCCGCAGGGTTTTTCCCAGGTCTGTCATAGGTTTGATTTGTTTTGAGAACTCCGTATGCCTTATCAGGGGCTGGAGGAATATCGCTTGTCTAATTAGATGGCAAGCGTTATGACCTAATCAGATAACACGTTCCTGTGCCGTAGTGTGGCTTTATCAGATAACGGTTCCTGCATCATGGGGGTTTTCTGCCTCATGGGATGGCTGCTAGTTAACTTGTTAGTTTGTTAACCAGAATAGGGTCAGGAATAGGGGGATCGATACAGAACCTATAGGAATACATCACACGGTGTCTCATCAACACTGTCGTCTAATGACATTAATAGTCTGGTCACTTCGATATCTTCAATGGTATGGCCACATCTGGCAGCATTGTAAACAGGTATCGGACACACATTGGGTCTATTTGCAAAAATTTTTTTTTTTAATTTTAGGCCACAAACAAACCTAAAAAGATCTGCATGGATTTGTACAAAGTCAGGGTTTGAGAGAGGACAGAAACTCAAACCTTTTTTTAGAACACTTATCTCATTGTCATCAAGTATTTGTCCAGATAGATTAATGATTGAAACATTGTCATTAACATCCAAGAACCAGAAAAAGTGAGTGAGGATACTTCAGTTTCCAACGTCACTAATGATATCAGCAATGTTAATGACAATGTTTCAATCATTAAGTTTCAAATCATTTGAGTTTCTGTCCTCTCTCAAACCCTGACTTTGTACAAATCCATGCAGATCTTTTTAGGTTTGTTCGTGGCCTAAAATTAAAAAAAAAACAATTGCAAATAGACCCAATGTGTGTCCGATACCTGTTTACAATGCTGCCAGATGTGGCCATACCATTGAAGATATTGAAGTGACCAGACTATTAATGTCATTAGACGACAGTGTTGATGAGACACCGAGCATGGAAGACATTTTGAGTGATCTTAACATTGCCACTGATTTTCTAGCCAATAGTGGATTGAAAAATAAATCTACTTTCACTCCTATTCTCACTCCGGGTAACATGATTGATTGCTTTTATAAGACAGTAACATCTGATTTGTACAAATCATGCTTGGGGGACATGGCTCTTTCATGCACATACATTCTAGTGTACCTTTGGTGTGTTGACTGGTTCACATCCCTCCTCATTTCTACACTGGGGTTTCTATTTTTGAGTCACCTGTTCATTTGTGGCTTCCTCTCTCTTGCTTTCTCTCCGTTTACTTTTTGTTCTATTATTTCTTTAAGCTGTCTTTATTAGTCCAGGTATTATTTTATCTCTCACTTGTCTATTTCACTTTTCTTGGTGCATTATTACACACTCCCCCCAAAAAATGTTCTTGAGTATTCACATTTGTTTCGGTTTAGGCCCTCTCGAGTGTTGTAGATTAACTTAGTTTTAAATTTTGTATATCTCATGTACATATTTTTACCATGTCTTTACAGCCTTGAAAAAGTCCCTGTACCTATTTCAAGTACGGACGAAACACGTGTCGGCTGTTGTTTTATGAACTTGAGAATTACGTTGACAATTAATAAAGAAAAAGAAGACCTGAAACTTGAACTTTATTCTTCCTTTCGTCCTATTACGCCTGAGGAGTATCTGACCTCTCTTACAGCTACATGTTACTCTGACTGTATATCATATCAGTCTGTACGCAACTACTTTATAGGATTGTGCTCTCCTGACTTATTTGTTTGATTATGTACATACTTGTAAATCCTTTGGATTAAGAGTTTTTGATCCTTCCTGGTAGTGGGGGATATAGGTCCTTGCAGCACTCCGTCTCTAATATTTGGAGAGATTCTTTTGACTGTTTAATCCAGTATTGTTTCGATATACCTCGAGCAGTGTATGTGCGGTTTATTCCAATTTCTTTGGAAACACCACTACCAATCTTTTGTATACAATTGTCTAGTAACATTATAAGGTGGAACGTGGCAGGTTTGCTTTCCAAAATCAATGACCCGATATGGCAATCTCTCACACTACATTATGGCATTATATGTGCCAAGAAACCTGGGCTAACAATGAACTACACATAGTGGGCTATAAAACATTCTTCACCCCAGCTACCCCGAGCCAAAGCGGCAGACAGAAGGGGGGCCTATGCACCTACATTGCAACCACCATGGGATCCCACAATGTTAAATTCCTAACTGATGATTACTACCAAATCATAGTTACATCATGGGGACTCCTACAAAACTTGGTGCTGGTGAACTTTTATAACAACATTCTACCCCTATCAATAGAAAATGTCATTAATAAACTACAGACGGAGCTTACTAAAATTGAGGAGCGAATGGGAGGAGACATGTGCTTACTATGGGTAGGGAATTTTAATTGTCCCTTATGCCCTCGGGGAACAGCGGGTATATGCGGGATGGGTGACGACAAAGAAGGGGCTCCGAGTCATTTCCCTCATTCAAAACTAGGGGAGTTGTTTAACTCCATATCAGCCCAATTCTCGCTGTCATTTATAAATGAATTATGCACCCCCACCAAATCATTTAAACCAACCTATAACGGGAGGGGGTGCAACTCAATTATTGATTTTGCACTCCTATCATCTCGATATGCAGGGTTGGTAATAAACTGGACACTATTGACTCTCCCCTTAGCGATCATTATCCTATCTCTGTAACACTGAAGGATAATGATGGTGCCTTAAACCAAAAGGATAATCCCATATACCACCTCACTCCAACACTGGCAACCAGAAATGGGTTTTGTATTAAATGGGATAAGGTAGTTCCCTCCAATTTCTTACAAAAGCTGGACGGGAATACCTATGAGGAATTTATATCCTGCCTTTCAGATGTCGTCGACGCCCGAAAGGTTGTTTACTCATTTGCAAAAATCTGTTCCAGAATAAAGGACCTGTTGACGAGATTACCCCGTAACCCCAAAGGGAAGTCAAGGATGGTTTAATGGGACCTGTACTAAGGCGCTTGCCACCCTAAAAAAGGCACTCCATTCCCACCCAAGGTCAAGGGAAAATATCCAAACAGCTAGGCGTGCGTACCGGGCCGCACTAACAAATGGGAAAAAAGAACTAAAAAAACAGGCGTGGCTAGCCCTCCAAGAAGCTTCTGAACAGAATGACAATACTGCATTCGGGAGGGCAGTCAATGCCCCATTTCTGCAAGGACATCAGGGCCCACAAATAGATCAAGCTATCCCTGCTCAAGCCTGGGTTACACATTTCGAGGGGCTTTATAACACTACAGACATCCAGGAAATAATTCCTAGCGATGCGGAGGCACTGCTGCCGCAGAATCAGTGTAGTGCTTTCCCACTGGGCTTTCAGTTCCATCTTGATGAAGTGATCAAGGTACTCATAGAAAGCCCGGCGGGGAAGGCTCCAGGGCCGGACTGCATACCAACAGACATCTTCAAGACTATCCCTGACCTCTGGGCACCCCTGTTCACCAATGTTCTTAATTCCACAAACAACATTGGCTTCATAGCCACCTGGTCTGAGGCTATCCTGGTACCTATTTACAAAAAGGGGGACAGGAATGATCCTGCTTGCTACCGGCCAATCTCACTTCTTGATGGCCTAATGAAGGTAGCAGGCAGGATCATCCTAAATAGAATGCAGGACTGGCTAGAAGAGCAAGAGGTGGTTTCCAACCTGCAATACGGGTTCAGGAGAGGCAAAAGGACTATTGAGCAAGGACTAAACCTAGACATGATAACTGCAAAGTACGTCCATGCCAAAAAACGAAATCTTTTCGTGACCTATGTGGACCTCAGTTCCGCATTTGATTGCGTTGACCATGGCATACTTTGGCAAACACTAACTGATATAGGCCAGGACAACGAAATCCTTACGTTCATCAAAGAACTCTACCATGGGGCGGGTGCAGGTGTTAGATTTGGCAGGCTGGGCGAGTGCTCTAATATGTTCCAAATTCATAGAGGAGTAAGACAGGGGTGCGTTTTAGAGCCCCTGCTCTTCACCCTTTATATAAATATGGTTGGATCCATCTTGACCGAGGTGTACCACGTTTACCCCACAGTAAATGGGACATCAATACCCATACTTCTCTACGCAGATGATGCGGCAATTATGTCCCAGACTAGGGTCGGTTTACAAAAAGCGGTGTCAAAATTCTCAGAATTCATGAGATCCCGAGGCCTTCATGTGAACGTCTCTAAAACGTTCACCATGTCCTGTGGAATTAAGAATCGAAGGACACCTTGCCCAATTTTCCTGGATGGCAAAAAGATAGAACTTACTGATACATTTTTCTATCTAGGTATAATCTTTGAAAGAAGGGGCTCATGGAAACCAGCAGTAAGAGCCAGGGGTCTTGCGTTCACTAGAGCTACTGGTGCCCTGGTAAACTTTGCTAAAAAGTTAGGTGGAAGACCAGTAAAAGAACTCCTCCAGATTTTTAAGGCCAAATATATTTCCACCGGGACATACGGGGCTGGCCTCTGGGGGATGGAGTTGGTGGAATCCATTCAACGTGTCGAAAACCGATTCCTTCGCTATCTATTGGCCACCCCAAAGAGCACAGCAACATATGTCGCTCACACGGAAGTGGGTCTGTCACATGTTGCTGACATTATTAAATCCTCTCCAATCCTCCTTTGGCACAATGTGTGGGCCAATACAGAAACTACCTTAAACAGAGAGATATTAAAGGATTGCTTGGCAATAGACGGAGCCGGCAACATCAAATGGTGTTGCTATGTCAGGGACCTGCTGAAAGAAATTGGGCACCCTGAATTCTTTTTTAAACCTGATAGTATGATGAACGTGTCTAGAGCTGCCCTTAAAAAACGTCTCTTGCAACATCTAGGGAGTAAAAGATGGCGGGCAGAAAAACATAAGAGGACAGTCATGGATCACCACCTGATTACAGTTATTGAAGGGACTCAGCTGTATCTGCTGATTGAACAGCCCCCCTTTAACCGTATGCTCCTGACTCGTTTATGGCTAGATACATTTTTCAGGTTAATAACCTTCCCGCAGTGTAATGACTGGTCCAAGGAAAAAAGAACCTGTCCTTGTGATGATGTTTCCTATCAGTCCAACATTCATTGTATCTTCTTTTGCACTTTTTATTCCTATTCCAGGAAAAACCTGTTGAAGCCTTTACTTCTATCATGGGGCCTGCGAACCTGCAGAGGGGCATATGATAAATTAAAATCTTTAGAAAACGAGAAAACCATTGGAACTGTAACTTCCTTTATAAAGGCAATTGTAAGGCACAGAAATTCGATGTAAATTTAATATGCCCTTCATCATGTCTAGCCCATGGTAACTGTAAAAATCAAAAATTAAAATGAATTTTCTAACAGTGTCTGTGATTTATATTATGAAATCTCTTTTTTTAATGTTCTTACAAATCTGTGCATTTCTTTTAATTATCTACTGTAAACCTAGTAACTCAATATGTATAGCACTTACAGTTTTTTAATGTGTATTTTTATCTGTATGCTTTTATGAATTTGTTTTTATAATTCGAATAAAGATTTTTGAATTGAATTGACTGCCCTCGTAATCATACTTTTTGGAGTCAAGACGGGCGACAAATTAATAATATTTTTTACTCACAAATCCCTTTTACGTTTGTCAATATTTTCCTGGGTAGTGACTCTGAAGATTGGGTATTATATTCTCATAATTTTTATATAATAGATTTGCTTCTTGCAGTTGCTGTCCAACAAATTACCAAAACCTGGAAGGACTCTTAAAAGGTTTCTTACCAAGCTTGGTGGTATGGAGTCTGCTACAATCACAGATTGGATGGAGCCTGTGTTCACCCAGTTACCCTTGCTATTACGCAAGATATTCTTTGGTCACCCATAACAATTGTTTTTTATATATCTGCAAATGCAACATGTTTTCATAATCCTCGACTTGAAGAGGTACCTAAGCCCCCATGAATATGCATTTCATGTCAGTATCACTCAATTTTGAACATGTATGTCATGTCAAGCGCTACTCATTCCTGAATTTAATTCTTGCTCTATGCTTTTAGAAGAGTTATTGTATAAGTGGTTATGTTATTCTACAAATATGCGCTTGTCATTTACCTTTTTCCTTTCCTTTCCTCCTTTTCCCTTGTTTATTCATTAACTTGGAAGTGAGTGTTAACTTGATTTTATCTTGCATTTTAGTATATTTTGTCTATATTGTAAATAAAATCTTCTCTTCAACTAAACAAAACTGCACAAATTAGTGGGAAAACTATGGGGCATATTTAAGTGCCCAATGGCATCGCATTTGCGCCATGCAACATGGTACATGCGCGAGGCAAAATTAAATGCAGTTTATGAAGCCAAGCAAGGCTAATTTGCGTGGCCTTGAATCTCTCCATAAATCTGGAGTAAAGCAATGCAGTGCAAATCGCGTTGCTGCGGTCTGTGCTATGGAGGCGTTCCATGGGTGTTCCATGGATTTTTCCAAGCAACTTCTATGGCGTTTAATGTTTTTCCAGATTTACCAGAACTAGTAAACCTGGGATCCCGCAAAAAAGATACGCCTTCCCAGGAGAGGCGTAACAGGGAAAAATATCTTTATTTCTCCTCTTTACTTCCCCTTTATAGATGTGCTGAATTCTGCTGCAGACTTAGATAAAGGAATATGCCTCTCTTGATTGTTTTTGTGTAGTCAAGGGAGGCACCCTTGCACCATGGTGCAAGGGTGCCTGTGTTGGTACTGGGCTGCCAAAAAGCGCCAGCGCAGGGGAAAAGGCAGAAATGCTCTGTATTCTTTTTAATACGATGCATTCCTGCCCTTTCCCTGTCATGCAGTGCAGGGCAGCAAAGTGACTTGCTGTGCTGTGCTGCACTGCGTGACAACCTCATAAATCTGCCCCTATGTTTGCATTTTTTTTTAACTCCTTCCAATCTTTTGTGGTTGAATACCCTCTGCACTTGTACAAGAACTCTAAGAGGCAACATAAACAAGCAACAAAGTATGAACAGCACAAATGCCAAAAACAAGCACTTAGGACGAGAGGAAGTCTTTTAATGTTTTGATCCTTTATTTCAAATGTTTAAGAGAAAAGCCAATATAGCCAGTGAGTACATGATTTGTAAGCATGGGCGGATTTTGCGGATTGGCAATCCGCGAACTTGCGTATTTACGGATTCGCAATCCGCGAAGATCCGCGAACTCTAGCGGACTTGCGGATTTTTCCGTTTTTTGTGTTGGCGCGTGTTCGCGCCGATTTTGGGACAAGTTCGCAATTGCGAACTTACTTTTCGGCTTGCAACGGCCGCGACTATGTTGTTTCTACGTCTGGTTTATCATCACAGGTTCACAGCACCCTCTGTTTCACCACTGCCACCCTCTGGGACACCCATGCCACCCTCTAGTACATCCTCACAGGCACCTATTAGGTTTATTTATTACTGTAGATTATGGTGGTTGAAAAAAGCTAGCACACCTGCCCTTCTTCAACTGCCATCAATTAATTTGTGTTTCATTAATGTGTCAGTAATTTTGAAAGTTCCAGTCTGGCTGGCACCTGCTTCCTTCCTTATCTGTAATTTGCTTTTTGTTGCAGTGAATTTTTTTTTTTACAGGACCTTTATGGTGCTATTCTATGAGCCTGCTGTTTGGGTCATAGCAGGGTCATAGAATTGTTGCAAACTCTGGAGGGGCCCATCAGGAAGCACTACCTTGAATGTTACTAATGTTAAGTTTGAACTTTTGCACCTGCTCATTGCTTTCATTTTAGCTAAAATCGTTTTTTTTGCAATTTCGCGCGTTATTTGGGGCGCGAATCCGTGCGAGATCGATTTCGGAAGCCGCGAATACGTGCGAATACAAAATTGTTTTTGTTGCGACGTGTATGTTCGCGTGATCTTGCGCGTGTTCGCGAGGCGCTTCTAGCTATTCGTTTGCCAAGTTACCCTATCGGTCGTACACGGGCGCGGCCATCTTGTTGGCGTGACGTAATTCCGTTTCCGCCCGCTATGTGTAATCTCGCAAAGTGTGCTGCTCGCGAGTACAAGTTCGCGCGTACTCGCAAGGAAAATCTCGCGCGAACTTACCCACGCGGTCGTGAACGGGCGCGGCCATCTTGTTTCTCATTCATTGCTATGGTTCTGGGCATGCTTTCTCTATCCTCTCTCAATCTCTGCCATCCTTTGCTTGTTTGAAGTTTTTTTGATCTAATTTTACTTATTATCTAACCCTCTATTTTTCTAGCTCTATATTTTTGTGTTTTCTGCAGCTTTTAGTTACTTTTAAACTACTTTTTTAAACTCTTTTATTTTCTTCTTCACTATTCTATTTCTTCTTTATCATTTAAGTTTATTTCTGCCCAGACCATGGTAAAGGGAGCCGGGAAGCACCCTGAGAAGGGGAAGGGTCCCGCACCCCGTGCCCGGCTCCCGTGCGGGCGTTTAAGGGGGGAGCAAGTGGTCCCGAGGGAGATCTTTAGCGCGGAGGAAGTGGCGGCACTGATCTTCCATGTCCAGCGCCGCCTCCCCAAGACGATCCTGGGAGGCGGCAAGATCGCGACCGGCTATGGCATCCGGGAGCGCCGCCAGCGGTGGGAGAAGGTGTGCCGGGCCATGTACAAGATCTCTGGGGTCCGGCGCACATATAACCAGGCCACCCACCGCTGGACCGATGTCATGGACCGGGAGCGGGACTTGCTGGACGCGCTCGGCGTAGAGGTCCCCGGGCTTGGTGAGTAGTAGTAGTAGTACATTTACTACTCTGTTTTATCCTGCTCTGTTATTTGCAAATCTTTGTTCTTTACCAAGAGCAATAATGCTGCCGATTACATTGAGGTAAATTATATTTCAAAATCTTCTATGCATTTCATTTTCAGGTGCACTGCTCTCCTTCTCAGTAGCCTTGCTTGCTACTATGCTTCTTTGTTTTGTATGTTGTGTTCAGAAGCATTTCATTGGCCTGAGAAATTATGTATCAGTGTACTGTAAAGAAAAGAACTGCGTAATGCTAGACAGTAAGGGTCATATTTTCAATTACCGGCGCATCCCTGCAAAGTAGCAGGGATGCGGCAGTAATTGTGTGCCATGCCACCACCACCCATTGGCCCAAAACGTCACAGAAGCCTTACGCATCTGTGCCGTAAAGGCAGCGCATTGCTGGAGTTGCGTGCCAACGATGGCGCAGCTCCAGCAATGCTCTGGGGTACCCTATCTCCCCAATGCTGCATCAAGCCGTACGTCGGCTTCAAGCGCGCAGGGTTTGAGTCATGCATCATTGTCATAAAAATGACTGATTGACATCTTGTAGATTTCCCTCAGCCACTTTTAGGATTCGTTCCTGCGCAGGTACGCCCTCCCTTGCGCCGGAACGCCCCCTGATGGCGCAGGGCTTTACAACGTGATGCATCGCCCATATGCCCATATGTGTTTTTTTTTTTAATATATACGCCGCACCAACACCATGGCGAGTCTTTTGTTCTGCCGCTGCGTCAGAAAAGGCACGCAACAATGGAGGAAAATCAGCCGCAACTTCCGCAAGGGACTTATAAATCAGCCCCAACAGACTGAAGTCCAGTGTCCTTCCTTTAGACAGTCACATGGCTATCAGAAGAAATAGTGGCGGTGGTGGCGGGTGGATTGATAGTTTGAGTATTCACTGATCTGCAAGCAGGATGGACTTTGTCTGTCACGTGTTGTGCACTACTGCCTGCAGTGCCAGGCCTAGGCAAACCTCTTTAGTAGTCTGTTTATTGAGTTACATAGGAACTTTCTAAGTCAACGTTCCGCAAATCAGGCAATACGAATAACGTAGTATACCACATGAGATAGATCCCGTGGAATAGTTGTCTATCTATTTGCTATTTTTCCAAAATATGTTGTTATTGTTCTTTTGAAATGTTTGATTTGGTTGAAAAATCTCATCCATGTTTTATGGTTTTTCTTTCTTTCATGTTGTACATCAGCTCCCCCCAAGGGCAAGAGGACACAGGAGGAGGGTGCTGAGGATGCAGGCCAGGATCGGGCAGGCGAGGGCTCCTTTGCTGGCCCCAGTAAGTTTACATTTTACTAAACAGTACCTATTTTTTCCTAGCGTTCCTCATTCGATTTTTTCTAAATCGTCTTTGATCTTCTTGTAGACTGGATATAAATTCTTATCCTGCCTCGAATATGATGACTCCCTGTGGTATTACTAGACTATTCTTATTAGTCTGTCTGTGTAGCTAACTAAGATTGGACATTTGGCAATTCCATTGGACTCCCATTATATTCAGCAATACCTCTATGCACTGTCTCCTTACTGACTAGATAGTGTGGCAGAGTCATTCAGCTCCCGAAGTCACCGATTATAGATCCCCAATGATCTCTAGATTATCGTACGCAGGACAAGAGAGTAGTACGGAGTCACAGCACAGTCAAGAAGTGTCAGAGGCACTCATGCTTGCAAAAATTCCAAAACCTTTAGCTCATCCACTCTAGTCTAGAGGAACAAAAACCACAGAGTCTATTTAAGTGTAAAAGCTTTATTAAAAGTAAACACATTTATTGAAATCTACTTTGTCATAAAACTATTTAACTGTAAACGGAAAAGTGGTTAGTGCTGACGATTAATTGGACACATTTCTTGTGGTCGAGCCGAACTCTCACCTACTTTGAACTTGATCCTGGTCGTGTTCTTAGGACTCAGGAGTCAAGCTTCTGTCTGTTAGGAGAAAAAGTGGTGCGTGTTAAAAATCAAAAGCAAGCATTCATCAGTTGTGCATAAAAGTGCAGCAAGACAACAGCCTTCCCTGGAAAATGGGACATTTTTACTATGGAGTAGACAGTCACAAATTATTACATTGTATTCTGTTTTTTTAACATTTCTCCTAGACCAAATATTATATAGTAGTGAGTGGTGTATTCTAACTTTCTTAAATGTACTTTGTAGGTGTAACATCTGGTGACGGGGCCAGCGCGGAGGTGGCTGATGTGTTGGACTTGGACTCGGAGGCCTCTGGGGAGGATGCGGCGGTAGAAGAGCTGGTGGCCGTTCCTGTGGGGGATCAAACGGTGGTGGCGGAAACAGGTAAGCTATATATTCCTTACTTATTGAGATTGAAGACTGCATAGTGTGCTTTCTGCACGGGTGTATTACAATTACAAATCAACCAGGTAGTAGCCTCCTCGAAATGTACTTCGACTTAGCTGTGAAGTTTTTGGTGAGAAGAATCCCAATAAGTTCTTAGACGAACGTGATGGATGGGATGAACGAAAAGCGAAAGAAGGGTGTAAGTAAGTGGGACGCGAACTTGTATGATGGCTGGCAAAGAAGAACGATATGTGTTTGCTTGGACCCAGAGGTGGCTGGGAAGGAAAGAATATGGTATGGTGCATGGCTGGGTCAATGATGAAGCAAGGATGGGTGGAAGGACAGCAGCCTGGGTGGGTGAAACAGAAACTGTATGTGTGCGTATACTTTGAATGAATGGATGCCTGGAGCATGGTATTCTCTGACTCTTACATAGCAAATGTGTATCTAGAGAGAGTAGATGGTCGCCAGGTGAAGTAAGTGTTACCTTGAAGAGCATGTACCACCGCACCCGCACGTCCGTCCCAGTGCAGGGAAGGCAAGGAAAAGAAATTGTAAATGTGTCCAATACTTCCATGAATAGTAGCAGTACTTTGTATTGCGTTTGCATTCACAGCATATATCTGGTTATTACGGTGGACACTCCGTACCTCTCTTAATAACTTTAGTTTACTTGTAGTACGTCATTCATGTGTGGGTGTATCACTGTGTTCACTCAATATTAAGCAAAGCACCTAAAGTCATCTCATCTGTCATTAAATACGTCCCATGTGAAGTGATAGATAATCAAATTAGTTAGCTTCTTCAGTTTCCTTTTCTAGTACTCATTTGCACTGTAGGGTGAAAGGTAAATTAATTAAGCAGTAGCCCTTGTAACAGAGTATTCTCAGTGCCACCCGTAATAGAAAAGTAATAGCTTCACCACCTGCATGTACTGGACCGGTACAGTAACGCAAGTCTGTCTCCATCATCATGGTGTGCAACTTTTTTTCTCGGGTGCAACTTCACTGTGCTGTGTCCATGTCATTCTGCCGGCTTGCATAAGATAACGTACCCATTTCCCTAAACAAGAGAGAAGAAGAAGAATAAGACTGGTGTACTGTCATAGTCGACTGTAATGGAAGTCCATAGTGGTCGTAGAATTAGTTCATTAAACTACCACTACTGTTAGAGCAAGGATGCAGAAGTGGGAGGGTTACATAGATACTGTCCTCAATAGTTATGTACTGTGCTTTCAATTTGCTACTTGTACTCTGTGACCCAACTTTCGGCTCAATCACTTTGTGTTATTAATAAGGAGCATTGGTTACAGACTATGTCTTTCTTTCTTCATATAGTTGCTCCTTCTTCCAAATCAACAACAAGGAGGGAGCAGGCTAGATTGGCCCGGCAACGGAGGCTGGAGGCCACAGTCGCCGAGTATCGGCGGCTGGTGGCCCTGGAGGAGGAGGAGGACACGCAGTCGAGCGGGGCAACATCTTCGACTGCATCCTCCTCCGTGACTAAACCAGCGGGACCGAGCCGGGCTAAGAAAGCCGACCGCCACCGCCAAGCACCGGAAACACCAGCTGCCCCCCACAGGAGCTGCAAGGAACGCCAACACCGCCTACGAGTCCGCATGTCCAACCTGGAGCAGGAGGTCCTGAGGTATAAGACCTTGGTTAAGGGCCTCCGCTCCGAGCTTGCCACCCTCCGCAAGGAGTATGATGCCCATGCCGCATCATGCACCAGCACCAGCACCCTCCAGTAGTGGAGTGTCCCTTGCCCTTTTTTTATAGACTTTTGGGGGGTGGGATTTGGGAGTTGGGATCGTTTTGGGACGTTTCAGAGACAATCGTTGGGGTTAGGGTGGGTGAGGGAGATTATTTTGTTAGGGATAAATAAATATATTTTTCAACTACTTTATCTGACCATACCTGTTTTTTACTGCTTTTCAGTCTGGTGGGTGGGGGGCGGGGGTGTAACAGTAACTTTGTTTTCCTGAACAGTCGTAGGACTTTAGTAGTACAACCGTCAAACTCTTGTCTACTCCGAAATAATACTCCATTATACTACCTCCCACCAAACGCTTATCTTACCTGTAATTTGTGTTAGAAATTAGGGCTAGGCCCAGGGCTGGCTCCAGGTGAAATGGGGATTAACGTTGTCATTCCTGGGCGGGTGACATTTCCTCATTGCGGTGTTACTAGTGGTGTGACACAGTGGCAGTTGCATGCCTATGGAAAAAAAGAAAACGAAACCTTGTTTGTACTCCTTACTGTAGCATTACAACGGTTACGGTACGATCGAGAAAATAGCAGGTGACAGTACACTAGAACAGTGCCATAATGTAGCCTAACAAATGGTAAAGTATTGCAAGTATAACTAGTACTTGCGTTGAATTTATTTGACATTGGCTACTACTACTAGAAGATATAGTACTGAAGCTGAGTAAGTCTAGAAGATATCCTCGTATTCCTTCACCAGCCTGTTGCTGCTATCACCTTATCCTCCCCAGCAAGTGTGTGGAATTATTGATGTCATTTTAGTCAGACATCAAGCAAAACAACACAGCCCGGGGGAAGAGGGTTAGGGTTTGTAAAATGGATGGGAATGGGGGTTTCTTTTTGGGTAGGTTTTGTTGAGAGAAGAAAAAAAAAGCAGAGCATGGACAAACAATAATTGAAGATACAGAGTTTACAGACAATCTTTGGTTACAAAGTAAAGGTAAGCACATGCAGTCACACTCATAGAATAAAAGACAACAATGGATACTGTATCTGTATTGCGTATGTTGTTGGAGTTGTCCTGTTGAAATTGGTAAGTAAGTTGCATGCAGCAAACAATTCCTCTTATTGGCGGCACTCCTCCATTCCAGCTGACGCTTCGTCCATCAATGTGGTGGTGACCACTGACAGAAGAGACACCCTGTCCACTGCCTGCCTGGCGGATGTTGACTGAAACCCGGCCTGTAATTATTGAACGGAAAACAGGAAGTGCTATTACAATACCACTGATAAATAAATAAAAGGTATGTACGCTGTGTGGTTCAAAAAGTCACACTTTGATGATGCCTAGCAGAAAAATGGTTACAAAACGTACTTTGAAAGTAACAGTAGACCCAAATACAGACCGTGGATTGTATTCAAACCACTTGCCTGCAAGCAAAAGTATCCATAGCCAGCATCGCTCCAACAGTGCTCTACAACAACAGAACCGCGTTGCAATAGAACCCCCCTAAACACATGCAATCCTGCTGCTAGGGCTAACCCTAACGAACCCTAACTTACAAAGTGCCAAAACTGGTGTTTCCTTATGGATTTTGTCCAACTAACTTCTAGCCGGTATTAGACCTTCCCAGGAATGCCCCAGGCAAGACCCGCCAACCCACCCGCAAAAAAACACCCGACACAACACCACCAAACAGCGAAAAAGCTAAATCTCATACTTACAATGTCTCTCGGCCTTCGGTCCAAACGCGGCGCTGTGCAGCTAGGTCGTCATCATCATCATCAATCATCATAACTCCTGTTTTCCACCACGGATTTCCTGAAAAGCAAATGCAATCAAGATTAGACTGTCGCAGCAGTGCTTCGACAGAGACCCCGGCCGCAACCCACCCACGAACAGCAGGAAGCCCCCCAAAAGCTACATTGAGCAAGATGTCTGAAGAAATGGCAAAAAAAAGGCTGTTCCTTATGGATTTTGTCCAAAATACTTGTATCCGGTATTAGACCTTCCCAGGAATGCCCCAGGCAAGACCCGCCGGCGCCAACCCACCCGCAAAAAAACACCCGACAACACCCCCAAACAGCGAAAAAGCTAAATCTCATACTTACAATATCTCTCGGCCTTCGGTCCAAAGTAACGCGCTGTGCAGCTAGGTCATCATCAATCATCATAACTCCTGTTTTCCACCACGGATTTCCTGAAAAGCAAATGCAATCAAGATTAGACTGTCGCAGCAGTGCTTCGACAGACACCAAAAATTACACACAAACCCCCGGAACCCCGCCAAAGAGCACCTCAAAGGCAAGCAAGTCAGCAAAAACGGCAAGAAATTTTCACCTCATATTTGGTCCAAAACACTTTTGTCCATTATTAGAGCTTCACAGCAATGGGCCCAAAACCGTCAACTCACCCGCAAAGAAGTACAACACCCCCACAAGTGCTGAGTCTTTCTTCATTGTGCGTAATCCAGCACTCTGCTTGGAGGGAAATCGCAGTCTGGAGGAGGAGGATAGAGGAGCATGTTCTTCAGAACTTGTGAACCTGAGGAATGTAGACTGCGGCACCTTCAAATCAATAAGCAAACAAGTGAAGACAGTTCTGATGATGGTCTTCTTTTTGGGATTAGGTGATTAAAGTTTGAATTAAATTAACTGTGCAAAACAAAGAAAGAGAGACACAAAGCACACAGGAATAAAAGTGAATAAGGACGAAAAAGAAAGTTCTTGATTGATTGTCTCATTTTCAGGGCTCGGTGTCAGGGAATAAGAACAAGATTTCGTCATCATACTCTGCGAATTCAGGCTGGATGAGGTCAGTGGCACCGAACAGAGAAAAAATCCCCTCATCTACGTTGCTGTCCTCATCGTCTTCATGTGGCGTGCTTTCTCGCACTTTGTAATCTGGTGGTATGAGGTGCTGATTCATCTTGATCATTGTCAGCCGCTCCACATTTTTGGGCGATAGGCGGCTCCGTTTGGCAGTTACAATGCCACCAGCAGCACTGAAAACACGTTCAGAAGACACACTTGCGAGTGGGCAAGACAAATAGTTTATAGCCAGGTTGTAGAGCTGTGGCCACAATTGTTTTTTGCCATGCCAATACTGCAATGGCTCCTCATTAAGAAAGACCACTGTTGAGTCATTCAGATAGTCCTGCACCATCGACTCAAGGTCATCAACTGTTCCTCCACTTTGCTTACTTTTTGCTGTGCCTGTGACATTTTTTAGAGAACCATACCCCATCAAACTTAGCCAATCCTCCTCCCCAGCCACTGTTAGTGTTGTCATTGTGTGTGGTGCAGATGATCCAGTTGCCGGTGTCTTTAACGGCTGAGAGGTCACTTGTGCCCCAGCCACAGGTGCAGAAGTGGATTCTTGTGACTGCGGATGGCCTGCTGATGCTGATGCTGATGTACTGGCTTCTCCTTCAATAACCTGCCGTTCTTTTTCAAACCTCTTGGCTGACCAGGCTAACCAATGTTTGTACTTTTGAACATCTGCATCAGCGAAAGGAAAGAATGCGTTGTCTGCCAGCGCCTTTTTGTAGCGTGGATCCAGAATAGTAGCACAAATGTAATGCTGATCTGAGTTGATGTTTTTAAGACGTTCATCACCACGTAGGCGATGTAATAATTTCTCAGACAAAATGAAATGGTTTTTTTTTTTTTCATCTTTTTCAAACTCAGAAGAAACCGCCATCAGTTGGTGCTCCAGTATGCACAACAATGGGATAGCTTTTCCCAAATTACAGTCCTCCTGGCTGACTGCACGCGTGAAGAACTCAAAAGGACGAAGCATGTCTGTCAGGCTTTTAACTATGGCCCATTGCGCCTTACTCATCCGCAGGTCCTCCTTCTGAGATGTAGCCTCTGTCAAGAAATAGTGATCGAGTACCGTATACTGCTCATGCAGACGCTCAAGCATGTAGAAGGTTGAGTTCCAACGTGTTGCCACCTCCTGGATGAGTGCTTTCACTGGCATTCCACGTTGAAGTAGCAGTCTCCGCAGATGCTTCCGGGCCTTAAAAGAATGGCTGAAATGGTTGCACATTTTGCGGCAGGTGGCCATTACCTCGAACGCTGGACTCTCTTTATCACTCAAGAATTTTTGAACTACCAGGTTGATACAGTGCGCCAAACACGGCACTCTAACATGGTGACCCTGTGACATGGCCTTAACTACATTGGCGCCATTATCCGTGGAAACATAACCAATCTTGCGTTTTAGGGGGGATAGCATTGACAACACCTTTTTGTCAAACTCTTCCAAAAGGTTTTCTGCTGTGTGACTTTTCTCCAAGGCAAACATGGCTAGTGTTGCATGTTTCCGAGCAGCTTTGAAAACTTGGTCCGGGTCAACACCTGCGTTTAGCTTTGCTATAACACCTGAAAAAGAGACCCAGTGTGCAGTGATGCACATGTAATCATCGCCTGGGCCACTGGTCCACATGTCTGTTGTCAGATGTATTGTGTGAACAGCACTCTTCTGCAAAGCTGCCCCAATCGCCTGCAGCACATCTTCATGTAGTGCTGGAACCGCAACTCTGGCAAAATAGAACCGGCTCGGAACCTTCCATTTAGGGCAGAGCGTTGCAACTAATTCAAGAAAACCTACCGCTTCTACAAAAGAAAAAGGTAGAAGGTCCACAGCTAGCATTTTAGCCAGCTTAGTGTTATACAGACGCGTCAGTGGGTGGTTGCGTTCATATGGCACGTCTGAAGTAAGCATTGTTCTAATGTTGGCCTGGACCAAGCATTTACGGGCTGATAATGACTTCGTTGACCCAATTTTGCTCGCTGGTGAACTTTTGTGCGTTGGTGTCTCACTCGCTCCAACACTCTTAGTGTGCCTCACATTGGGTGTGCTGCTGAGAGGGGTACTGGGTGTAAGGGAAGTGTTTGACACGTCTTCTTCCTGCTCGTCAACATCAGATGAAACATCAACGTTTCCTTGATTTTGGCCTTTCTTGATCGCAGCTAGGTGCGCAAACCATTGGACACCGTGCTTTCTGTCAAGATGACCACTCTGGCCGCCGGTACCATAGTTGCTACCTGGCTTACCACGACTAACTGCAAGCTTACAAAGGGTACAAATGGCAAACCTTGGATTTTTGGGACAAACAGTAAAGAAGTCCCAAACTGGGGACTTGAAGTGTCTGTGGGACCTGGAGGAGGCGGCGATACTGGTGGTGGTGGTGGTCATGAAGCTAATGCCAGATGAAGTGGAGGATCTGGATTGGCCAACTTTTGTACGTTTTCCACTTTCACCGCCACTAATTAAGGTCGAGGTTGACGCAGGTCTCTTCTTGCCAGAAAGAAATATGGAAGCGGGACGAGTTGGTGTACTACTTAACTCCAATGATTGTGGTGTTTCCACTGCCTCCTCATCGACAACATCATCATCATCATCATCACGCGCAGCAGCTCTTCGGGCTAGGGTCAAAATGTCTGTTTGCTGCATGCCCGCTGGGGCTGCAGTGACCTTTATGATGACTGGGTCGTCGTTGGCAGAGTCTTCATCAGCAGCAGTATCCGCCACTTCTTGTTGAGCCTCATCACACTCCATAAGTCTGAGACTTTGGACGAGCTTCCTTTTACGCTTAAGTACCTTTGTTGGATCATGGTGTGCCTCACTCTCAGACGGCTGTGGTGCTGGTTCCCAAGTTTGATCCGTATCATCAGAAGGAGGTGTGCTTGAAGAGGATGTAGACACCACCCTTGATCTCTTCCTTGCTAGGGTTGTGGAAGACAATGAAGGATCATCAGGAGGAGTGGCTTCCTCAAATGATACCTCGCCTTGATTGTCGATTTCCTGATGTGCCCCTACTTCGGGAGGAACAACTATTGTGGGCACTTGTTGTGACCCTCCATGCACCTCTGCATGCGCATCTCCTTGCGCTGCCTCTCCTTCCACATGTACTTGGGCTTGTACTTGCACATGTGATTGTTGTTGCCGCTGTGGTTGTTCAACACTCGTCAGATGAGCTACAACAACCTGTGTTGATTGAGGGACATTGCTGCTGCTTTCTTGCGATGAGCCAACATCACTGGTCGATGGTGATTGAAGAAGTATACTGGCTGCCTCTGCAGCACTCAAGGGCTTGGACTTAAGTTGGCGTGGTGGTGGTGGTGGCACTGAGCCCAATGGAGCGGGGGTGCTGCTGCCAGCTTGGTCCCCAGCAGATCCCGCTGCAGCTGCTGCAGGCATACTTTTTTTTTTACTCACAAAAAAAGGGGCGGGCGGCACACCAGTGTCCTTGGTAACTTGCTTCTTCTGCTCCTTACTGGCACCTTTCTTGCTAGAGGAGCTACGGGTTACTTTTTTTGGGGCCATCTTCTTCAGAGCAGGTCAGCAGGCAGCAGTTGCACGAGTTGCAGAGGGTTCTGTGTCCAGACGTGACGTCGCGTGACGTTATGCTGCACACACCGCTGCAGGACTTCTTCCTGGCACTGGTGGTTCTATTGAGTCTTCTTGTGCACCTAAAAGCAATGGAAGACAGAGGAACATCAGTTCAGTTATACACCCCAAAAAATCGACAAAACACAGAAAAATGAGCACAATCCCATGCCATCCATGATGTTTACATTGAAGACACCCCACAGAAAGACTAGGGACATGCAAGTATGCAACACTCACTACCCCTGGGCATAAGGGATGAAAAGTAGGCAAAATAAGTGCAGGCCTCAGACACTGCCTCTCCTCAAAATGGCCCCCTTACACCCCAAGCACATGTTGCTGCCTGTACCAGCCAGCACTCAAGATGGCCACCACCACCACCCACATGGCCAGTCCACATCAACAGTACACCCCCAAAAAACAGAAAAACAGCCAGAAATCACCACAATCCAATGCCATCCATGATGTTTACATCAAAGAGAGTGAGACAACACCACAGGCACACTCAGTCCATGCACCACCACCACCCCTGGGCAAGCAAAAGGCCACACCAGCAGCCCCCCAAAAACGACAAAAAAAAAAAAAATAAGCACAATCCCAGCCCATCCATGGCCTCAATTATGTTTAAATTCAAGAAGACACCCCACAGAAAGACTAGGCCCATGCAACACTCACCACCCCTGGGCAAAGGGCCACACCAGCAGGCCCAAAAAAACGACAAAAAAACAATAAAATCTGCACAATCCCAGCCCATCCATGGCCTCAATGGTGTTTAAATTCAAGAAGACACCCCACAGAAAGACTAGGCCCATGCAACACTCACCACCCCTGGGCAAAGGGCCACACCAGCAGGCCCAAAAAAACGACAAAAACCAATAAAATCTGCACATTCCCAGTCCATCCATGACCTCAATGGTGTTTAAATTCAAGAAGACACCCCTCAGAAACACTAGGCCCATGCAACACTCACTACCCCTGGGCATAAGGGATGAAAAGTAGGCAAAATAAGTGCAGGCCTCAGACACTGCCTCTCCTCAAAATGGCCCCCTTACACCCCAAGCACATGTTGCTGCCTGTACCAGCCAGCACTCAAGATGGCCACCACCACCACCCACATGGCCCGTCCACATCAACAGTACACCCCCAAAAAACAGAAAAACAGCCAGAAATCACCACAATCCAATGCCATCCATGATGTTTACATCAAAGAGAGTGAGACAACACCACAGGCACACTCAGTCCATGCACCACCACCACCCCTGGGCAAGCAAAAGGCCACACCAGCAGCCCCCCAAAAACGACAAAAAACAATAAAATAAGCACAATCCCAGCCCATCCATGGCCTCAATTATGTTTAAATTCAAGAAGACACCCCACAGAAAGACTAGGCCCATGCAACACTCACCACCCCTGGGCAAAGGGCC